>NW_015373988.1:1457659-1808296 GCF_001272555.1 Dufourea novaeangliae | reverse complement strand
GTATTTCAGTGTTTGACAGTCTATAACAGATGGTTGAATAGGTTTCGGAGAATTTCAGATAATGGTAGTATTTAAGTAGCTTTCGATTGAATTCTGTTTATTTCACAGCCTGCCTTAACGTTTAATATTAAAAAATTCAAATGAGGTGGTACGTTTGTATGTTCTTTTCTTGAAAGGAGGCTAGTTTGTATTCGAATATTATGGTTTATTTTTCGATTAAGAAATGGTGTCTTACGTAAGACTGAACACCTAAATATCTTCTTTGTAATAATATGAGCAGTGTTTCACATACCGTTTGAATGGTTTCAGAAGGCGAGTATCGTACAAGGTACATTTTTTTCGAATTTTTTTTAGGTACTTTTCTTATTGCATCATGTTGCACGTATTGAGATGCATTCAAATATGTCTATTTTATGACCTTGCGGTGAACCTTGAATATTAAAAAAATAATGAAATTCTAAAACAATGTTAGGGGGGTATGTGAATTTACTTTGTATGTTACAAATGCTCAAAGTGATGTCGATCGGTGGCAATGCAATGTCTAAAACGAGAAAGCATGGATTTTTATGCTGTTTCTATTTCTTCTGACGTGATAACTGTACATACTGTAATGTTTCGATTCTTCGTGTCTTCTGGAGTAGTGAATTGGTTAACGTTTTCTGTTTTTCATTTCATTATTGTTTCAATTTTCAGATTTACCTCAAGGTCCTAGGTTAGACATATTTGAATGCACATTAACACGTGCTACATGATGCAATATAAAAACCTACATGCTGTCTGGCAAAAAGATTCTAGCGATCTAAAAAAATTCGCAAAAAAATTGTTACATATACGATACTCCCTTCTTGAAACCATGCAAACGGTGTTCGAAACATTTCTATCATTAGAAATAAAAAAGATGTATAAGTATTCAGTCTTAGGTGGAACACCTTGTATATAATTTTCTGTTGTCCATTAGCATTAGAATTATTCAGGGCTGTATGAATGAAAACTAACTATAATTTTACAGTATAATCATGTATACAGGGTGTTCCAAAACAGTGCTTATCAATACAGTGTGCTGTTATTTTCTTTTTTTGAAGAAAAGTGACTCAGCCACTTTATACCACGAAATCTTCGATTGGAGATTCGAGACTTCCGAGGAATTGTCGCCTTTTACAAAGTCACAACGAAAGAATACATAATTCTTGTCGTTGAGGAGCTACTGCATTAAAGCGTTCTCCTATCAAAACTTTCAGGAGCTGATCACGACACTGTACATCGGGTTCCTAGGTCTTATTTTCAGCAGTTACTTCGTGTATCTTGCCGAAAAAGATGTTATTGGGCCCGATGGAAAAACAGACTTTTCCAGTTACGCAGATGCACTGTGGTGGGGGGTGGTAAATATAATTACTATGACATGCGTGTTTGTTATTGTTCGCTTTCTCACTTTCAGCTATTTTCTCCACATTTTTCATTGTACACCTTCGATCATTTTAAGTATGCAATTCTGCACTTAGGGTAAGTCAGTTACTGTGCCCATTAAGACGAAATTCAACATTTTCGGTCAATTAAGCAGCTGTTTTTTATATCTCTTATATAAGTAGGATTTTGCCAAATTCCTGAAATGTGACAATTTTTCAGAGCTCCGCAGTGACAATACCCCTTAAAGTCGCGCGGAAGAATACTGGCTCCCTTGAACAGCCGAAATCCATTTTCCAATACGTGACTCGTGGTGTAATAAGCGTTTCGGCCCGTTCGGTTTCTATTAACGCGTATAATTAATTCAGTCCGGCGATTTCGCTCGTTACCTCGGAATTTGGATTTCGTTCAGCGACGTGTACGGGCTTAATTGTATAGCCGGCTCGCGAATGTTTATTAAGCGGCGGGTGCTAATCATTCGGAAAATATGCCGCCATTTAAAGTCCGTCGAATGGTCAACGGGAGGCCGATTAAAGCCACGCGGTCGAATAAATAAGGATTTAAGTGCGGATTGATTAACATCGTTTCGAGGGGGAAAACACCGACGATCGATTGCCGTTCCATTCTTGTCGACACTTTTCGCTTTGTGGCCGATAGAAATTCGTGGTATTATTTCCTGCGTCAAAAACTAAACTGAAAGACGCTGTACGCTACTAAATTTACTTTGAATTTAAATTTTAATTAGATTGCCTCCTCGATTTATTTGTGTGCGCTCGTTGATCACTCGATCACGTCGATAAATTTGATTAAAACGTACGAGGTCCAATTGAAAAAAATATTTAATGTTTACACTGCTTTTTGGTGTACGTTTTTTTTCTGCGTTTTCTGTATTTATTTTTTCCCCTTTCCAATGCGCATATCTCTGTGTAATGGTTTTATTTTTTAATAGCAACGTGTGAACGAATATTTGAGCTTTGAGACGTGCAGTGACTTACTCAAGTATCGGATCGAATAATTTTTCGGAATACATTTTATTAAATATCTTTTGTTATTAATGCAGGACACATTCTTAAAATAACAATTTTTTTGGATAAAATTATACTGCGAACTCTATCGCCATTCAATATCAAAATATGACGTATGTAATTTGATTTTCCTTCAGAAACGAGGACATCGTAACGGATTCTAAAACTTTTCAACTGTATTCTACGGTGAATCATAAATGGAACAGCCTGAATAATTATAAACCTTCATGAAACTCACAATTTTTTCATCTGTATTTTATAATACGTTCATTGTTGCACGGCGCATATCTATCTCGTCCACGCTAGATTTCTTCTCTGTATGTCACTTTCCTTAATCCTTGACGTCGCGTGTGAAGATGTCCAAAAGGGAAGAGACGAAAAAATTCCCGATTGTATTTTATTGAAAACACGATATTAATACGTGCTTGTTTCTTCCATAGATTACCGTGACCACTATCGGCTACGGTGACACTGTCCCACAAACGTGGATGGGAAAAATAGTCGCTTCGTGTTTCAGCGTATTCGCCATATCATTTTTCGCACTTCCAGCCGTAAGTATGATTTCCATATTAGCAATTCTAATTACAATTGGACAGCCTGTATCAATACATCTTACAAAATTAATTTTACCACTTTTCAATAATACTTCATTCGTTAACAACTAGAACTACCAAAACAGTCAAAATGACTGGTTCGTAAACTCTAATAAGAAATATGAAAATGTCATAATTGTGTATTTTCGGAGATTTCCGCAGCTTTTATTGCAATTTGTAAGTGAAGAAGTTCGTTTATTTATCGATTTTCATGTTTATAACAAACTCTCTTTACCAACTCTCTTTTACCAACGTGATAAAAATAGAAACACGATCAACTTCGGTAGTTCTAGTCTAAGAAGATACTATTTGGTATAAAGAATGACCAGGGGACAGAATTCGGAACAGTATTAAATAGTGCGCGAAATATAATTGTACATACGTCAAGTCCCCTGATATTCGTCCATAACACTCCCATAACTTCTGGATGGGGGGCCAGTCCGTATTCCAGGGGGCCATCCTGGCCCCAAACTAATTACTCTAATGCTCTAGAGCTTTCCAAAACTCTCCACTAGATGGCGACAGTAAAAGAAAAATTCAAATTCGTCTCAAAGACAGAAGTGGTCCGTAGTTAACGGTTGAAGGACAATTTTTTTATTAGACCAATGAAATAATTTACATTCAAGAATGCCTCTCGATCGAAGTAGTCACACGAATGCGAACATAATAGGACACAATATGATTTTTGTGGTTCCAGGGCATATTGGGCTCGGGTTTCGCGCTGAAAGTCCAGCAAAAACAACGACAGAAGCACTTCAATCGGCAGATACCGGCTGCCGCGATGTTGATACAGTGCCTATGGAGATGTTACGCCGCCGACAAGGCCATCAACAGCGTAGCGACATGGAACATCTACATAAAGGACCCAGCGCCCGCCGGACAACCGTCCACTCCTTTGGGAAAGGTAAGCGTCTACGAATATTTGTCGGAGTTCAGTGGCAGTAGCCTACTAGCCGTTGATTGTTGATGTTTATAGTTGCTTACGATGTTACTCGGACGTCTTGATCGACGCCGACGATTTGCGATCCACGTTATATTTGCCGTTCAGCATTCGGATCGCTTCAGTCAGCGATTCCGGGAGTTTTACTTTACTTTTTGTTTCGCCGCAGGGTTCGCTCGGACCGCAAACGGTTCAGAATTTGCTGGAACGTCATTTCCGTTACTATGGCGGATGAAATAAAACGTTACTGCAGAACATGAAAATACTTACCATGTAGGAAGGACAATCGATTTCGGATCTAAATACGTGAAATGATTTTAAATATTAATTTTCTGAATTACTATAATTAGCTTTTTCGATTTGGTTCGGTCGAAGAATTTATTTAGTTTTGCGAGTATAGAAAATGGCGGTGCCAGGATGCTGCATTGTGGGTCCTTTAAAATTGATTCGCCAATTGGCGTGTCTTAGAACAAAAATCCAAAAATTTTCATTTCTTTCATCACATAAACTATTAAAGTGCTTATTTATACTTAATTGGCATACAATTTATTTCGTTTGAAGGAAGCTATTCTGAGAAATTTAGTCGCGAAGCTTTCGTGACAAAAAGAATTGTACAGAGCCAGAAGTTTGGGCATTATATATATAATTTGTTATTTAGGTCATAAATAATTCAAAAATCTTCACTTTATGTATCGATTTTTGTGGTGATGTAAGAGGAAACTTAATTGAAATTTTAAAATAATAATGGAAGTTGTGGCTTACGAAATATCAGTATTTAAAGTATCCCAATACTTCGACATTCCAGAATATTTAGAAATTCTTCACAGTTGCAATTCAATAACGAACATTCGATCGATTACGTTTTCGATCAACGAATGTACCGAGTTTTTTTTCGTAATGAATGCATCGAATTTCTTCGCAACGAAACACTTTAAATTACACCGTTTCGTAATCCAGACATGAATTCTTTCAGAAGTATATTGAGCTACTATGAAAGAACAAAACACCATTGCAATTTTCAAATAATCAGAATTTAGTTGCACACACTCGAATGAGTATAGAGTATAGACAAATCGTAACATTCTTAGAAATAAATCGTTCACGTAATTACTGACACATTATAACTCTTCAGTGACAAATATTTTAATAATTGTATAATAAATTTTCAATTATTAACTGTTTTGATTGTTTAGCAATACAGATCATTGTAAGGTTTTTGGTTACTTGGAAATTATTTAAAAATATTATGACAACAAAGTTCCGACTGAAATGATTTAATTGTTCATAAATTTAAGGTGTAATCAAATTTTGTTACCAGATCGCAGGATAAGCTCAAGTTTTGCAGTGACATTTACTTTCATTCGCTCTAACAACGGAAAAAGGTACCGAGCGAAGTTATAGCCATTTAGGTCTGAACGTTCCTTCGTTAGGCCTGAAAATTTGTCCAATTTGCCCGTCCCGTGGAAAAAGCAGCAAACTCGTTTGATCTCGGTAAATTAATCAAATGAACCTCTAACTTGCTTTCAAAGAATCAAATTTGTAAAATCTGTAAATGTCATTGTAGCTGTAAAATTGAAGATTCAAGCAGCAAACGTAATCTTTTATTCTTTTATTCTCCACATGCTGATTTTCTTATTACAGAATTCTCGTTTGTTGTTTAAAACAAATAATTTTGTTATTACTAACAGTTGGATAATTATCAGAAATTTCCTTCGTATAAATAAATATTTAGATATCTTATCCGAAATGTTGAATCCTTTACCGAGATTACGCGATCAACGTGCACACGGATGTACAAAGGGTGTTTTTAAAGTAGCGTCCAAAACACGATTACGAAAGATATCTACATAAAAACCAATTAAATTTTTCGCTTGAACAAACTGTGACTTTCATCCTTTTTCACAGTCATTCTCGGTCTAGTACCTCAAGAGTAGTACTTACAAATTACTGAGAACCAATTAACATCTGACGCCATATATGTATTTCTGTATATGTTCCTAATCGTGCTTTCATTCACATGACATTTTTTTATGCAGAATGGTCTTGGAAATTATCTGTCGGGTCTATAAATGATTTATAATTACCTGAAATTATCTGTCCTTTTTTAGAAGCGTTATCGAGTACAATTGTTTAAACATATTGAGTTATACAGTGTCCATAATTAATATTTATTCTTTTCGTTCAAGAAACAATTTGGCACAACTGGTCGACAGATATATAATACGCTTTGAAGTTTATTCTTATAATTCGTAAATATAAAAAATATTAAACAGTTAAGGGGTTAATAAATTAATAATTAAAAATATTAAGAGTCAAGTATTCATAAATTTCTTATTGTCTGGCACTGTTTTGAAAACACCCCGTACGTTTCGCCCCGTTTCGAATCGGATATCAATGATCCGATTAAATTGTTCCGATTGAAGCTATCCATTGGCACGTTAATTCATCGATTAACTTCAGTACGCGAGGGGTGCAACGGGAGAGAAAGGCAAAGAGAGCGATAGAGGGAAAGAAAGCTAGCAAGAGAGGGAGAGAATATGATAGAGAGAAAAAGAGACGATAACCGTAAATACCGCGAATTTCGCTGAAAATATGAACCGAATCGGGGTAAACGAAACCCGCGAGAGATTTCGATTACCCCGCGAAGTCATGCAGATAATTTGGCAGTGGATGGATGCAAACAGAGAATGCGAATTCTGCTCTGTGTTTTCAATGTGCCGTTAAATATCGAATTATAAACAATAACTGATTGTTGCTCATGAATATTCGTGTGTTGATTGCAATTCGAATTACGCTTGGAAGCTTTTACACGTTATATTGTTAATCGGTTCTCCTTAGTTCTACGACACGACCGAAATGTTGCTTCTTTTTTGTCTTTTTCTTTTCTTTTGTTTTTTTTTTATGTCAACTCAGTTTTGGTTCGAAACACCAAGATACAATAATATCCAGTTTCCCAGCTTGCCCAGTTGATTCTTTGACCAGATATTAATTTGTATCGTATTCGTTAATTTATTTATACTTTATGTTATTGAAATTATGAAGATTTGATTCTTGAGGTACAAAGGAACTTTAGATGACTATATAAATTTTTCTAGGTGGGTAATAAATAAAGGAATGTATACATTTCCTAATCAGTGTATGCAATCATTTAGGTTATATTGCTTGTTATTTTGCAGTCGAAAATATCAATATTAAACAAACCAATTCTTTTTTATTTACTTATTTCTAGAATGAATACTTGAATTTCTCAACGATGAGATCTACTCTATTATCAGTGAAATTACGAATTTTTGAAATGAAATGTTTATACTTTTAAAATGAATGTTGTACCGGTACAACACTGGGAGTGAAAGGGTTAAATAATTAGAACAGGGAACGAAGGTTGACATCAAGTTAGTATACAAAAAACCCGAAAGAAACTGTTAAAAATTTCGAGACCATCAACAGATTTTATCAAATTTGTCGGCACACTGTTCACGAATTTCGAGACGAAGTCTTCCTAGAAGGCATCCGTATTTCTCGCATCTGCTGCCAAAAAAAAGATTCCCGCGAATTCCCATGTGTGATTTTTTTTTCCCTTTGTTTTCCTTCACGACTGACACGGTTCCCCCGGTCGTAGGGGAAAGTCGTGCCTTTATTTTTTTTACTTAAAAATATTTGTAAATACAAATTCAGTGTTCGTTGTGTTGGACGATTATAAAAATGTACCTAATATATATTTCAGTTGATTTGTGTAAAGAAGATGGTATGTAAAGGCTTAGATTTATTTCAATTTTTACTCTTTTGCATGTTTCTTTATTTCGAATTATCACATTTCTTTACACGTTTACGAACCGGTCTCGTGATCAACGGACCCGATACCCCACTCACAAACTTCTATATCGTATACTAGACTGCTAAGTCCATAAATTTCGCTTATAGAAAATGTCCTCAAGAAGCATGTACTAAACTAAAGTATCTGGGTGTACTGGTACCAGTATACAGGGTGTAACAAAAGTGTTGTAGTTCCCTGGAATGGTTCACTCGTGAGGTGATTTGGAACAAATTTTTTCTTAGCAAAAATGTTATCCGAGGCTTTATTAACAAGATATTAACGAAAAATTTTTTGGTCAAAAAAGCGATTGGTCGGGATTTTTCGTTAATATCTCGTTAACAAAGCCTCGGATAAGATTTTTGCTAAGGAAAAATTTGTTCCAAAATCATCTCACGAGTGATCCATTTCAGAGGCCTGCAACACTTTTGTGACACCCTGTATAATATAGAAGTCTGTGGCCCCACTACACACGGATATCCGTTGACGATCTAACCAGAGCCACTATTCGCATCCCAATCGATTCGATTCGTGTTCTGTTTCCACCGGCGATTTTTCAATTTCACCCCGCTAGCGATGGAAGAATCGATCCTCGAGAGTGGATAACCACGAATAAATCTCGGTTCACCCGTGTTCGTCGTGACGGTTGAAAATTGGCGACGCTTGTTTCTTTTTTTATTTTAAGCAACGGCTGGAAATTATTTTGCATTACGCTGTACGCGAAGAAAATAAACGGGAGATCCTGCGAAATTGTTTGCGATTCGCGACGATAGAACACGTTTTTATTATTATTATACTTTAGTGCACCATCACGCTTCTTCGTGTCACCGTACAAATTCGATGGGAATATATAAGGTCTTTGTAATGTGACGTCACTGGTTGTTCTTTTTTTCTTTCTTATTTATTAATGTGCATGCGCTTCGATTATGTGTGTCATGTCTCTATGTGTACACGATGCGTATACGTAAATAGTGAAACGCTTGCAAGCACGAGGTGTTAATAAAAGTCGAGGATTTCTCACCAGAGTTCGATTAGAATTTTGTGCAAATTTAGAGATCCTCGTGATTCGATGTGTACGAGTATTAAGTGTTATGTACAGGGTGTTCACTCGAACAGTTCTCGTGATTTATTGTTTTTTGTTGAATTATTCCAGGGAGAACATTCTGTATAGTTTCGAAAGCGAATGGTAGAGCGGGTATGATCGAGAATAAAATTGTTACGCTTCAAACATTGTTTGTTTTTTAAATGTATACTAAATACGCGAAAAAAAGTTCTGTGATTCTGTTTACGAATTTTTATTATGTACATTAGGGGGGTTCATGGGTGTTAGTCGAATAAAATGAACGGTTTCTTTTGGGTTGGATTAAAGATCGGCTAACAACTCTAATCATTTACACGTTTTACAATTATATACTCTGGATACAGCACGTACTTTAAAGCCAGAAAACCTCCAGAATATTAAAAATTAACCGAAGTACAAAATGTGCGCTGCACGGCCAGGTGATGAACATAATTCCAGATGAATGAGTATTCTCTGGCTCGAAATCTACAAGGTGGAACTCGTTCATTAAAATCGTAGAATTTGGAAAAATTTTGTTACATATTTTCTAGAGAATTAGTTCAGGAAAAATTGCCCGAGTTGGTATTCCACACATTTTTTGGCGAACGGGCAAAAATGTATAAATCAGGATTATTAGTTTTGCAGAGGAGCACTTATAATATTAAATATTATACTCTTTTTCCCGTGTACCAGAGATTTGTTGCATAACGGGTTTTTATTAAAATTTTACAACAAAGTTTCATCTTGTAAATTTTGAGTCAGGGAGTATTTACAACAATTATTACATTCAACTGAGTCATTCACCTATAATCATGTTCACCACCTGGACACACAGTGCCCACATTGGCGTTTTACGTTTCATTTAATTTTTAATTTTTTTGAGGATTTTTTAATTTTAAAATACGTGTTACATCCACAGTAAAGAATTGTAATACGTGCAAATGATCTGAGTTACTATTCACTCTTCGATCCAACACAAAGAGAAATGTTTATTTGAGCCGTCTAATACCCATGTACCCCTTTGAGTAAGTTCATTTAATTCGTTCCGTATAGGTTTTGAGGCATGACGAAGAAGGCTCATCTTCCAAGGCACCAGTCGTTTGACGTTACGAGTCTGGTGTCAGTTGACTGTAGTACTAATTGTAACTGGTGTGCCGACATTTCCAGTTCATACTGTGCCGATTATTTTTCCGCAAAGAATGATTTTGTCTCTTGAATTATATGTTTGTGACCAATGGCTGCACAACGGCTCGAAGATCGATATCTTTATTAATGTATTTTATCCTATATCTATTTGTAAAATGTGTGCTTCAATTAGCTATAAGTGGTCATACAAACGAGACAAACACGCCGACACTCGACGTTCTTATTTGTTTATAACAAATCAGTGTATCAGTCACCCAATTACCGATATTAAATGTTTAACGTTGAACAACTGCCGCCTAGGAAGGAGAACCTTCTCTGTCGTGGCCTAATCGGAACGGAACGAATCAAAGGAACTCATTGTAAATACGAAGGATAATTCACGTAAATTAGTCCTAGAAAGGTAAGTTGTCTAACGCTGTTGCATTGTAGGCTTATATTTACTTTTTTACGAATATTACCAAATAATCGTATTTAGAATTAATTTCAATGAAGTTATCTCCTTTCAAAATTGTATGTTAAAATAAGGGTGTGTAACCAGCTCTCGAAGTGTAAAACATTTTTCTCGCATATTTCGAGGAAGAATCCTTTCTAAAATTTCGAGAAGAGTTTTTCTTGATTTTACTAACACCTTGTATATTTAATATGGATTTATAGCAATGGTAGGAATGATTCTGGTCAGAATATTAGACACAGTATTACAAATAATTCGATAAAGATTGAATACAATATCGTGTCCTTCAAACATTAGTCTCAAAAGTAGTAACTTCTTTTATGTCAAAATGATGGAGTTTAAGATCCTCTAATTGTGAATAAATACTCGAGAACTGTTTTCTTGCTTGTTACTTAGAAAATGTAAACACGAGGGAACGACAGGCAAGTAATTGTTCCGTTTATGTTTCTGGAAGCAAAATGAACACGTGTTTATAAGAGTTTGATTGATTTTGACATCAATACACTTCACAGAAAGTGTTGAGAAATTTTCTGGGCATTACAATTTCATGACGTACTATAAATAAACCCTTTTAAGAATTCGTAAGAGTTCTTGACAAATATTGTTTGTTTAATAGGTTCTAAGAGGCTAAATAGTTGTTATAAAAACACATATGTATTAAAAAACTAAATTTTGGAATGTTTGATCGTTCGTACTAACAAATTCTCGACGTTTAACTAATATCATGTATAATAATATATAAATTATTCATATGTATACGCGCAACATTATAAAAGTTAATACAATTTGTAATTAAATCTCGTTCAGGCCTTTCAATTTTACTGTAAACACAAGAGATGTTGAAAATGATGAGTGGTCCTAATTCAATGGCCAGGGTCTGTACATACAATTTTATTATCAAGAAAAAGAGCCTCTTTCACGAACTACCTCCACGAAACCGAGTTAACATTATACATTCAGAATCACAAGCAAGAACATCGTTACGTTTCGTTCCATTATGTGTGCGGTATTTTCAACCAGGAAACCCGTTTCTGAACCACGAGAGACTTTAAAAAACCCGCCTGAGCGAGTAGCACCTGGCGAGCAATGTACACAACACGGGCAGAATCATCCCCTCCAGCAAAGTGAACCCCCGATTCTTGGTGTATGCGTACGTGTTGCTGTTTTATTTTCGCATCGGAGCCTGCAAGCAAAACAAGCGGACGTTCGCATTCGCTGCACAGGCCATGGGAATTTACGCTCGTCGTCGGCTGCCGTGGCGATCCGCCATTCGAATTATTCGGGGTTCGCGTTTTCCTCGTGGATCTATTTCCTGGATCTTGATAGAACGCGTCGCCATCTGCGTGGCACGTACCGCGATTGTGTTCCGTTTTGCAAAGAAAGTGGAGGCGAAATTGGTCTACCACAGAAGAGTATTCGGTTATGTTGACCCCCTTTCGATATTTTCTTCCGTCGAATACTTTTTCCCTTTGTTTGCTTCCCAGACCCGTATTTTTACTTCATTACTGCCTCATTCCGTTTCACTTCCTTCTACCTTCGTGTTTTTATTTCGTACCCTAGGTATTGTGTTTTATTCAATCTTGTATTGTCGCGCTGAGATCGTAGTACTACAATAGATTTTCGTATTAAAGGGTTATGCTTAGGTGCCCGAGAAAAAGGTGATTTTTGGAAATTGTTTTCTGGAAAACTGTAAAATCTTTTTAAAAAAGTATACCTGATTTAATAAGAACAGACGAGACTACATAGATTCACTATGACTAGAATGCGAATTTTTACATTTACAGCAGATGCAACGAGTAATAATATAATAATGAAATGAAAACATTAATGGAGATTTTATTTTCTTCTTTATTTACTGCAAATACTGATTGTTGCAATAAATTTGTAGAAAATTCTTGTTCTCGTAAATTAGTTCGTAAAAATTTGAAAATCTTCTGTACATATGCGGGAAAAATAATCTCTAAAATAATCTAACAAACGTCCAATACACGAATAACTTTTCTAAATAAGTTTATCCTTTAAGAAAATGCCCTAATTTTTTTTTATTGAATCTGCATAAACCAATAAGTTAAGGAGTAGTAATTTTGAATCCTTTTCCGAGCCATCGTTAAACGTAACCTTTTGAAATTCAATCCTTTTCCAATCGAAGGGAACATCGAAAGCTCCCGATCGTATCTTCGACGTAAGACAGGACTGAAAAGGCTCTTTATGTCGACGGGAAACGTCGTTTCGTTATGGGGAATTGTCTGGATTTACGATCTATATTCGTTTCGCGTTTTCGTCCTAATATCGTCTTTCAAGCACTTAACGCTGTGAGCCCTAGGATATGACGTTAATGCGAAGTTTATGTTAGCAGCCCTGAAAACAGGTCTGAGAACTGACCCACTTTCCGCGTTCGTGCACGGCTAACTCGTTTCATTTTCGACGTAGCCATCAGGAACTGTTTCCTGCGTGCAGGTACCTAAAGAAACCGACATACAGGTGAAGAGTAAATTTACAGTTAGTTTCTTTTGTTCTATTCCCATTTAAATGAAACATTTTTCCTTTCCTTTTTGCAATTATAACTACAGAATGTTCGGTGCTTTTAAAAAATATGGTGGAACGTTTAGGGAGAGAGAGCTTTAATGTTTTCCTATAAATTACATTTATTTAATTGCGGGAATCAAGAATAATATGAATTTAATGTAAACGATATTAATTGCATAATTAGGATTTTGTAAAATATTTGTAAACGCAACTTAAAAATCTAATATTATCTACTTATTATGATATGTGTCGAATAAACAATTACAAGTAAATCTTTGTACTTGATACAAATTAAAGAGAGGTAAAATTAAAGGTAACTAAGTCACATACTGTACTGAGTTAGAAGTAATGTCCATTACAAATGACAAATGTTCAATGTACCAGAAGTAAAGATTGTTGGCACCAATAACTCGTAAATGTAACAGTAATTTTTAAGTTCAGTAATGAGGGAAGGATATGGCACTGCATATCATTACACTGTTTGGCGTTTCCATTGACTTGATAGCGAGGATTTTACTAATTGGAGATGTATACATTATTGTACGCCTCGTTTGTTATATCTATTTTCTGCGTTTAATTAATAACCGAACAGAATATAATTAATATTGAAATACAGTGACTGTCAAAACTGACTGAAGCGCTGAAAATTAAACATTAAAATGACTTGGCTGATGGAATATATGGTGCGTATATCCAAGCATTCGTTTCCGGAGCGGTGAAATGTAACATCGAAATTATTCACGACTCAAATCAGCATGAGCAATGCAGAATTTCCATGGGATTAACGATATTAAACAATGATAGAGGATAAAGTTGAATAATATCACCATTTTTCTAAAATCCCATTGTACGTTTAAATACCACTTTTTCATTTAATCGTATTATTTATCGTTTCCTAATGTCACATCAGTGTTACATTAACGTCCTACTAATGTCATACTAATACTCATACTAATCTAATCCTAACTGAATCCTGCGCGTACTTCATCCCAATTATCTATTCAATCCACTGCCCAATAAAAACATCCTCTACCCTGCCGATTCAGATTCCGTATCTGTCGTTCGAGCAAATATCACGCAGATGAATAAAGTACTGTAAACAATCTGTCGCGAAAATTTTCGCGGACACCACGTGTCGGCACGACGAGCCTAGATTCCCAATAGAAGAAAGTGTGGTCTGTCGGCCACGGTCGACGGGATGGGCAGCTTTTCAGATGGATCCGTACTCGGAACCGAGCTGGTGCTCGCTAGTAGGGATAGTGCATGTTGTGTTCGACGTGTATTGTAATGGGAGGGCACCGGGGGTTCAGTCTCTGATGATCCAGGTGGCAAAGAAGGCGAGCGTGCTGAAGAGGCGGAAGTCGCGGAACCGGATGGACATGCAACAGCAACAACAACAACAACAACAACAGTCGCTGCCGCCGGTCACGATATCCGGCGGTGTTTCGAGCAGCGCCACTGGCGACCCCAGCAGCCAAAATGACAATCAACGAATGGAGAACGAGGGTGACGTCATCTTCTACATGGAGGAACCGAAAGCGGGAACACCGAATCGGGCCAGACGCGACAACCGGTGAGTGGATGATCGATTTTTTTTCTTCTTTACGTTACGATTACCTACATGCTACCCCTGGCAGAAAAGTATTCGATCGAACGGATCAACGTTATCCGTACAGGAATTAATAGGGCTTTTCTGGAGATTTTCTCCGCGTTAAAAAAAAAGGATACGGTCTGTCCGCGGAACTGAAATACAGTAGAGCCTCCCGTATCCGAACTAATTATCTCTTCGTTATATTAATTTTTTACCACTGTGTCAATTTGACACTGAGCGACAGGTGGAAGAATGAGGGACGGATGAGGGTTAACTATTTGTGGATCCTATGTATTTTTAGCTGCTAAATTACAAAAATTTTTATAACATAAGTTACTGCCGTAGAATTCGATCGAACAGAAGAAAGTATACGTTTTATGTAAACACTAAATATTTTCGACGGGAGAAGGCATCTCTTGCTGGGAGACATTCTGTTCGGATAACAAATTTTTCGAATATTCGGGTATTAGGATAATGGGTGTTCAGAAACGGGAGGCTCTAGTATATCGGACTGTTCGGATAGTTCGTATCGTTTCTGACGACCGGGTTCTTTGACATTATTCGAGAAAGAAATAATCGATTGGTAGATTCTTATCGATATCCTTTCTGCAAATAACTTGTTAATTGTTTTTTTTTTTTTGTGAAAAATACATACGAGGAAGGAAGAGTGCGAAATGCTCGATTTTATTTAGACAAGTCACAGGGTATACAGAAGATTTTATTTTATACGATAGATCGAAAAAATAACTGTATTTAATGAACGAACAAGTAACTAGAGTTTAAATATCTCTAATCTATTCTCTATCTAGAGATTAACGACTGTAGCAAATAAAATCTAGCTTCGTATTAGAAAAATAGAATAGAAGAGTTGACTATACATATATGAAGAGAGTATAAAGAAAGTGATAAATATTTTCGTTTCTCAGCTAAATATAGAACACTGTCAATGTTCACCGTAACGTGAAAATTATAGAAAATTGTCTAGGCAATATTGCAATGTATTGAAACATTTTGAATTTTCTGAACAGAAAAGAATGACAATATGGAAATGTCGATACCTTTCTTAAACATCTAGAAATGATTGCACGCTTCCACCAATCACTGCTTCACTTTCTCATACTATATCTTGCAAACATACAGAGATAAATATATATATTTTTATCTTAACATTTTATCCAAATATAGGTAACTCTATTATTCTACTTCTGTCGCTGGGAGTCAGTACATTTTCTATGTCCAACACGGGAATGATTTTTCTACAAAATTCTCTATTTGTTCAATCGAACACATTTCGCCAGGAGTAGTATCGTCGTTTCTTCGCCAGCCTAACGAAAAACTAATCGACTGGAATTATCTAACGACCTTAACCCTTTCGCGTAAATATGTAATAGCTATAACTGTCCAGTATTTTGATTTCATCGTTATAAATGATAATTTCGCCTGTCTGTACAATTAATAGAAAGGCAACAACAGTTAACACATTGCCATATTTCGTTGAATATGTATATGCTCAAACATTAATTAGTCTACGCGTACAGACAATATCAATTAATAGTGATTGGTCAGCTACCTCACGTGATACCTCATATCCAAGTAAATTCTGACAATAGAGTAATTGTTTGTACAGTCTTCACTCGGTACACTTCAATGTTTTTCGTTTTGGAACAATATATTTTGCTGTATTTATTTGAAATGTTTTTGAAAAATAATTTACAAACTTTTTGTACATCGGATGTTTAATGGTTACAAGCATCGTTACTTTTGTACACAAATTTTTATAAAAATTTATTTTTCAATGTTCAACGAAAAAATGTTTTTGAAATATACTTTTAAATGCAATACCATATCTTGAAATGATTACAATATTCAGATTTGAAATTGAAAAGTAAAATAAACGAACGTGCAAGGGTTAAGGAATTGTTGCATAAAACATTTGTTTACATATTTCTTTTTAATCGTGTTCGTGGTCTGCAATAGTATTCTTGTGTACAGACGCATGATTAGAAACGATTCCAACTGATTTCGTATTAAAGATAATTAGAAAGCTGCTTAGATAATAAGAGTGTTCGATCGGTAAGAAATTCGAATGGCGACATGTATAACACTGCCGAATACCTTAATTTGGATGCTCGATTTTATAATTTGCTCTAGAGAAAACCCTTGACGTCGACTGTCATAGCGCCAATTATAATATAAAATTGAAACATTCAATTTGATTACGCTTATTCAATTCCAGAATTGTTAAAGAAATTAGAAAAATCGTTACACGAATTTTTAATCAAATTAAATTGATCAGTTAAATGATTTCGCGCTCTAATTGATCGGGGTTTCTCGTTAATATCTCCTTAACAAAGCCTCGGAGAACTTTATCGTTAAGGAAAAAGTTGTTTCAAATCACCCCAGGAATCATCCCTTTCAAGTACTTAACCCTATTTTGGAACACCCTCTTTTGTGTGATTATTTCGTCTCGAGTCACCGACTCTACGGGCAATCAGATTCTCTGTTAAATTCACCAATCACCAAGGCAATCGTGGCCGCCCCGGCGCATCGACATTCTTCGGGCAAATGTGTGCTGCAGGGTGACAGAATATGCGTAAGAGTCGAGTTGGAAAAATCTCGGGATGTTTCACCGCGGAATAATAGTTTGCTCCGGGGGAAACTTGGCCTGACAGGAAACGTCAGCCGACTGAAGGGGCACTTTCTCTAGAGCGGCTTTGAACGTCGAAGGAACTAGTTCGCGAGTTTGATAGTGTGAGTAGCGTATTTCCGGTTGGCAGGGGAAGCCTCTTCACCTCGCAGACAAGCTCCGTCACGGAGGCCACCAGCGACGAAATTGACATTGATATCGAGGAACCGCAGAGGGTCACCACGTGAGTACATTTATCGTTGTGTAAACTCTTTTTGAACAAACATAAAATGCACCAGACGCTTGGAATGGGATCGTGGAACGGGACGTTTCTCGTGGAGGTCCATGGTGGTCCGAAACTCACCGAGAACGTGGCCAAAACCTGCAAAATAAACTTTTCATTCGAGGAATTTTAATGGCTGAGTTGAGTAGACAAACAATGCGTCAATTGAATGACAGCAGAGAGAATTGTCAACTGTGTATGGTTGGGTTTACATTTCAGTGAAAACTTGGCCTCCATTCGAGAAGCATTTGTTTATTTATTAGAGTGTCTCACGCAATTTGGACGAGGTATATGTTTGAAACGGTAAAAGGTAGAAAAAAGTTCTGTTAGACATATTTAAATCGTTACATGTGATGCATCGCTTGGCGTATGTGTCTACTTTGGAAGTGGGGGAAGTTTCAGAGATTTCAAGGTCACCTCATATTTTTTAAATGCAACTATATATTTTTATGTACATCAGTAGATGTGTTTTTATATTTTCTATAAAAAGATACTATTATACTTTTGTCGAAAAATTATTAATTTCGAAGATATTTTAACTGCAATTTTACAACATTCTGTTTAGATTTATGCTTTAACGTTTCTTTCTTACGTCTATTCGTGTATGTTAACAATTTCATCGGTTAGTCTGATATTTTGAAATGAATTAATAATATAGGTGTGCGAATACCCGTAATTTGTTATTGTTTATGCATAGAACCACTATATTAGATCCGCCATTTTAGTTTTAGTAGGCTTAACTTCAGATTCGTAATCAGCCATCTCAATTTTGATTGAGACTCCAATTTGTCTCTAAATTGAAATGGGTTTTCATATTTTGGCTACGTTCTCGGGATTTGGGACCATTGTGCGCTCCTAGAACAAAATGTATCAGATCTTAGTTTTTTAATATCTTGACGAACACTGTGCTCGATTCAATTTGAATTATGAAGTCGAATTAACATTTATAACCTAAACGAGTAACTACATTTTATTATTTAAATGTTCGCAGAATCGTATAAATTAGTAGACAGTGTAAATTTCCTTCATTAAATTATACCATCTATTTACATTGTATTATTCTGTGATTATTTGTTTCCAGATAATCGATTTTCAAAATTCGAAATACTTTGAAAAGGATTCGATACTTAACACTGCTGAAAGTTTTGCTAAGGTTTTAATCTTGAGTCTTTAACGATTCAATATGTCTTGAAATTTTGGGTATTCTTGAATGTTTTGATAAGAATAGAAGGCATTTAAAATGCTTTTGTACTGAATAAGTACTCACCAAGTTTTCAATACTGATTAAAAGATTCGAGTCTTTTCTAGACTTTCAGGACCTGTCGAATCTTTAAGACTCAAAATTCAAGACTTACTAAGACTTCACTCTCATTCACAAAAAATGAACAATGTTTTTAACACATTATAACACTACACATATTGTTGTTTCTAATTTTCACACTTCACTACACTATATTTGGTAAAAAGACGAGTTACGTTCATTATTTTATTACTTTACTATAGTCAACTCTTATAGTCTATTTCTTTAATATACATAGAACAGTATTATTAATTCTTAATGTGTGTGTCAATACTATTTTATTATAAGAATCGAAAAATTTCAAAGATTTAATTTTTGCAAACACCTATGAATCGATTTATATTATTTTTCTACTTTCATGACTTTCAATTTAGCGTGTAGATTAGCACATCGAAATATTTTCTCTTTAAGATCTTTTATAGTACGGATTTTACGATGTGATAGCTCTGACATACCCTATTCATACCCATATCAAGGCTGCTATTGTTCATTTTGTATATTCTTCAGGCCACTGACCGCATTCTATAGTCCTTTATTTATCATCTGGAAAGAGATATATCGGTTAGATCAAAGTATACCGTGTTAAAAATAGTGTGCCAATTTTGCGAAAAAATAGTTTCTTGTGGATTTAACACATTTTGTAAATAATTATCACATTTATAGTAATCGCCATTTACCATATACTACAATTACCAACTAAAATACCTGAGTTAATACCAAATTTCCTGAATTATAGTTACTCTTTCTAGAAGTATTTGCATAATTTTATTTACAGTATTGGGGCATGTGCCAATTTTTCACTAAGAATTTGTTTGCTTTCAATATCAAGGAATTTTGATACGCTTCTGTTTACGACAGGGTATCTGCCACGGTGCTTGAAGTTTATGGAATGGACACTAGATAATTGAATCTTGTTGATGGTACAAAAAACTGAAAATCAACTTAGATGTGGAATGTGTCCCTTTTCCACTGAGCCTCTCAATTGTTAAAATCATAAAGGCAAATTATGTCAGTATTACTCAGCTGTGAACCAGACTTAAAAAGATATTAAAACTTCCCTAGAAACTTGATGTCGCATTTTATTATGCAATCTAATATATTCTAAAGTTTTTAGTTGTTTCTTTTAAACATGCGGAATTGTCTCTTCCAAACGAGGAAACATTTCTGAAGACATTATCGAGTAACTGTCGCGGATTTTCGTTTAAATCCTCTTGAGATTATTTGTCTAAGACTAAGCTGTCTGGAGACGCGTCAATTCAAACTGTCAGGTACCTAATTAATATGGAGCAACTACTTCACATTTTCGAGAGAATGACGTTGCTTGATTCTGTTGCGATTAGTATGCAATAATCGACAGGTGAAGTAAGAATAATTCTACATGAACTATTGCATTGCCGTTGGTAGAACTTATTTGATTGAATAAACCAAACGTCTGTTATAAAAATTTTTCATCTATTAAGTATAACAATGTTTTCACTAATAGTGAATAAAACAGAATGAAATAATCATCTTTATTCAAATAAATTATTAATGTAGAAATAAATATCTTTTTTATTTCTAAAAAATACAGAACTGAAATAGAGGAATTTAAACACTAAATAAAGTTTCTGAAAATTGCTACTGCCACGCGTTTTGTTAAAAAAAATATTTTAATATTGACTTCGTAATATTAAATTATACAGAGTGCTTCCAAAATTGTGGTACAACCTGAAAAGATATGATTCTATATACAAAAATACGTGAAAAATGTAGCATAACATTTTTTCCGTACGATGCTTCGTTTCCAAAGTTCATTTAACCCGTATTGGTTCATGGTAATATTAAGTACAAACAGAATACAATGAACAGACACGTTAGCCAAGTCCTACTCAATTGTATGTATGTGTACTACATTCTAAATTTTAGACTTATGTTTATGAAATGTTCAGTGAAAAGATGATGCTACAAAATTTAAAATTTCACAAACATGGTAGCAACATCTAATAAAGTAAACACAAAAAGAACTCATACTTTTACGTGGTCGTAAGTTTAGAAATAATTTGAAGATCATGATCAATAGTTATTTTAATTAATCAACTGAAAAATGAATCTGACAATTAAATGTAAAAACGTTGTTTCTAATTGTGTACAGGAATAACTCCGGAGTCCATTATCCAACAATACTTCCATTCTAAAAATAACAATTCTCTGGTATTCATTTAATTAATAGCCCCACGTTTACAATATTATTGGCAAATTTACTTTAACTGGGACGGGTGGTATCGTCGAAGTGATCACAGATACGAGAAAAAGCGATACGGTGAAATTAAATGGCTCTCGATGCACCGACTTCGTATATTCCATTACACGTTTACGTACTAGAATGCTGTTACACTTTTTCTTTAACGACATCTAATATTGTCTAATACTCTAATTCATCCGGTCGTACAAGATTTTAAATGAAATGCACATCGAATGAACAAAATGAACTATGCGTTAAAGGGTTAATAGTAATAAATACGCATATAAATATAACTTCAAAAGCTCATAAATACATGAATCAATCGATACTTTTCAGGTAAGCCGTATCATGTGTACTTTTTCACAATCACGAATTGTGTTTGTCTTGTCTTTTTCCAGTAGCGATCGAAAATCCTTCGATTTTGACAGTTCCAACCTGCCACGAATGAAACACAAAAAATGTCTTTTTCATCTGACAATGAGACAAATTGGATACAAAGATATCAATTGTCCTTTGAATTTCAATAGGCGATATTAGGGGCGCTTACACTACTGCTTAGAAAAGATCGTATCGTTGCCTCAACAATGGGTGGAATAACAAACAAGTAAACGGAAATTGAATTCAAGAAGAAGTCAAAGTTTCGAGCCCCGATCGCTCTGCGGGATATCTGCGGACTATTTTACGCTCGCGTCGAGGTAGATAACTACGAAGAAAATCAAGCCGAAGGAAAGCCGTGGAGCCTATATCTTCATGCAAATTACTTTCACTTTGCATGCGGAATCGATATTACCGGCGAATTTTCGTCCAGCACGTACGGTTCTCTAGTAGGCTCTGGAAACGTTCGAGACGGCAACGTGCAACGTATATTTTCGATTCAACGACCGCCGAATCTCGTTAACGTTAGACCGTGGCGCGATCTAAAACATTTCCGTAATTCGATCGGCGCCCTCCATTGTTGCTGCACAAAATGCGAGAAGTATTTCAACTACTCGAAGTATGTGGGGTATCTTCGCGAAAAATATTTTTGCAAATTGCCTGTCATTATTCCGGAATCATAATAATATTACAGTAAGAATAGTCCAAAGAAGTAAAAGGAAAATTTTCGAAAACGGATATCACTGTTTCTGGTATTGACGTTTCGTTGGACTTCGTATTCGAAAGAAGAATGGAATGATACCTCGCGGTGGCGGTGGCTCTTGTGAAAGGCTTTTTTTTTCTCGAAATGTACAGTACGTAAGTGCTTTTTTCACCGGTGCATTACTTTGCTTCATCGACGGCCTACATTCTTTACCGTCGCGCGGTACTCGAACCCTTAACACAAAGACAGTCGCGGCCAGATTGTTCCACTATCCCTTTTTCACGGCTGCATTCGCGACGCCATTCGTTGCGTTTGATACGTGAGCCACGTTTCTTCTTTTCATTTCTTTTTTATTTGGACACGCTTTCCTCCGCTTCATCGTTGCAACGTGAAATCGTGCGCACCTCAAAGTAACCAGCAGCAAATTGTCGAGCCACTTCAATTTAAAGTTGTGATTTACACATTTTCTTGCGACATACAGTCTGTTTCATAAGAGCGTTGGAACGGTATCTGACACGTTAAAATGACTAACTCCAGTTTTTGAAATTCTTTAAAATTTTAGTGTCGAAGCACTCGGTTGGTGCTTGATTTCTTTTTTTTATATTTAAAATAATTTTCTATTTATCCATTTGTGGAGTCAATCACTTCGGCAAATGAAACTGCTCATATAACACTTATGTATCTCATTTCAGTTTCACAGACCGATCCACAAAAGTATACACATATTCGCACGAACATCCACATTCTGAAAACGGATAACTTTAAAACGAAACGAACAAATGAAATCGTACATCTGGATTTTCGAGTCACCGCGGATAATTAATCAAATTATAAGAAAAATACTCTGTTACCTGTGCGTCCGCTAAATTAATCGTAACCCCTCGTGAAATTGATCTACGACCGAATCGATTGTCCTGATCATAAATCAACGACAAGAAAACGCGCCCTCGGTAAAAATGATAGTCATTCTACATCGATGTCCATTCCGAGGTGTGCTTGGAGAGATGGAAAATTCCCTCTCTGCTTTTCGCGGTTGGGATCGGTTTGGAAATGAAATTTACTTGATTTTCAGGCTGACCGAGGCACATCGAAACGCCATAAGGGCGATCCGAAAGATCAAGTACTTCGTCGCGAGGCGGAAGTTTCAGCAGGCCCGTAAACCGTACGACGTGCGCGATGTCATCGAGCAGTATAGCCAGGGTCACCTGAACATGATGGTCCGGATAAAAGTGAGTAAACTCGTTTTCTGTTATATTACTCACCAGGTGGTTCGTAAATGGCGGTACAACCGAAAAGGAGTGATTCTATATAAAAAAATAAGTCGAAATTGTAGAATAGAATTTTTTCGTATCAGATTACATTTTCGAGAAAATTCACTTTGAAATTCTGTTAGCTACGCGTACAGTTGGATAGGACTTGGCCAGCGTGTCTGTTCATTATATTCTGTTTCTACTTATAGGCGTTTCAGATTAATTTTCAAAGTCGATTTTCTCGAACACAAAGCTTGATTACATAAAAATTTTATTCTACATTTTCGATTTGTTTTTTTTTTATGTAGAATCACTCCCTTTCCAGTTGTACAGTTAAAGACCACCTTGTATAATCCGGTGGATTGTGAATTTTACACGTAGCTACTGTGTTCACGCTATTACCCAAATAGCATAAAAACTAAATTTTATCTGATTCTAATTTTTATAAATTGTTGTTTAAAATGTCGAATTTGCATAAACATCAGCAGTCTAATTATAATATACACATTCAATTCTATACAAATTAAGTATATGTATATTAACGCGTAACATAAAAAAAATGATAACTTCATATTTTTATTTACCAAACAATTCGTGTATTTTAATTCTTTTGCACATTTGAGGATACTTTGTACCTTAGTCTACATCTTTCGAAAAATATTTGAATTTTTTACGCACAGTATGAAACTCACGAATTGTTAGAAACATTGTTCAAAATATCTTTTGAACGAAGAGATATAAATTTGTGGCAAGGTTGGTAGCCATGAAATGGTTTTGGTATAGAAATTTGAGACTCGTTGGATGGAGTTTTGATTAAGGGAAAAACCGGTCGCTTTGAGACGCTCGGAAAATCTTGGAAGTTCCTTTGCTAATACGAATATTAATGTTTACCTATGCACGTATAGAGCTGAAATATCACTGCGCCGCCGAACAGGGTAAGCGTCTTATCGAAGAAATATATCAACACGGGAAAAAATAGGTTGCCGTAAAAGATTTTCGATGCAACAGTAATCTGAAAGATCACGTATATAGTGTCAAATGTACAAGAATTATAAACAAGTTTTTCTTTTAAATTTTACCCATTATTGCGTAAACAGAAGCTAATACAATCTGGAAAAACACTTATAAGAGGATGTTATAGCTTTGCTTTACTTTATGTACTTGGATATTAACTTTGTTTACTTCCTTTCTTTGAACATTTGATAATAATGTTTATTACTGACATTTTTTAACTGACAATCTTTTTTCCCTAATTATTAAATATTCAAACTATTCTTCATAGTAACAAAAACAGTAGATATTTAAGATTTAAAAAAATAGGTACATTTGGCCAGATCAAACGATTCTTCCTTCGGCCAGTAAAAACGTAACGAAGACACTGTGCTCGAAACACTACGAACATTCCAAACGGCCCAAATGATATTTCAATTCCATTGACATCCACCGAAAGTTCTTTCGCAAACTAATACAGGCTATCGTGAAACTGTCAATGATCGGAAAAATCTACGAGTCTCGATCGCCGGTCAGTTAAGCATTCGAGACGTAGACCAGGATCGTGGACAAAGGTAAACGTTGTATCGCGTATCGTTCCTCCCCAAGAGAAATGCAGATTGCGCGTCGACAATTATTACGTCACTGCCAATCGAGGAGTGAATAAAGCCAATGTCAGCGCGTGGGACAATGGAGTTGTCAATATACACCGTACCAAGAGCCGGGTTAGTTGATCGAGTGTCGATATAACGGTGTGTGCCAATCTGGAACGTGTCGAGCATCATCCTGTATGCTCTTTAATATTTTAGGAGAATCACTTCTGTTTGAGCAAATGTAGACCAATAACGAATCATAATGGAACAATCACGGGTGGTCAGTAACAGAGAACAATGTTCACCGTTGAATGAGATGAAATCAAATTCTATGAATTGAATATACAGGGTGTGCATGGTATTACTAACCATCGATTTTCTTGTAGATAGTAAATGTTAGAAAAAAATGAAAGAGGAAACAGTATTTCGTTCGTAAAACACAAATTCGTTCATATAATTTCGAAACAATAATTGATTGTAACGATTTTCATGGGATTTCCATTTATGTATCCTCGTTGTCTTTACTTTTATCATTCTTCTCTGATAATTTAGTCAAACGTGACAGTCTTGCAAAACGCATTATATTTATATATTATTATTACTGTAGTGAAGCCTTCTAGTATAGGATTTAAAATTCTGTCCAATTTTAATGTTTATACATTAGTATTCGAAATTTTGAATTTACATGATCCTGTTAGTATTATCCTTAATGATGATTTATATAATAATCATAAAATGACCTGATACTTTCTCTAATTATCGAGGGCTGTATCTATGCTGCCATTAAAATTAACGAAGTGCTTTGTTACTTTTCTTTCTCGGGCTTGTTATAAGAAATTAGTGTCGATATCTGGGCCATAAAAAGAAACAGTAAAGACCTCTCTGAGAACAAAGTTTCACAGTCGATAGTAACGGGTGCATTGAAGTCTATTCTGAAGCCTTCAATAGTAAACATTGATCGATATTTCGTCTTCCCGTTATATGGACGTTTTTCGTCCAATCTTGTCTTCAGGCGTCATCTTTTATATTGAAATAACTCCCTTTGCTCGCGTACAGTCAGAGTTAAAAGTGAGCAAACAAAAAGTGTTATAAAGTAGTTGTTGTAGGATTATTCATCTATCAGACGAGTGGTT
The DNA here is from genome assembly GCF_001272555.1 of Dufourea novaeangliae. Lineage (NCBI taxonomy): Eukaryota > Metazoa > Arthropoda > Insecta > Hymenoptera > Halictidae > Dufourea > Dufourea novaeangliae. The sequence continues at coordinate 1,782,278 of NW_015373988.1, read as the reverse complement.
TGTAATTAAGGGATAAATCTGAAATATCTTCAGTGTTTCCAGAACAATTATGTGAGGTTTGCAAATGTGAATAAATATGGGTACTTCTAAAATTGGTACTTCTGGGCACCAGAACATCATATTATTATAATCATTTTCTTGCTGTCCTGTGTGCATCTTATGCATATTATTTATGTCTTTTCACAGGAGTTACAAAGGAGATTAGATCAGACCCTGGGCAAGCCAGGCAGCTATCTGGCCGGAATCGACCGGGCAGGCAACGTAAAGCCGATGACGATAGGCGCACGCCTATACAGGCTCGAACAGCAGGTGAGTCTCCTTCTGACCTGCATCCGTTGCATGAAAATTCTCTGCAAACGTCTTAGACATTGAGTGGCGTATTACTCAGCTAATAATCTAATTGTCCGATTAATACTCGAGCATTACTACTGCTAAACTTCTTGCTGTTAAGCCGTGTATACATACTGGGTGTAACAAAAATATTGGAAGACCCGGAAATGGGAGACTCGTGAGGGGATTTGAAACAAGTTTTTCCTTAGCAAACATGTTTTCCGAGGCTTTGTTAACGATATATTAACGAATAGCCGCGACCAATCAGAGCACGAGTCTGCCAACCAAGTTCCCGCGGTAACGTTGATTACCAATCGCAACGCTGCAGTACCTAAGGGCGTCATTCTGAGCTCAAAACAATTAATGAGATTAAATAATTGTTTGCCAAATGTCGACTTAGTCAGGAAGAAATATTATGTCATTATAAAAACTGCAATTTCTACATTTAAACAATTAAAAATGACGGAGAATTTTTTTATCTTTTAATCGTTGTTTGAAACTCTTTAACTAGATAATGAATTTGCCAATCACTGATTTAAACGAAAATATATTTTATTGATGAACATTTCTTAACGAAGATTTATTAACAAAGTAATATAACTGGACGACAAACCTTCACATCACAATCAGTACCTTTCATATTGATTACTCTCTCCATTCGATTGAGTACTTTCTGTTGATATCGAATATACATATATAGTAGCCGAAAGTATCGATAAAAATACTTTATATCGAAACGAAAGTACCGATTATTTACTTGTATTTACTTGGATCGGTTCATCCTTAAATACACTATTTAGTGCCTAAAATTCAATATGGAAAACAGTTTGGTACTGTATTTGAAAATACTGCTTCCTCATCGCTGTCCACTTATCGAATAACCATTAGGATGAAACGAACAAACGTTCTCCAACATTCACCCGGTCATTTATCACACCTACGTTACAGAAACGAATGTAACGAATGCGCGAAACGTCTCGGACCAGTTCTAACGATATAAAAGGCCGTCGTAAAAAGATTTTACCCCTCGTTGATCCTCCACCCCTCCCCGAACGCCTGAAATTTATTAGCCTTTTTGCCTGATCCCTGAAAAATTCCTCCATCCCGGTACAAAGAGATTTCTTGTCCGCGGACCCGTGGAAGATTGATACTAACACGAAAACCATTTCTGTCCGCAGTTGTCCGTGATGGACAAGAAATTGGACCAGCTGGGCTACGTGCTGAACGCGGTCGCGCAAAAGCAACAAATACCCCTGAGGAGTATAGAGGACGACGTGTAACAGAAAGCCCCCGGCGAGCTCGTGCCATCTGTTTCGCGATCACCGGCGATCCCGTGGACTTTGCCCCGCGTCACCATAACCACCGTCGCTCCGAGCATGCTCAGCGAGAGCTCTTGAATCCGTTGCTTGCTCGATCAGCCGAGGAGCCAGGGAACGCTACTCCTGTCCCAACGATCGCACGGACGACATTAAGCACGAAGGTGGGAAGAAAATGAGATTCAAAGGAAACTGGACGGACAATTCGAACGACTGGCTCTGGTTCTTATCTGCTATGCCAGAGGTCAATGTGAATGCAGCAGGATTAAAGCTAACGAAAAATTAAGAAAGGAAGGGACAAGATTTTGGAAGACAGAAGAAACTGGATTCTGAACATGGGAATTGTTAGTTGGTTGAGATTACATCGTACGAAACTTTTATGGATTTGGATGGGTGGAAGGAAAGAAGATTACGAAGAAATGGGAATCGAAGAAAATGGAAAAATGGGATACAACTGAATTCTGGGAAGGACACTGAACGGACAATTCGAACTACTGGCTCTTCTTATCTGCTATGCCAGAAGTCGATGTGAATGGAGCAGGATTAAAGACAACGAAAAATTAAGAAAGGAAGGGACAAGATTTTGGAAGACAGAAGAAACTGGATTCTGAACATGGGAATTGTTAGTTGGTTGAGATTACATCGTACGAAACTTTTATGGATTTAGTTGGATGGGAAGAAAGAAGATTGCAAGGATACAGGAAGAGGACGAAATGGAAGAATGGGATAAAACTGAATTCTAGGAGCGTGTGTTGTATACGCGTCGGATTAGTTTTTTGGGTGCAGTATTCTATCCCAACCGTGATGCTTGCAAACCAAGGACTCTGATTTGAAAAGGCGAAGAAAAGGCTGAAGTTTTTAATAGGAAGATATGTAAATGGAAGAATGGTTTATTTTAATGAACTTTGAAGTTAATAACGACGCGCTCCACCTTGAAAATTGAGTGGTATATTTATTTAAAAAAATGACGACTAGCAAAGAATTATTTACAAGCATTATATACAGAGGAAAGAAGTTTTAGATCCACGTTTAATATAACAAAATGCAAACTTCTAATGATTTTACTGAAATTCACGAAAACGAAAGGAACGCAAGAGCGCAGAAAGAGACATTCTCAATCGAGCTGAAACGAACAGAAGTGCAAACTCCTCAGAATATACGGAACAAATCCAAAAAAAGCTTCAAAACGCGAATATTAACAAACATACAAAAACTATATTACGCATAGTTAGAATCGAATATTCAAATGATGAAGGACAAACTCGACGTAGCCACACGAGTGGTCGAAAAGAACGCCATTCCTACGCGATTATTCTCTCGCAAGATAACAAAGGAATAATAAAAGTTTCGATTGATCGTGCTGTTTCCTTTGACATTGTTCGCAACCCCATCGAAAGACGAAGACACCAGAAATCCAATATCCAGGATCACGTTACCTCGAAGAACCAAGATCGATACAAGCAAAACGGGGGATCGAAGATCGGCACGAGTCGACGGGAGCGGGACTCGATCGACGAGGACACACGTTCGTCACTTGGATACTTCCGTAACCGTGGGATCGACGATCCTGAGCAAACCATTAACAAAAACCAAAACGATCACGCTAAACGCACAGGAACGGATTGTTCTGTTCGAAAAACTGTATGGAAGGACAGCGACGAAGCAGGCAGAAACGACACTCGATTGAACGGAGAACATTTGATTCTCTGCCCTCGACACACCGGTATACAAATATATGTATACTCCATGTACATATATACCACTGGTATCGATGAACGTTCGTTACCATATGGCGAAATAATCGGCGACGCTGGATCCAACCGTTGAACCAACAACCTCGGTTTAAACATTCGCGTCGGATAAGTCGTGCCATCAGGGAGCATCGTTCCAGACGAATTCTAACGAGCGAATAGATGGGGGGGGGGAGCGCGCTCGACGTAATGGACGCGTTCTAGAGAACGTTAGCAGGGTTTGTGGTCTCGTAAGGAGAACCAATCGGAGGCTGTTCCGCGTAACGACGGAGGAACGGACGCAAAAAACGCATTGGGAACATCTATCGGGCCAACTAGGAATAATAGAGAGGAACAATAAGCAAATATATAAAGAGAAAAATACTTCCTAGACGAAATATTTCTAATAGGCTTATTATAACGTATACATAAAAGATTAATTGCATAAAAGATACATATATATATATATATATATATATATATATATATACATATACAGGGTGTTCCGCTAAACATAGGCCACCTAAATATTTTCTCTATCCGTGATCATACGAAAATTATTTTCTACGTACTTTAAATTGTCTCGAGAGAAGAATCAGATGGCGAAAGAAATTATGTAAGTGAATTAAAAATGTTTAGAGTAAATTTTTTATAAGTAAATTTGAAACTTTTAGAGTTCAAGGTCATTTCAAGATCATACTATGGCTAAATGCATAATAATCTTGGTTATAATATACAACATGAAGAATTATGTGCGGATATATGTAAAAAAAAAAACATGGGTGACCTTGAAAAAGAACCATTAAAAAATGACATTTATACAACATTTTCGCCACCATCCGATTCGTCTCTTGAAACCATTTAAATTACGTAACAAGTATTTCTCGTATGATCACAGATCGAGAAGATATTTAGGTGACCTGTTTTAAGCGGAACACCCCGTATATATATATATTATATATACATCTTACATTGAATTATATTATAACTTCTAGTCTCTGCTGGTAATAACGATCAATTATTAAGCCTTAATTAATCACGGATTTTGAGATTTAGCGTGTTATTATCTGGAAAGGGGCGCGTGTACCACGCCCATTGTACAAAAGCGGTGTCGAGTTACTTGATTGACTTTACTCTACCTTCTAATCGTAATACTTGATCGATTCCTTTTTTCTTTTCTCTCAATTTCAAGCACAAACGCGGAACTTGCCGAGAAAACAATGTATGCTTTTAAATAAGATATCTTCGTGTTGTACGGTTCCCCCGGATTTTTAAGCCCGCGTCTCTTTATTCGGGCGCTAGTTCAGATTTGGGGTCCGATGACGCGACAGAAACCTTGCCGAACAAATCAAAGGAAAAGTATTGTCCAGTACTCAACAGATAACGAAGCAAATCGTCCTTCAGCGTGGACGGGGTTCCTCGCTAGCCCAAGAAGAAATAGGGAAACGTGCAAATTCGTAGACTAAGGGCACAAAAACATAAGTAACGTGAGTTTTTTTCATCACACATTTCGTATTTGGTATGCATTCCTTCATTTTTTAAAGAAGTCGGACCAGTGTAACGCTCTGAACAGATGCGTGTTTTTGTGAATTTATTTGTGCAAAATTCAACCGACTGTATGTTCTGAAATTTTTACCTTTATTAAGGCATTATTAATCCTCAGAAACTACACCCCACTTTAGCATACGTGAACGCGTATTAAAATCTCGATAGTTTCTTATACTTCGCACTAACAAAAAAAAGTATAATTTGTTATATTTTTTTATAATTTTTTAGGTTCATCCTCTAATAGCATATAAATCTATTTATTTATTTCTTTTTGTTTTTATGAATTCCGAAGAAATGATATTCTTTTGATTCTATTGAATTCCGAGAAAAACGCGTTAAAAAATTGAGAAGTTATTATATTCTGTGCATATTCACTACATAATCGCGTACCATTATGGTTTTTAAGAATTTCAAAAAACATTTTAGGGACAAACTTTTAAAGGTACTGAAAAATGGTACAATAATGGTACAGAAAAATGCGGAGAAATTGTTCCATTTTTTTTACCGTTACACTGGTCTGACCCCGTAATGAATGCGATTTGGCATGTGCTTTTCATCAGCCTTCTAAAGTTTATTTTAATGACTCTATCTATTAAATACTATATTGTTTTCTTCTGACAATGAATCATGCATTTTTAACTGAATTTACCTCCAGAGTATTTCTGAGCTATAATAGCAATTTCACATGGTTTTCGTTATTGGACGAAGAAATACATATTTTCACGATTAATATTAATCTAGAATATCGCGAAAGTTTTTATAGTTCCTCGAATAACAGTTATTTCATATGTTTACAGAAAATGAACAAAAATATGGTGAAAATTTTGTCTCGAGTCTATTAATTTACATACTTGTGTATAGAAAATTTAATTCGATTTCTTCAAGATAAATAAAACATATCTGGATTGATATGTAACATGTATAAAAAAATATAATGAACATGTTATTCGTTTGCGTGAAAAAAGTGCTGAATCTTCACGCTGAAGGACGAATTTCGTGAATGTATAGGGTGTTCGTAATATGCATGACCAGGTTTTTACAAGTGCTTAAAAATTTATAATTGCAGATGAGAATTACTATTTATCATTTTTATGTTTTTCTTTTCTTTGGTAACGTTGAAAACGCTATTGCTTTGTCTGTGCAAAGTAATATCAATTATTTCAAGAGATCCTTTCAAAATTTTATTACTCGTCATCTAGACACAACATTTCTAACTCTGTTAAGTTAAAAAAACAAAGGATTCAAAAATGTAACAAATACCAATAATTCATGAAGATTGATTGAGTATTTTTACAGAATTACAAAAGTTGAATCGTTTAACAAATTTCAAAAATACAAAAATACAAAAATACTTCATTCTTAATTCCTACCAATGAATCGTAACAAACTACTTACAGTTATTACGATTTGTTCGTTTAATAAGCAAATTAACACTGCCTCTAATTCGCAGCGATTCCAAACATGTATTTGATTCTAACATTCAGGCGCGAATAATCAATAAAGGAGTGATGAATTTCACAAACTTGTAGCTAATTAGATATTTCTAGTAATTTTTCAGATTTTATTTGACTGGATTTCACGAACACCCTATACGTGAGTAGATATCGTTCAAAAATTGACAAGATAGTAGAGAATCGTCGGAACCGCAAACTAAAAAAAGAAGGAAACAGGGAACGATGGCGATGTAATATATATATATATATATAATTACTGCAACAACAAAAAGAGGGAAGATAAAGAGAATCAGATTTATTCTGCATATGAATATATTTATATTTTCTACGTAGGTTATCGGGGACGGCACATAAAATACCGTAGTCTTATCGACACCGTAAGTTATGTGCGTAACTTCACGTCAGAATTTCGTCGTGCTAATTCTAAGCTATTCTGTGTGTGGACGTATGAATGTGTACAATAGTGCAATGATGAGTTTTTTTTCTACTTTACCTTCTTCATTAACCATTCGAGTATAAAAGAAACAGACATACCTACTGCGGTTTTGTTATTATTTCAAGGACAGTATAGTATAAAATACCATACATATGGCCAATTTTTCAGTGTCCATATTTTTTCAAATTTCTCCATAAAGAGAACAAATGTAAATAAATAGTTAAAATATACTTTCTGATACTTCAAATGATATATACAGGATGTCCCAAAATAGCTTCGACTCCCGGAAATGAGGGGTGCCTGGGATGATTTGAAACAACTTTTCCCTTAGCAAAAATGTTATCCCAGGCTTTGTTAACGTGATATTAACGAAAAACCCCGACCAATCAGAGCGCGAGTTTACCGGCCGAGTTCCTGCGCGCTACGATTGGTAGCCAACGCTACCGCGGGGACTCGACCGGCAGACTCGCGCTCTAATTGGTCGGGGTTTTTCGTTAATATCACGTTAACAAAGCCTGGGATAACATTTTTGCTAAGGAAAAAGTTGTTTCAAATCATCCCAGGAACCCCTCATTTCCGAGAGTCGAAGCTATTTTGAGACACCCTGTATTTTTTAATCGGTATTCGTTTAGAACAAAAATGTTTTATGCTCGAATGGTTAAACAGGTAAGAAATCTATCGGGATGATGAAGCATTTTTCGTTTGCATTGAACGCACGTGAGCTCTCGATATGCACGAACGGTCATTCTTCGTAATGCATGCGTCGCATAAATACGTTCTGAACTCGAACACTCGATCGAGGGGTTAAATCGATCTCCGCGCGGGGAGGACCAGTCTCATTTTAGAATGCCGTTGATCCGAGCGATATATTGCACTGAAAATATCTATCGTATGATATATACATATAGATATATTGTTATTAGAGTCTATCGTAACGAAACACTGTAAATATATACTTATAAAATAGCGTTTAGCCGAGAAAGTTTTTCTTAAGCGAGGAAGCGACTTTTAAAGAGTATTTTTTGAACTGAATACATTTTACATTCCGAGGTCTTGGAACCCTTTGCGCTCTTTCGGTCGGACTTGTTAGCTGTTATACTTTGTTCTGTTTTATTGTTGTTGAGTTGTAGCAAACATGCGACATGCATTGTTTTTCGTTGAAGTAAAAATGTGTTTCCTCCTTAATGAAAGAAACATTTCTCTTGATTTGGGTTTATTGATTGCGGAACTCGAAATTTTCGATGATCATGTCTATAAAAATCGAGGAAGTGTATCCTGTGAATATGTCCAATTAAGTGGATTTTCTTTAGTAAAATGTCGTCGGTGAGAATATTTACAGATTCTTTTATAACGCTCTATTATTTTTAATTTGTAAATAAATCGACGATTTGTTAGTTATTTTATCTACACACGTTATGAATTTTTTGAAAATATCATGTTATAAAATATTGTTTTAAATATTACAATATACGATTTAGAATTTTTATTATAAACCTCAATATTCATGTACCAGGATTATGCATTTTAAAAGCAATATCGTATTTCATCCTGGAATATTTGTTTTCGAGTATTTTTCGAGGGGAAAAATTCCATTACAAACATTGCGAATGAAAACAAAAAGAGAAATTTAATTTCTCGTGTCATTTATTCAACGTAAAGTATAATCCGATTGAGGAGTAATTGAAATATAATTCGTAAGATTGCTGGAATAGAAATGACCGTAAAAAACATTTAAAAATAACTTCTAACAAAGTAAGGACAATATTCCATTAAATCAATCATTTTACAATGTTCTTTTTCGGAACGCTCAAAGTGTACTTAACAGACCATATTTCACAGTTCGCAAAATTCATGAAAAGTAATATTTGCACGTAATTACTTTTTATATTCCTTTTAATCATACCGTGCGGAATCTATGTATAAGTTGAGAGCGTAAGGGGTTAAAAGTTCACTAGGTATTTGCGTTCCTTTTTAGACACAGCGCGTTGGTTTCCATCTCGTGCAAGTACCGTTTCGCTTCGAATTCTTTTTACAATATTTCAGCGGTTGTCGATGGTTTTCGAAAGATAACCCGTAGCGAACTTCTGAAAGCGAACTACGTTGGATCAAGGGAGACAAAGAAATATTTCGATCGATATATCGATTATAAATTCGCTATCGATTGTATACGATTCGCTTTGGTAAATATTTACGATAAGGGAGGCACCTCCGATTTCGATGATTTTTTAATATGTTGTCAAGGTCATCACCCTGAATAGTATTGTAAATGTTTTAATAGAGGTTGACCGATTGTAAAAAAGTTATTAATAAAAAAAAGTTTAGTATCGTACTTTAGTAGAATTGATAAGCAAAATGACCGATGACCTTGACGTTGACATGTGTTTTGAAAAGTTTCAATTATCAAATGTTGTTTATCGAAAAGTTATTAAGAGAAAAATGATACCCTTTTCTTGAATTGCCTCTAACCAACTTTGAATGACTTTTTTTTTAACTGTGTCTAACCAACTCTGATTGACATTTTTTTTAACAGTGTCTAACCAACTCTGAATCATCATAGTGATCGGAGTTGGTTAGAGACAGTTCAAGAGAAGAAGTAACTTTTTCTTTCAAGAATAACTCCCCAAAAACAATGGACGAGTTTCTACTTGTTGAAATAAACCGAGAAGATCGTCTATTGTTTTGAGGGATGATACTCTGTTTTTATCAGTAATTAAAAAATATATATATATATGTATATTATGTTTTGGACTTCAACGCATCGAAATCGGTAAGAAAAAAAAAAAAATTTTCTTTTGATAACTTTTTACAAATGGCGACCCCCAACTAAATTCACAACACTACTCAGGGTGATGACTTTGACAATACATTGAACAAACATCGAAATAGGAGGTGGCTCTCTTATTGTAAATATTTCTAACTACTAATTCGATCTCCTGATTGCGGCGTACACGCTTGTTTCGTAGGGGTTTAGCCGCGGTTCCGCTAGTTTCGCCGTGTCGGGGGATGAAGAAGAAAAAAATACTCTATTATAAAGCGTGCTTGAGCGTGTACAAACGTAACGATACGAAAATTCTATGGTGCCTCTCACTCGACTAACTCCACTATGACGCAACTGATAAGTAATATCGATGATAGAATCTAGCGTAAGGTAGCGTTGTAAATAAATTGTAGACGTAGGAACTAGGAACTTCTAAATGGCAATATATAGAGAGACCGGGAAGGTGCAGCACGAACTTTTTTAATTTCATAAACCGCTCGACATTCGAATCGTTCATACGATACGTTTCTCGTTGATTCGACTCGCCCGTAAGATTGTAATAATTACGAAAATAATAATCGAACCACGAATACACGTGAGAATTTACATTCTCGATTGGCTGATTTACGAGAAATATTGAATATTATTTCACAAATAATGTCGTGTTCGCAGTTAAAATAATCGATGAAGCAATACTTTGTTGAAGATACAATCTAAGAATGACCGATAAATAAAATATAATAATAGAAAGAAGTGATTTATGTGGATGGTTGAAGGTATGTAAAGCGTGAGTGTTTTTATTTAATTAAGAATTAATCCTAGGAACGACATTATTTGTGGAATAATTTTCATTCGATCAACGATGGCGTAGAAATTGTATTATGATTTTAATCGAGTCTTTAATTTAGTGTGTTTTAAACTCAAGAATATGATGGAATATTGCAACGGGAGAAGTTATTCGCTTGAAACTGCGAATGATGCAGCAGAGAATACAATTGGGTCTGAAAACTCAAAATTAACCCCTTCGGCATATTGCGATGCTTTGTGGAGTTTCCCTCCCATGATTTATACCACATGATTTTGCCTGAATATCTTTTATTCCATTGTTCGTGTAAATGTGGAGTACGCAGCAGTTACTGCACAAAAAATTATATATTGTTTCTTTAGCAGCGGTTCGATGGCTTTAGTTTTGGATATATTTAAATTACAGCGCAGTTTGTTTTCTTATAATTTAAAATAAATTTCGTGCTTTTACGTGATATGAATGTTTGAACGTTATTGATTTCTGTAACAACGTGTAATTATTGTTTGTTTATTCATTTTTTCGGTTTAATAGACTGCAAGATTTAATTTCATTTATTGGAGGTGTATTTCATTAATGATACATCGAAATGTTAGAAATTGATACACACAATTTTAATCGTTACACATAATTTGTTATTGTATATAAATAGATAATTTTACGCATTTATAGATTATTCAAATTCACAAATGGCAATGAATTAGACTCCACAAGATGTTAAATAAAAGAAACGCTTTTTTTTCATCGTAATAATTGATGAAAAATATTAGTTTATGCTTACCTTCCATTACAGAAAATCAACGTATAAATATTTGAATCAGTATTCGGATTTGCATTCTAATAATTTTCAATAAAAATATTCGACTATATACACGTTTTCGTATTGAATTAAATTCGTTTGTTTGATAATAATTAAATCATTTCAGAAAGCTTATATAATTAATTCCTACATGGAAATTTAAACATTTTGCGGAACTTTGTAAAGTTTTATTTAAACTTCTGACAAAGTACTATTGTTTAGCAACCTAATAGCAATCAAAGTGGCCTTTGTAGAATTAAGTCCAAATAATAAATTCGAATTTTCAGTGGTGTTTGTAAAAAATTCACGCTTCCAGTAACAAAGTTCAAAAAATTGGCGGTTTAAAGGAATTAATTTTCCTTATTAAAGATTTTGAAGATCAAAAGTAATGAAAAACTTTATTAAACTTTATATACAAGATTCATTTCATTTACTTCTATGCATTTACGTAGCCTATAAATTATTCTATAAATACACTTGTCTTGCTGCACTGTATTTGTACATTATATCTCTTTTAATTTCAATTTATAGAATAGAATTTTTTAGTTCCAATTGAAAGCACAACACTATGCCGGAGGGTTTGCATATTGGAATCAGAAACATAAACGCTCTTTGTCCAATTCCCACGATGTTGTACGAGCTCGTGCAATGTTTCATATTTGAAAAAACAACAATATAACGAGAAATTTTTTCTACGATTGCGGATTCCGTGTCGTTTATCTCGAAACGTTCAGTCAACTAAATATGGCGAGGAAATTCAAATTACAATAAAACGCGCCGACGTCGTCGCGAAATTTCAGAGGATTAATAAATTTTTGGAAATTGTTACTACACGAACTTTTTAACGTACTATTAATGAAACGATTATATTGCCGACCACGAGTAGAAGACAATCAACGTACGCAGATACGCATGTAAATCATAAACAATAAATCAAACATTTCGTTTCGGACTTAACACGAATCTTTTCGTTTCTGTACAATCGTATATTTCTCATCCACGGGAACCTGGGAGCATTTCTTAGAGCCTAATCAAGGGAAATCGACGAATTTGTTAATATTTCGAGGTGAAAGAACCACCTCGTATTTACAAGTCGACCTCGAACGATGAAACTTTGACGATAAACCTCGAATACTCACGATCAAAATTGTGTTTAATGCTGAATCCATCTGCCCCGTGAAAGTGTCCCGTATTTTATGACATACTTACAGCTTATAAAGACCAAAAATATTTCGAGCGTATTGGATCGATATTGGGGAAAATCGAATTTACGTTGCACTTAACGCTCTGCGCTTCGACTTCAAGAACGATCAACCTTAAGGTTGGATCTTCCTATCAACGTCAGACGACGTACGACCTACACGCGTCTCTTGTTTTATTCGTTTACGTTCGACGAGTAACGTTTAAAGTCGCGTCTGCACCTAGCGAATTAGCAAAAACGAACGTAAACGAATATATAGGGTGTCCCAAAAAAATAAGACAATCCGCAACATGCATATTCCTCATGAAAATACAAAGCGAAAAGTCCTTTACCGTTTTGTAATCTGAAGCTCCATTTCCGAGATATAAGAAGCAGAGGCCTCAGTGACTTGGGTCGTGAGCTATAATAAAAATTTATTTAGGCATTATTTCACACTGCTAATCTTTCACAGATATTTTTACATTTGTTTTTTCCGTATTTCCCTGACATTATCCCACAATTTTTCTGTAAACAATTCCTTTCATTTAACGTTTCTTTCGTTGCATATATTTTAAATTTACTTCACGATAAACCTTCCTTTGCTTCCTTTACAATATAAACATAGTTGGCGAATTTACTTTCGTTAACTAAATTATACAGTTAACCGTCGCCTGGTTGAATGTCAAGAACGGTATTTCGTTGCTTTTAAGTGCTTTTAAAAGAAAATGTCGGTTCCCTTCGTACAGACAAGGCTGCTCGTATTTAAGCATACCGGGCGTATTTATTCCATTTAAACAGTGTTCCCTCAATACGCTGAAAGAATTGAAAAAGCGTGGATACTTATTACTGAATAGTTTTACCTTCTGAATGAGTGAATTTTCTAAAGGATGTAGAAATAAAGGATCTGAAGGTGAATGAGAGGGGCAACGGAAACAAAACTGTTGCCAGTCCGAGTGAATACGTTCTCTCTACTCAGTCTCGTTAAAATATGTTTAAAATAGTCACGAGGAGGTCCATACATTCCCACAAAGGCACGAAAATTGTTAGAAAGTCGAGCACAAAGCGTTAAGGTCGTATATTTATCTCTTGTACACTATTTAAAGAAAACTGTTCTACATATTACTTTTTCTTAAATTAAATTCTCCTTGAATTAAATAAAACCTCTGTTATCCGAACTAATGTATATACAGGATAATGAATAAAAATTACTAGTTATACAATTTTCATATCACCGTAGTTGCCTCTACTATATACTACTAGTAGATTGTCAACCATACTGTTGACTTGATAACAATAAATAATCACGAAAATTTTTAATGTCCTTGGAAGCAAACTTCTTCGAAGTGAAGAGAAATTATTTAATCTGTTCTACGGCCACACTTTATTCGAGTGAAACTTATGGCAATTAAACAATGAAGAAATTATTGAAAAGCAAATAAAAAAAACCAAAGAGAATCATATTCATATTATATTCACTGAAGGGGTTACAGTACAATCAATCATATAGTAAATTTGCATCAGTTGGCGCTTAAATCCCCAATATTATGAATGGTTTAAATGATTAGTGTACACAGATGCTTCGATAAATTGTGTCGTTTCGGAACGAAGTTATAGGGGTAAGATTTTTACCCCCTAATTAGAATGATAAACGGTAATCCTTTAGTAACACCATCGCTAGTTAATTACAAATTAACCCTAAAGTCATTTCAAAGCAATTTTCCTTCCCTGCAAAACTATGTGGAAATTATACAGGTATTTTTAATTTCTCATATGAGCTAAACATGGGCGTAGCCAGTAGGGCAAGGTTGGAACACCTGCCATTCCCCCGAGGGAAAAAAGTGGCGTTTGCCATATTTTAGAAGAGAAAAATTGGATTTTACCCCCCCCCCCCCCCCCTAGAGGAGAAAAACATATTATGAAAAGTACCTTAAGATAAATTTTGCTCTCCCCTAAGTGATAACTTGGCTACGCCCATGGAACCAATTCCGAGTCCTAAGGGAATTAACAAATGAGAACACTAAATAAAATGAATTATTCTCAACTATTTTTCTTTTTCACAATCTGGAAAGAGAGTTCGATGAATTTTAATCGAAAAAATAAATACGAAACGTTCTTATTACTTTTAGTAGTGACAATCTATCAATTACAGTATCCCCTCTGTACAGCCACACCGCTCGAGGTTGACAACACGATTATACAGGGTGTCGCAAAATAGCTTCGACTCCCGGCAATGAGGGGTTCCTGGGATGATTTGAAACAACTTTTTCCTTAACAAAAATGTTATCCCAGGCTTTGTTAACGAGATATTAACGAAAAATCCCGACCAATTAGAGCGCGAGCTTGCCGATCGAGTTCCTGCGGTAGCGTTGGCTACCAAAATACACTTTGGCTCTTGAGTCCAGATGTAGAATTACATTTTTCTCGAATAGTTTATGGAGACAAAAAAGAGTTTTATTATATTTTTGGAGAAAGCTTTATTGCAAAAAGATTGAAAGATTGAACAATTTCAGGTTCTTGGAATACCCAAAAGTTGTTTATTCTAGTAAATTTTTATCTCCCCTGTGTCCATTTACTTGAAAATTTGTTTCGAACGATGCCCAAATAATGGAACTTATAGCAGAAAATTCTTATGGAAGTCGATATTGAATTTATAAAACATCCATATCTGTGGCTTATAATATTTTGAAATACGTTTTACGAAAAAACGTAATCTCTCAGTTTCTTAGTAAGATTATGGAACGTGCGTACCTGCAATCACCATACTCTTCGTACGACTTTAACTTGCATATCGATGGTACAAGTTTCGAAATAAGGCAATAAACTTTTAATATGTACCATTTGTATAGTCACATTTCAGATATCTTATTCAAATTGATGTACAATTCGCGACACGACCAAAACGCAGTTAATGTAACATAATCTTCCTTGTGCAGAAACAATCGAACCAGTTAAATAAAATGTTTCCATAGATGCCTTTTGTATTCGGGGAGAATGGAATTACGAAATCGATAATAATATCGCATCTCGACCAAACATTTTCGTAACTGAACAATTTTCAATCGCTGAACAAATAAATTCGAAATACATTTTCACCCGACAGAAACTATGCTTTCAATGAACTGCAATCGAAAAACAATTACAATTTTTCTTAACAGCTTACGAATCATTAAAAAGTCCAGTTGCGAATGAATGTCCGCCGTGTAACTATTAAAATACAATTACTGAAATTTTGATACATATACGAAAAGAAATTACATCGTGGAAATATGGGGACGTCGAGGATATCCGTGATACAATGATTTCGTGTCAGATGGAACAACAAACTCAGCAATACTATTCTCACCTTACTGTTAGTACTCTCGATACTAATATCGCTACGAATATTAAATTAGTTGATAACTTCGCGTGTTCAATCTGACGTAGAATTTTTATACCCTGTCCTTGTAATACCAACGAGCACGCTGATTCGTTGGGAATGATTTACGTGAACGTTACACGTTACAGAAAATTCTGATTTGTAGTTACGTAATAGCTCCTAGACGATCAATCGCTTTGAAGTTTTACAACTATTGTACGGAGGAAAAGTCTGCGTGGATGATTAAAAAACAAAAATAAAAGGACATTTTATGGTATATATGTGTATGTGTGGATGTGAAAGAAATTTTGTAGTGACAGCATAGTGGCAGTTATAAAATAGTAACCTGAAGTTATCGGTGGTTCTATAACTTCTTTTGCCTTCTCTACGACTATATTTCATAAGTCATAATTATACAGGAGATCTGCGCCGAACCGAACCTGTTTATCGTACTGTACATAGCGACAGGAGCGCCTCTAGCGTTTAGAGTGTATACCGTTTCTTTGATACGTTCGAAGTCATTGGCGTCGAGTTTCACACGGTTCCAGTGTCCCAAAGCAACCTAATTCTTATAATATACAGTTTGAAAAACAATAGCAGTATGTATTAGATACATACATTATTATATAATACTCATTAATGTATAAACGAAAGTAGACGCATATGTAAATACGCGAATATCGATGGGAATTTATTTCTTAAAAAAATATAGTATATTTCGCTCAGCGTCAAATTTCATTGTCGGTTCGAATTTCAAGGGACCGTTAAGAGAGAGTATGTGAAAATATTATATCCTCTGTGTATACTATCATTGAATCTTGTATTTTTTTAAAAATCACCACGTTACTATTGTTCTGTACATTTTTATCTTGTCCATGAAATATATTATGTTTCATTTATAAATATCATATGTTACATATTTTCGAATAGTTTATCGGTGCTGTTAAATTCCACCTGCTTTGAATACCAGTCATCGGACAACAGTATTTGTGTAAGAAATATTTGAAAATTGTTATGCTGTTAAAAGTCGGTACTGTAAAATGTGCACGAAATTAATAAGATTAAAAACATTCTGGGAATTCAAATTTTCCGAAATTAGACCACGAAAATTGATATTTGCATAAATACAATCTAACAACGATAAATATTGTTAAGAGATCATATGGTTTTGATTTCGTTGGCAACAAATATTGAATTTAGGAGAAACTAATGAATCACTTACTGGTACACTTAATACTACCTGTATTCTGTTGAAGTTAGTCTTTCTCAGACCATAAACTGATTTTGTTGCGCGTACTGCACCTAATGTGCCATTGTATTTATTTATTCTTATTTCATTACACGAAAAGAACGAGTAGAAAAATTCACGAATCGACTGAAGAAGAGAAATAAAAAATCCACTAGCTATAATTCCTGAAACGAGGAGAAGCGTGATTTTTTAAGTATAGTTGCTGCTAGAGCACCTCTGAGAGCTTATTTTCAAGAACGTGTCCAGTAGTGTTCTTACTCTGTAGGTTTAAAGTAATCTCGAATAGATTTAAACGTGTGAACTTTTCAGACTAATTTAAACGAAGCGCACTGCTAGATCTAGTCTTTCGTACTACGGAAATCGATTTATTTAATACTTCAATTCGACGATCATAATTTATAATATATTGTAACGACGAAGCTACGAAAGCTTCTGAGAAAACAGTGTTGTCGGGGTAACAAAGAAAGCATAATAAGTAGATCGTATAAAATTTCTAGTTATGCGGTTCAACAACACAATTCGAAGATCTATGGGGGATCTATAAAGATATACCTGAAACACAGCCAGTACAAAAAAAAAAAAAGAATAAAAAGAAACGCAACTATTGCTGAAACAAAACGGAACACCGAGTAACGCTTGTATCGTCGATGCTCGTCGATCGTATGCGACAATTTTAATCTTTAAACGATTAATATAGCGAATAACAAAGTTGTATAACGATTCTCGACACTCACGATTGAACGCGACAGATCTTCTCCGCGGCAAATGTATTTTGCAAAGTGTCCTTCCAAATGAACAAACGTGGATAGCGCGCTCATTAAAGATTCAAGCGACACTCTAGGTTCTTACTTAATACATTCAGAACGGCGAGACCCATCGAGTGGGTCATTCTACAGTAAATCCTCGATGTGTGTCCGAAGGCTCCTTCGCACTGAACATTAAATATTTCATAAACTAATGGACGTATGCGGTTGAAATAAATATTATTGGCTTCAGAATTCCGAAAGCTCATTAAAAAGTGAACGTTACATTTGGGGAACCTCTTCTTATCAGTGTCGAGAAGCCTTTGAACACTCATCGAAGATTTACTGTATTAGAATTTAATTAAAGTTATGTTAGCATTATGTAAATAATACCGCCCTAAAACGGGTTCTATTGTTGTAATATATAAAACATGAAAATGAACGACACGACTATCATCAACGGGTTTTACGGTATTACTTTTTTATATCTTTCAGAAATTAACCTGTAAAACAGAGGGGGACGACCCGTCAATTGTATTTAATTGTATCATTTGATGATTTTGAGTTTTCTTATTTATTTACATAAGTATTTAGACACTTTATTGTCTAATAGTATCTGTGGTAGCGTAAATTACATCGTACTTACGTCTACTTCGAAGTAAGTCGCTTTAAATCGTTCTTATTCGTGTTTAATTGTATCCATTTGGATGTTTGCGGTCGAAAAGTTGCTCAGTTAACGAGTTAAAAGAAACAGAAATAATAGTTATCAACGATAAGAAACATTTCGATAAAATTAAGCGAAGTGTTTAGTTAGGTATAACAAATACCGATGATAGCGAGCGTGTCGGGAATATTGGCAGCTGTTCTGAATGTATTAATTACTTAGACGAGCTTGTACACTGTACATTTTCTCGCGGTCCATCCTCTCGTTTCAATGAAAATGAGACGGAAAGGCGAATGTTTGTGAAACGAATGGTTCGAAAGAATTAATTGTTTTAAGATTGAAAACGATTAGTAATCAATGGAACGAAGGATGAACCGAAGTTATGCATTACGTATAACGTTATATACTATATTATTATACATATATATGTATATGTATATGTAAGTGGTAACGCTACTTTAACGAATCGTGCGTAATTATTCACCCTGTCAAATATTGTACATTCGCGCCAGCATTATCTATACGATTCTACATAAGTACATGATTATTATTATTATTATTATTATTATTATTATTATTATTATTATTATTATGAGGTATTAGTTAAAGTTGAATATACTATATCTACTATTTTTTGGTGTTCTTCATTCCTGTTACCGTATCGTAATATACATATATGTACATGGTCATTCATAAGCCCAAAAATTAACAGCAATTTTAATGAATTTAAAAATATTCTATTTAGTGGAGTTTACCTTTCAATGTGCAATGTGCAATAGTAATGTTGTTATTCTTATTACAGAAACTAACTACTGCCTACGTCTTTTAAACTTGGGCTGTAGTAGTATCTGTTACTATATAATTTGCTCACGGAAGCACGCACACGTGTCAGTCAGATTTTGACAGTTGCACGAGCAACATTAAACCGAACCGAGACTCGTACGAGCAACAGCGGTAAAGAATTACGTTTCAAAAATCTTGCGCATGCTCCGGGGGTTCTATGATCCCAGGTTCTTACACACACGGAGTCCCTGGCCCCTCCTGTGGGGGTTCTGTGACCCCACGTTCTCCCACACGAGGTCCCTAGCGCCTCCACCGGGGGTTGTATGACCCCACGATCTCGCTACACGGGGGGGTCTCTGGCGCCATCTGTGGGGGTTCTGTAACACCACGTTCTGCCTCACGGGGTCACTGGCGCCACCACCGGGATTCTATGACCCCACGTTTTCACCGAGCGGGGTCTATGAGCCAACTGTGGGGGTTCTATGACCCCATCGTTCTCACCGCGCGGGATTTCTGGCGCCACGTGTGGGGGTTCCGTGACCCCACGTTCTCACCACGCGGGGTGTCTGACGCTACCCCCGGGGGTTCTGTGACCCCACGACTCACCATACGGGGTCTCCGGCGCCACCACCGGGGGTTCTATGACCCCACGCGGGATCTTTGGCGCCTCCACCTGGGGTTTTATGACCCCACACCTCCACACGGGGTCGTACGTATATGTTACCAAGTCATGTAATCTTTAGAATATTGATATTAATTTATGAAACGAGACTATGGTTTCACAAGTATTGAGGTTGTTGATACAAGAATAAATTAAAATATCATGTATATTAAGAAAATTAATTACGTGCCTAGTATTGTACTTATTTATACAGATTTCTTTAAGAAGAAATAAAGTAATAGGTATTTTGTTTTTTATCGAAAAAATCTCATGAAAATACACAATTTACAGTACTATTTGAATAAATTACACAACAATTGCCTTAAATACTACTTATATATATACGAGTTTACAGTATATTTATAAGAATATGCGCATAAATTCAGTAAAACATGCCTTAAATATTATTCAGACTTATAACAATAAAAATAATTCCCTCTTCTGTAACTTGTAAATGTTCCGTACGATGTTCAAAGCTTCATATGGAATAGTTTCATACATTTGTCGTCGAAATTTTCATTCTTGGGGACAAACGATAGACATATTAGTGTGTGAAGAAAATGATAGATACGTGCTCTCGTTCACACATTTCACCCACCATTGCCATATGCCCGCATGCTGCACGTTGTTGACCGCTCGTGAGTTTGGCGGGCGCTGAGTTGCCCAGCACTGCTCTAACAGAAAAGAAACAGCCGCGTCACACGAGAAAAATACGAACGCGGAATCCTACGCGGGAGAGGTGGGGGGATGGGACAGGTTGCCGTTGTTGTCAGTCAACTCGCGGCGTATTCCGGTTTTCCTTCGATTAAACCAACCCGAAGAGAATGATGATTTCCGGTGGCGTCTGTTTCTTGTCCCGCAACAAGGAGGATGAGGAGGAGGTTGAAATAGCGGCCAGATAGAGGGAATCCGATAGCGTATTCAGTCGGCATTGTGCCGATACCAGTTTCTACGCGCAGCCTCTTCTCTGCTCGCTGGACAGAGAAAAGCAACAGGGGCGGTAGAGGGGGAGAAAAAGAACGGGGAAGCGGGGCTTTTTGTCGAACATCGGGCCACGGTCGGGCCCATTCATGAACCCGTTCCTGCCGCGAAACCGCGATGAACGAACGACCCAAGATGCCGACGAACCGCCGGGAATGCGGCTCTAAAGGGTTAATTGCCACGAATTACGTGAATTGCGCGAGCACGCGACAAGATGGTGCATCTTAATCGTGGAGAATTATCGGGACACTCCGGTGTCAACCGTTGAGAAGACGCCTTTGGACGTTCACGCTGGAAAATCTGATGTAAGATGTCGGAGGGCAATGTTCCCCTTGAATTTCGAAGGTGTAATGATTGTTCTATTATCCGAAGTTTCCCTTATCCGGCCACTTTTGTCTTCCTATTAACACTAAAACTACCAACAGTTAAGGTGAAGCTATTTCTACCAAAACCATTCAAAATGACTGGTATTGGTACAAGTAGCCACGATGCAAAATTATTTAGATTCTGAACAAGTAAAACAATAATAATTTTCATTATATCACACCTTTAATTATCACTGCAAAACTCGTCACATCATCGCGGAAAAAAAATATAACACGAAGTAAGAATTTTAAAATGAAATTGTAAAACCAGTCATTTTGACTAGTGTGGTAGTTCTAGTGTTAATACTTTATACGGGAGGCTCTACTGTACATATATTCAGTTTTGCTTTGACGAACACCGATAAACGAGTCGTGTCATAAATCCAGGGGCACCGGTGCTTAATACAGAGAGTGACCCTAACCTGTCACGCTAGTTTACACGGTTCTAAAAATAAATTCCAACTACGGTATTCACCCTCGGCGGGCCCCGATGTAATAAAGAATCCGCGAGAGACTGTTGCTTCCCCGGGCATTATCCTCAGCCGAGATATCCCGCCAGGACAGGGGAACGCGCGAGACAAATTGAAGTTTTTCGCGAACGAACCTGTCCGTAGAACGCAAACCCGTCTTCCTTCGGCCGAACCAGCCGCGAGCGTGCGCGTTGCAGTCCGCTCTATCCGATCTTGCCCGTGCTGTGCTCGCCTCATGCCCTCAACGAACAGTTTCACGCGATTCAGCGTTCTCGCTATCTTCTTCGCGTCTCGCCATACGGCGGACGCACCTTAAATCGCCGATTTACTGGACGCGCGAACTCCTTATCTTTCTACCGTATAAGGGACTACTCGAACCGACGCGGACAAAGGGGAACACACGGTTCGCTTCCGAGTTGGGGGGGGGGGGGAGGGGGATATTATTTTCGCGATTCCAGAAAGGACCGAGGGAAAGGCAATTTATTTGAAGATTGTTGTATCAATTTTTACTACTGAAATAGATTGGAATTATTCGAAATAGGACAGTCCATTTTTCGATGACCTTGAATTATACTGTCGAGGTCGTCATTCTGAACAACTTTTCCCTATACAGTGGGGGACACAAGTATTACACTCTTTAAAATGGAACAACTTTTTTTCTAGTTGGTTCAAGCGACTTGAGTTCTTTTGTGAAGTTAGGAACATTAGTTTAGTAAATGATGTCTACAGAAAATTTGAAAAGATTCCGATTGGTTGGAATTGAGAAGAAAATAGTAAAGGTTACTTCGAACAAATTTTTTATTTGAGACTGTAATGAAAATTTAAGACGATTTTTGTTAGTTATATATATGTTGAAAATTTCATCAAAATCGGTTCACGTTGCTACGAGATACAAACGATTGAAAAGGTTGAAAATTAATAGTAATTAAAAATTACAAATAAGCTGCCAAATCAACAATTTTGCGAATTTTAATGTAAACTAAACGGCAGTTTATTCAAAAAGGATTGTACTTTCGAAAAATTCATAAAAAATCGATTCAGAGCATTGAAGATTGCAACCTCACGCATCCCTCGAACAATGGGAATAAAAGGAATATCTTTTAAATATACATAATGCAAAAGAAACGAAAAATGTGTTTTCTTATTTTTATAGTTCAAGATATTTATGAGGGTAATTTTGAATCCGTGCGTTAAAGAAATGAGCGATGATTCCGTGAGGATATGTTTAAAACTCAGCTTTCAATAAAATAGCATACAACACCCCGTCATTGAATTATGACCGACCAGAAAATTTTAGAGAATTTTATTTTTCCTCTAAACGAAACAAATTTAATTTGATTTTTTGTACATTTTTATAATATGTATTTATTCGTACATTCTTGCTAGCACATTACAAAAAAAAATACTAAGTTTCAGTATTTAGTGCTTCCTCCTTTTGCCTGTATTACGGTTTCTATTCAATTAGGAATGCTTTGAGCACATTTTTTAATCATTTCTTTCAGTCCGTCATCATATTTCCACACATCTTCAATATTTCTCTTTAATTATACAATCGAACACACACCAAACTAAACTGATAAGTAATGATTTCTTAAACCTTTTTATAATTACTACTTTTTATGAATATTGGAAATTGGGATTTACCACATTATGAGTTACAGGTGCAGGTAATACTCAACAGAAGCATAATTAGGCCTTTTCCAAAAAAAAAAAAAAAAGACAAGGATGTCGCCTGGTGTTCATTAAATTACAAAAATTCTTAGGAAATGCTATCGGTCATAATTCGATGGCGGAATACTGTTAAGTTATCGGATGATCTAATACAAGCGATAATAAATATTTCTTTGGGTTTGGTTACCCTGCTCGGAGATACGGCGTGCAGAGGCCATTGTGGATGATTTTCCCAAGCAAGCACGTGTCGTCGGCGTCGGCGTCGTCGTCGTCGTCGTTCAGCGTGCCGCGCACAATGACTGCAGGTTTCCTAATACGGTCCTCGCCGTGGAGCCCGATGGAAAAAAGAGGAATTTTGGCCACCACCAAGGGCCTGGGAAGGATCGCCCTACGTTAGACGTTGCCGGCACAAAAATTTCATAATCAAGTACCATCACTCAATGTACAGGGTGTCCCAATACGAAGCTGTAGAATTTTGTCAGTGTACAGTATACAGGGTGGGTCGGAAATCGTAGTAAAACCCGAGAAGGGGGTGATTCTACGTTAAAAAAGAAGAAAATTTTTTGGTATAACATTTTCTCACTCGGGCCTCCGTTTTCGAGAAAATCGACTTTAAAATTTGTTCAACTTGTGAACGATTTAGTACAATTTGCTTGTCTCGTATTAGTAGTAAAAAAGAATAAAAAATGAGTAATCGGTAGAAACACTTTGTATTGTTTTATCCACGCAATCATCAATGTTTGACAAGCAGATTGTACTAAATTTGAAGTCGATTGAAACAATATTATTGCTAGACCTCACGTAAATGATCATTTACAAACTTCAAGGGATTAGAATATGAAATTTTGCCATGAAACGTTCAAACAATTTTTTGACCAACGAATTGTTTCGAAATAAGGAAAGTGTAAAAATAGCATTAAAAAAATTCTTGTATTTCTAAACGTAATAATGTTTCTAAATCTGGAATAATTAAATAGTTTGATCGTTTGGAAAAATGTTCAGAATCGCTTAGAAATTATTTCAATTAAATGCATGATATTTTGAGAAAAACTAACTATGGTTAAAGTTTCATTTGTGAGAACATTTCATATCCTTATACTATGTTACAATCTGTCTCGTTATTGTCATTAATAATGCAGATACGATCTTCATAAACGAAGGATAAAAAAGATAAATTACAGGGTGAAAACTTACCTGTTTCGAGATGTCGCGAACGAAGGTGCGCAGCTTCAGTCGGGGAGGCTTCGAGGAGCACCGCTTCTCATAGCCACGTCCACATCGGCTCACGATAAAAAGTCTTCAAGGTGAGCCAGAGAGACGTATGAATGGGCGTATGCATGAATGGCTGGCTGTACGCATTGAACAGAGACCGATTGGCCGAGGAGTGCGTGCACACACGCAAACACACACACACACACATTCTTATTCCTTTTCTTTAAGCTACCGTGTATGTACCTGTGTGTACCTCGCGTCTACCTGTCTCGGCCCTCCTGGTGCATCAATGAAACGAACGATTAATTAAATTACCATGAGAAACCATTTCTGGTCCCTCGTTCCGTCTATTAGGTTCATAAATATTAGTACAGTCTGTATGGAGAAAATGTGATGGTTCTATAAAAATATATATATTTCGAGCTACATTTATATTAAGGGGATACCTTTGAGCTGTTAAATAAGAGGGAAAATAAAAAGTTTTTTGTATGTTACAGAATTGGACCGTTTATTTTGAAAGTGGTGTAAGTCCTTTTTAAAAAAAAAATGAGATACGACGTAATTTATGCTTAATTTAGTGTAAACTAAAATAAAATGAAATGGAATTGGAAAATGGACTTGCACCACTTTCAAAATAAACTGTCCAATTATTGGTTAATCTCAATGTCTCTATAACTGTCACGTCAAAAATTAAAATAATTCGTATATACTTTAACAATTTATTTTGTTCAACAGATATAGATTGAATACTAAAATTACGGTTCATTCTTTAGTAGGATTTTGCCATCACTTCCGACTTTCGTAGTCGCGTTTTCGACGCTCAAATTGCACTTTAATTTTTCAATCTTAATGTTTAAATACCAGGTACATACAAGTACATGTATTTCTATATTTTCACGTAAATCAAAGTTCCAATTTAGTAATAAAATTTTGTGTACCCACCTCATTATTCATTACGTTTCTATTAAGTAAAATAAATAAAGTGGCAGTAATTGGGACACTTAAGTACTTAAGTAGTTTGGACACTTAGTAAATTGATTTTACAAAATGCAAACGAACGATCCAATGGCTCGGCAAGTCAATATTGTCCAGGGTAAACGTACGCTTATTCGTTCCATTGGGAATCAACAGACACAATACCGATCGAGATGTATCAGTAACAATTACGTTTTATTATTACAGAACTATAAGAATTGATCAATGTACAATTCGAGGATACGTACAAAATTGTTCTACGTGTCGCTGCACAGGATAATAACGATACAGATATAGGACGGTTCCTGTTGCACTTTCTTCCGTAACTCCGATAATCAATCGTTCGAGCTCTTCACTAATCCTAGCAACATTATTCGAGCATCATCTTTCCCTGCGTTCACGTGACATTAACAACACGGACAATGGGCGGAGTCTGGAAGTGAGAAATCAACGAATTTAATGTGTCCCATCGAAGGACACGCCACGAACCTCAGGTACGATCGTTTTATTCTCGCCTCCGTTACCCGCCTGAACGTCGTCGCGATCCTTGGACACGATCGATATCCGATGTTCCGCACATAAAGCACGTATAGTTGGGAGCTGCTGAGTTGCCCAGCTCCGACAAACTGAACGGCACAGGGGCAAGAGGGGTATTTCGCCGACCAATGGTTAGCACTGTAAGACGCTACGTCATTCCTACGTCAGTACCACGGAATTACTCTGTTATCGCTGTATCTCACTCGATCTTATGTGTCCCGTTCGCTCTCTTTGTCACGAACGAAATTTCATTGGAGGGCTTCTCGTCAGCTCCCAAGTATACCCTCTATACGATTCGTCCCGTACCATTCCTCCACTGTCGATTTCCGATCGACCACCTCCTGTCGACAATCGAACGGCGTACCATAAATAAATCGCTATACATAATACAATAATAATAATAAAAAAAGAAAAAAAAAACACGGCTTTTGATTTAACAAAGAGTATAAATAAGACTAGATTCCGTTAGACATTAATTAAATAATTCGCGCGCGTGTGTATGTGTGTGTGTGTGTGTGTGTGTGTGTGTGTAGCTTAGAAATAAAAAAATAATGATAGAGACGGGCATCGCTCGTTCCCTCCTTCACCTTTATTCGCCTCTCTACCGAGTCTTAATCTCTCTCACGTGTAGGGTGGATGCACCAGTCAACGAACACGTACCAGTGAACGAACATTATACAGAAAAACGAGTAAACAACGTTCTTAAAACAAGCAAATGATTGAACATTGATTTTTCTCAATTCCTTGTTTCATATTCAAACAATTCTCCCGCCATTGGTCAGAAATGTTTATTTACTGGTTAATGTTCATTCACTGGTGAAAATCGGTATATTTTCGTTTTAATTCAATTGATCACATTTTTCCAAATTGAAATCTATACGCCATAAAACGTTATATATATTAAAGAAATCTAATTTCCATGTGGCAAATATTCGTTGATATTATTATCATTTAGAATTCGACGTTAACAAAGTCTCGTTAGTGTTCATTCATTGCGTGCGTTTACCCTATTCTCGTTCTCTGTCCTCGCGAGAGGGGCGAGAGCCTCGCGAAAAATGCATTGCAGAATCGTGGCCGAAGAAATTCATGGCTGGTCGGGCCGATAGAATACCTGAATTTATCGCCTCGCGTTCCCCCTTTCCTCCCTTAACGCAACGATTATCGTTGCATCCGCTTCTAATCGGTGAGCACGGAACCACTCTTTGGTTAACACGTTCTTTCAGCGCTATGTACATTCCACTCTACCATCTTTGGCACGGAGCTACGATCGAATTTACATTATTATTAAAACGCGCCGTTACGATAACGTTGCCGGCCCGCGAATTGCCACCTGTTCCCTACAACACCAATACGACACCCAGCTTCCCTTCCTTTTATCGTTCTTCGGTTACTAATTACACAGCTTCCGTATAAAAATTCCAAACGAACATTTCGCATTGTGTCCGCGGGACCGATCGAGGCATCGTTAACACGACGTATCGACATTATTAGACACCCACTTACCGATACTTTGTATGATTAATTTTTCTAAGCACAGGATTTCACAACAAAAAAGTGGCTTGTTGCATAGAAATTGTTTTTACATAATATACGACGACATAGTATTATTTTAATTAACTTTTGTTTTTAGTAATTTCACGATTTAATGGTGATCCGAATAACGTCCTATCGGGATAACATATTCTCCGAAAACCAAAGTAATCGGAAGCTTAAATAGCGGGCGTGCGCATGGGATAAAAATAATGAAAAACTGCGAGACTGTAGGAGGCAATTTCGAAAACAGATATACCAATGGATTCAGAATGAAATGCTCGTTACTTTTTGTCAATATGTAAATTTCAATAAGTTGTAAAATAAAGTTGTAACGAATTTTTTTGGTACAAACAAATTGTATTTTTCACAATTTGTTAGTACCATTTTATTGTACATAGAAAACCATGAAATCCATCCACTAGAAGTTTTCATGTATCTCCTTTGGTTTTCGAGCACTTCCGGGTCGGTATTACCGCCTTTCCTGCTAGATCAAAGATTATAGCTGTTACCAAACACGCACGCGGAACCTGTTAATAACGCGAGATGACTGTGAAATCCTTGTGGTATACGTATTTGCATATTAATGAAATTAATTCTGATGGTGATTGGAGCATTGCGCTTCACCGTAATTATACTTGTAGCTTACATTTTGATTTGGGCTACGTAATGAGTAGCTATTGATTATTCGTAACCGTTTTATCGCTTTTTATACGTTTGAATTACCTTTCGGTTAGAAAACCAATTTGAGAACTATTCGATGAAAGTTCCTTACAGAAAATCTACAGTACATAAATGATAATTGACTGTATAAAAAATAATTTCACAATCAATTCTTACGGAAATAAGTACCGAAAACCACAAAGCAAAATGTCCGTTTAGGATTGATATCATGTAACTCTACTTGAACTGCGTGTTAGAGGTCACGAAATCTGTAATTTAATTCCGAAAAAATTAACGATATTCCATAACCCCTGCAATTTTACAACGAATTTCGAAATTTCTACAAGTTTCATAGTCGAAAATGTCTATTTTTGTACGCCTTTCTCTCTGAGAAATCAGACAATCATATGCTATCAAACAGAACGCCACTTACCTACACATGATTCCACGCAGGTGCATCGAACACATTATGAAGTATTGGTATTTAACCATTCTGACATTAATAGTCACCTATTAATCGTGGGCAAATTGCGTAGGTTGCGCAATTGTCTTGCATGCTTGCAATAGTCAACCGATGACCATGTTCGTGGAAAAAAATTCGAGAACGCTATTACGGCATTCGAAATAAGTACTTCTATCGGGTGTCGAGACACATTCCGCGAGGGTAAACGCTGCGAACACGTTCGTACCCTCAGCGACATAAATTCCTCCAGTTACTTTACTTTCACTCTGTGCCATCCGTAAATCCCGCGAGAACTCCTAATGGTATGATAATAAGGCAGTTAGACACTGTTGGATGCAATAAATACAACGATCACCCTGTCTGTTTTTATAAAGTTTCATACTCTAGCACTCATTGTCAGAGAGACCTGGGAATTATTTGAACAAAATATTTCGAAAATTATTAGTGGAATAACTCAGTTATCGCTTGGACTGTGTATTTTGTGAAAAATGCAATTTAAAAAATAAAACTTTCATAGGATTGAAAGATCCTGTAGAAGAAATTAATTATTCTTTAATTTTCACTGTTTTAAAAATGAACCATAAAATTGTTAATACGCGTCATCGTTCTCAATCTACTTATCATATTTTACTAGATTTAAAATTTTAATCTTTCTGTTGTAACAGCTTAAATACCTCTTGGAACATTCTACGAATCAAGTAGTACTCGTTGTTTTATTCGAAAAGATATTTTATATAAATACTGAATGTAAACTTGATTATTTTATTCCTGTATAGAAATCCAATTTCGAACTGTTCTTTCGATTTTTATACTACAAACTGTGAACAAGACTGTAAACCATTTTTAGGTGGATTCTCAAATATGTTTCAGGATTATTTTCAAACGAAAACTTCGTCAAATATACACTTACTATCATCCCAATGCAAAGTTCTTATAAAAATAGAGATGTATGCTTATTTGTTTTTTGGAACCGTCAGGATCCCCGAGTCAGCCGAAGCCAAACAGTCAGGTCGCTCTCATCAATCAGTCTTTTAAAGCAACGTAATTTCATTCGTTATTATAGTTCGATTAAAAATAACTATCCACTTTCAAAACCTCTCGTATTGTCTGATACTCAAAAGAAGCAAACTATTTCAAAACCGCAAAGCAACTTGTCGTAACGCCACCAGTATAAATTACCCAATTTCGATTCGCGATCAACCGAATTCGATTCAATTATAATTACCGTTACGATGTAAGAACCACGAATCATGAAACACTGCGATCGCCGTAAAATTATTCGATGAAGTATACTATGAAAGAGAGTCGAACCTTTTCCCGTGTCTCTAGATTTCTCAATGCGACAGAATACAGAACAATCGATGAAACGGTTCAAACAACGTCCCTCCGAACATCTTCTACCTTCCACCTGTACCAGGACACGTGTTTCCCCAACCCATATCAGTCGTGTCAAGTTGTACCGATTCCAAGTGCCAACATCCATCCACGCATCCTCTGCACACACCCAGCGGCGCGAAGCCAGCGAAACGTTAACAAGTCAAATTGAAAAACCGACCGGCAACCTCGGTGGGTTAGCAATCTGGTAATTTCACGTCAGAGGTAGAGCGCGATGATCATCGACGAACCCCGTTGGCACCACGTCCACCATGTTCGGATGTGGGACCGGCGAGGGCAACAGGTTCGTGTCACTCTCGAGATCTCCGTCCGCAGCTTCGCTGTCCGTCGCACCTGTTAACTCGCGCACATTGCCCGGAAGATAGTCCTTCCAGCTTCTGAACAGGTATCTGGTGAACTTCCGTAGCTGCCGGAACTTGCAGTAGGTGGCGCCCTCCGCGGACTCGAGCTGTTGCGTTTGAATGAGAAAACCTTTTTCCTTAAAGGTCTGCTCGAGTTTTTCCCTTTGCAGGGACTTTCGAGTTTTCCGTTTTCGTCGACCCTCCTCCGGATTGACGGTCCTTTGGCAGGGAGCTGGCTGAATCCTCTCGCCGGCTGCATTCAGGAAAGCGCCTGTTGACGAGCCGGATTGCCCAGCCGACTGTTGCAACGCTTCCCGCGGGAAGAACTCGTACCCTCTCATACTCTTGTCACCTGTCCCGCTGTAATACCTGAAGTTACCCCCAGAATCCACGGACAGGCTCTTCTTCTCCTGCAGACTGGGCTTCGCACCGCCGGTGAACTTGAACTTGCATATACTGACCTCCGTCGCTGGATTGTTATTGTTCTCGGTCGGCATAGGCGGTATGAAGATCGCGGACCGTTTCCGTTTCGTCGGCTGGCTCTGACTCTGGCCGACCGCCGCGTTCCTTTTAGGTCTGGGTGAGACCGGGGGCGGCACCGGCGCCGTCTGGGGCGAGGGTGGAACCGGAGGCGGTACCAGAGGCGGACTCTTCGTTTCCATCATGGAATACAAAGACTTCGGGACTATCTTTTGCTCCTTCGCTGGTTGCTCCGTGGTTCTTGGGTAACACTTGTCGTTCTGGGCCATCTTCTGGTAGTAGAGAAGCTGAGACTGCAACGCCATCGGATGGATGAACACACCAGCGTTCGGCCAGTAAACGAAACCAGGATTCGCACCTAGCATAGGATCGATGATATTGTTATTGTGGTTCACGTTACTGCCGCTGCGACAGATGGAATCCAGCGGACGGCAACCGGGTTCCGTAGGGAACATTGTACCAATACATTCGACCTCCTCGCCGTCGCTGGAAGTCTCGCTTTTCACTTGGCCGGACTCGTACACGTTTCCGTGTTTCCGTAAAAGCCTGATCTTCAGCTGATTCAGATCCCTGATGCAGAGATTCAGGGGTTCGTCCTGCTCTTTCGAGCTCTCGATCAGACCGAAGCTTCGTCGGGATTCCTGGGTGAGTCTCTTCTCTAATAAGCTACTTATTCTATTCTGAACGTCGGTCCTCTGAAAGGGGATCTGGGGTGATATCCTCTCGCGACAGTCGAGCCTGTCTCGCGGGGACAGCCTCTTCTCTTCGTGGCCGGGTGTCCCGGGCAGTATGGTGCCGTAATTCTTGTAAATTAAGTGACAAATGTCCGCCTTCTTCGGTTTCCGACCTCTCCTAGGCTTGCTGTTGTCCAACGTGATCTCGCCCATATATGGCAAGTCCGAGTACTTCATCGGCGGCCTACCGGACGCTTGTGATTGCGGCTGATTATGATTGTGGTGGGGCGTGTTCAACGTATGGGAGGAGGTCGATGTGATCACGGACCTCCTGGAGCCCGATGGCTGACTCGAGTTCATCGTCGGCAACTGAGGGGACGGAATCTGGGGGCAAAGTTCCTGTTGCATCGCGGCGATCCGTTGCAACCAGCCGTGCACGTCTGCGATCGGGCTGGGCGTCGAGGTCGAGCTGGTAGGCGCGGGACTCGGGATCGTCGGCTCGATCATGTGCGTCGGAGACGAGTTCAAGGCTTCTTGGGCAAGCGAGGCTTCGTAATGGTCCAGGTACTCCGGGGGCAGTGCTTGGTGATGGAACTTGAGCTTCCATCGCGACTTTCGACGACCGCGACTGCAACAGACGTTTGAAATATGTTCGTATTGAATTATGTTTAATAACTTTCGGAGATAAATTTCCAGTCTATAGGGTGTAAAATACAGGGTGAACCACGAATCGTGATCAGTAGAGATTACTCTGTTATTAACAGTCCAATCGAAAATGTTTTTATCAGGTATATAGCATGGTTTCAAGAAAGCTTTAACGTGATTGTAACAGATTTTTTGTCAACTCTTTCTTTCAAATACATCTATAATTTTTTTTACGTTTATTTGTTAGATTTCAAGACGAATGCGGTAAGTATCGTAACATAACATGTGTTATTTTTTTTTTTTTTTCATCTCGGTCGAGAAAAGATTAGTAATATATTCTTACCTAGACACCTGACTCTCCCCTAAAAGTTTCACTTCGATAATTGTCCCTTCGAATGAGAAAACAGATTCATGCAAAAGTATTTGTTTCGCTCATTAGATGCGTGAAAGTAGTCATCGTTTTATTATTGGCAATAATAATCGTGAATTGGTAATAGTTGGGGTCTCGTGTTAACGCAGTTTTCCGTGTCGCTGCATTCCGAACCACACCTCGACGGCCGTTTATACGGCGTAACGTGGCACCTCGGAGCGTATGCACGGTACAGATCACGCGGTCCTCTATCCTCCGTTCTAACGCGGGCTTCTAATGAAATTCAATAACGGTAATCGACTCGCGGCATTTCAACGACGTACCTAAGAAATCATTCGTTTTTCTTTTTCTGCTTGTACGACTCGGGAAGAGTTGGTGCACTCGGAACGAACCAGTTTATCCCGGCGCTTATATCCTTCTTGCTGCCCGTCTAAAGTGCTTTCTCGAGCGGCGCTCGAGTTTTACGACGAAAAGGGTCGTTAGAGAAGAGAACGTGTCAGTCGACACGGATTACGAGGATGGACGCTGGAAGTGTTCATTTCCAGAGAAGAGTAAATCTCCGGGATGGTTCGCGATAAATCACGCCGGACGAACTTCACTTGGACTTGGATCGCAATGTCTACCATAGATTGCACAAATTGTATCTTAACGGATGAAATTTTGCTTCTTAATACTGAATCAATTTTTGCTAATTTACATTTATATGGCGTCGATAACATACTTATGCTTGCTGGTGATGATTACGTTATTGTGGGTCTGGATCGAGTCTCTTTTAAGTTTAGCTTCTACTCAAATAACAGATAAGTGGACTATGGATGTTTATGCGAATATAGATTTTTGTGGAGTAATTTATACAGATTGAAGTCTCACACAAAATTGTTTTCTTTGTTACGATTTATATACAGTTTATATAAAAATTTATCTGTATCGAGTTTTAGACAATCAGAATTACAAATGTAAGCGATAAATGCATACAATCCACAGTGTAGAAATTTTAGTAAAAATATAAGGCTACTGAAATCTTATTTGATAAATAAATTTATATTTGCTATATATTTTGATACTTCAAGTAATAATGTAAAATAACTAATAGAACTTGTTGAGAAAATAACTGAAAGAGCTCATACAATTCGAAGAACGGATGTGAATATTAGGTTGCAAATAGGAGCAGTAAAAATAAAGCGAATGGTATATCACTGACAGGAATTTGTTAAAAAATATCTGCCCTATCTCGACAGATTCCATGATTTATACAGGGTGTGGCTAAAATAATGGTACCATCATTTTCGTACGAGGCTCCATTCTTGAATTAAAATCGATTTCGAGAAGCTGATGCCCGTGCAATTAAGTAGAATATGTGTAACGTGTCTTTTCATTGGCTACGATTTGTATTTACTATAAATATGAATACGTACACTCCCGCTCATAATTATTAAGACACTTACCGAACATGCTGGAAATGTTACAAGATATTACGAAGTTGCTGAACGTCAGAAATAAATATTGTTTAGGGGATATTAAAACTGGATTGTCAACACTTATGGTATTATGAAGTAATAAAAGTGGCCTGAAATACATAACTTTTATGACGTATCGCATGTTCTTCGTACAGGCCAGGTGTTCTGATACTTAAGAGCGATAGAGTGTGTATCAAATAAATTTTCAAAGTGAAATACGTCTGGCATAATGAGTTATACAACTCGAACAATCGATTCTTAGCTACTACATGGGCTCGATCGATGACTTAGTGCAGCTAACAAATGAAATGAACTGAATTGAATGAAACTAACTCGTGGAACAGTTGAGAAACGCGTTCAAGTACAATAACCCGTTACATTTAGACGAATTATACACGTCATTTTCAACAATTAATAATTCGGAAACGATTCCTCCAACGTAATTTCGTCTTAGTTTGATATGTAGAAACCATCTTGTGAAAGTGTCTGACATTTTTATTAACACTCTGTATAGTCGGCAGTTTAGGAGCTATTTCAAAATAATGCTAATGACGGGACATTCTGAAGATAAAAAACGTGATTCATTTAACACGTTACCTTGGTCTCCCTCTGGTATTGAGGTCCGAAACAGTGTGGCCAGGGTTTTCTTCCAGCACCTGGATCTGATGGCGGCCAGTTTCACGTCCACGGCCGTGTTTGCCGTCGACAGACGTTGGGGAGGTGTCTGCATCTACTTGCGGACTATCAAATTTACCATTAACTGTCTATCTCCTAGCATACCGAAGAAGCAAACGAAACTGTTCATTATTAATTATAGTTACCAATGAAAAAGAAAGAAATAAAGCGAAATGAATGTTGTAAATTTTTTTGAAAAAGACATCATTGAAATGTTATAGTAATACACAAGTGTTGATTTAAATCGTCTTACTCGGTTGAAAGGTTGATATAAATTACTGTTGTGTGGATCTTATAATTAATTACAGCAATATTTTCTACGGTAAATAATCGTTCATTTACGAACGAGATAGTACAATATGCATTAAATCACAACGTAGTTTGTATATAAGTATTTCATAATTCACGTTTGAAAAGATATTATTGTACGATGCCAGGTCGTGAAAGCCTCAAATCTCTAAAAATCTTATTCTTCAAAATTTGTGTCCTAGCTCCACCCTGCATCGGATCCCTCAATTCCGCTGCTGACAATGACTTGTTTCAGAGGATTGCCGCCGAGGTTCGACTCAAGTGTATACGCACCCTTACAACGCGGAGATAGAATGAACGAATGGGACGCGTCAATTAGCATAATCGTAGGCTCACCTCAACGGATTCGTGTCACGACTTCGTTCCTCCTCCTCCTGTGGCTCCTGCTTGACCGCCATGTGGAGCAGAGGTGGCAACGGACACTTTATATGTGTCGAGTGATGCAGATGATGCTCCAGAGAGGTGCTGTCTGTAAGGCCACCGTCTATGCCAGTAGATTGTGCGCGAGGCACGACTTCCTCGGTCTGCATAGTGCCCCCTAAAAAAAATAATTTAGTTCCGGTTATCGACACACTCGCGATAACTTTACTTACGTCAATCATCATTTTTTGGAGTTAACACGAATTAGGAAAATGATAATTGTCGATGCCTTGGGTCACTCAGCAGACGGAGCCTTATACGACAGAATTTCATTTTACACTTTCGAGTTACTTTTACAGGAGCAATGACTTTCTTTACGGTTCCAACGATATTTACAATACACCTTTGTGAAAGATATAAATTTATGCTATTAGTTAAAATGGACCCTGCATCCATTCTATTAAATCGTTAATTAATGAGTGTAAATAATGAGAAAATGCAGACATCTGATAAAAATGTGATTTAATAATTTTCTTTGGGTCATCCTTATTTTTCATCGTTTTATTTCTTTACACATATCTTGAACATAAATAATTGAGGCATAAACATAAGTCATAACTCAGGACTATCTAGATGTTACATAGAACAATAGAAACTAGTAAGATCAATTGAAAATCAGTTGGAACAAATAAATTAGGCTGTGTCTAGAGCCTTAAATGCCCACAGGGCATTCTAGCTTTAACTAAAAAGTGAAAAGCATATAAAACTCTAAATATTTCGAAAAATCTTGAAAAACGATAATTTGTTAGACAGGACATTTTAACTAAAGAGAGTAATCTAGTTCATATTAGAAAACGCAGAAGAAAATGAAATAGAAACAATCTAAAACAAACATTTCTGCAAATCAAGTCAGTCTCCTGGCAGTTAATTTCAGATCGGAACGTTTCAAACTACACACACACACACACATACGTCATTTAAAACACGCGCGCTGGAAAATTCGAATCGAAACCGGAGCGTTCCCAAAGAATTTCGACATTTCATTCGATTGGGTCGCCTTTAAACGTATGTATATAGGTCCGAAGAAAGGTTGCGCGTGGGCATATCCGTTGGAGTGAGTTTTGCTCGCGGTGCAACCTGGATATTGCGGAATATTCATAAGCTTCTCGTTAATGAACGCATAGGAATAAACGTGTGGAGCATGCGACACACGCTGATAACTTCTGTGCATCTATGTAGAGCCGCGACGAACCCGAATAGTTATCCACCGGCCCAACCCCGTCGTCACATGGAAGGCGCCTTTTTCTTATTTCTGATTGGTAGGATGGACACGTGATCGACGAATTCCACCAATTGGAAATCCGATCGCGCATGCACTAATAGCAGGCGTGAGAAATGGAAGAAAAGCGAAACAAACGGCAGCATGGAAATCACGGGGATAATTATGCGTGGAGTTACACCATAGGAACTGTGTGGGCACGCAGACAAGACTTCGAAATCGTAGAAATGAAGGGAGAAAAAAAATTGGCAGCGCCACGATTTCTTATGAGACGAATCGCTCTTCGGAATGTGCTGAAATCGTTGACTTCCAGCACCTGTCGCTAGTGTTGGGACTGATACTAAATCGATGTTATCGATACCTGAGTATAGATTTTAATCAGGTATCGGGTAGTATCGTAGACGTAAGTATTGAAAAGAATTGATGATCCTTGGATGCTTATACGAAAGTATTGGTACTTGTTTGGTAGTTCTAGGAAAATATCGATACAGGTTTGATACTTCTATGAAAGTATCGATGGGCGTTTGATGCTTCACGGAAATAGTGATAGGGTAAATGCACCAATGAATGAACACTTACGAGATTTTGTCCCCTTAACAATAGAACTACCGATGACAAACGCATATCTGTTTCGATCGGTCGATAAACCTGAGAGACTTTTGAAAATTTACAAATTCATGAATTAACTAATTTCTTCACTTTCAGATCGTAGTACAAGTGGCAAATGGTCCGAGAGAATGTATTGTTATAACATTGTAATCATTATAAGAGTGTATTGAAAAGTCATTTTGACTTGTTTGGTACTTCTAGTGTTAAAGTCGCGTCTCAGCCGATAAAAAAAAAATACGTATCCCTTATTCTTAACTGCTTAACAGACATACGAAGTTTCATCATAATCGGAGGGGGACATTTTCATGCCTTCCCTTGTAAGTACTTAGGTATCGAATTGCTTGAGTAATATCGATATGTATCGTACAAGTCCCATCGCTAGCTGTCACGTATATGATTTCTCATAATGCTCTTTTAAGTTCATCGAAACGTCGATGCTGAGCGTATAAATAGTCCGCGCCGCTCGCGTGCGTTCCTCGTGCGTAATAATAAACGCAAGAATAAGAAGACCCGGGGTGCTTGGACGCGAAACACGCTCGTAAACGCTGTGTAAAATGGATATTGATAATCTCATGGTCGAATAGTATCGAATACTTGTCTGTGATTTAACACTAGAACTACCAGCACTGAATGAATATTAAATTAAATTTTATAATATAGTAATATACTCGATATATAATACAATTTAACGTAAAATGTGTAGTAAATTAGAAGCCAATGTAAAACACTGTTATTATTTTAGAAATCCTAAAATAAGAAACCCGCAATCAGTCATTTGACGGGTTGGGTAGCTCTAGTGTTAATACGCGAGCACCTCTGACCCTGGATTGGCGCAGGTTTCTGCTTAACCTCTTCAGGGACAAATTATTAAGACTATTTTTCACCTGCATTTATTTAAAATATATTTATGAATACTAACGACAATCAATTGGTAGGTTATCCTTTTTTCTTTGTTACGGAATTTCCGAGTAAGTGTTCGTTCACAATAATATTCATTGTATTTTTGGAATCATGTATGAATCAAGGAAAGACTAAATGTACACATGTGTGCCAGTATCTCTCGAGAGGTTAAAGGGTTAAGCCACCTTGGATGAGTCAAAGTCCTAGTCATTTACGGCAATTTTTTGGGGGAAGATAATGAAATAAATGGAAAATTCAGTATAAAGCCTCTTATTGTACAACTTTCGACAGGAAATATCGTATTTTTTGATCGTTTTTTTCCTTACAAAATGGCGACGCTAGAGCTAAAATATCGTTCTTACACCATTTGACCTAAAGCAAAAAGCCGAAAATTTGTATTTTCTATATACCAGAAATTAAAGAAGTGCATATGCATCTTTAGAAATATTCATTTGTGCAGAAATGGTGAACATGTGAAGGAAAAGTAAATTTTTTTCTCGGTGAATTTGGTATGAAAATGTCAATTGATGAAAATCTGTTCAAGATATCGCAAAATTCATACGTTCTTTAGTTTTTGGCATGTGGAAAATGAAAATTTTTGGTTCATTCCTCTAAAAATGATTTAAATCGCTACCAACACGTTTGATACCAGTTACACCAAATAATTTTCGTTAATAAGTACACCAACGCATACTAATACAATTTGTTTTGTTTATTAAACACTGTAAACATTGAAAGCAATGTAATATGTTTCCCAAATTAAAAAAAGGTTACACTATTTATACGATCTGCTATCTTTTGGTCCCAGACTGTATCTAATATTTTCACTGTCACAATATCGGATTGAATTAAAATTTCACGTGTGTCGATAATTCTGGTATTAACTGTGAACGAAATAACGCTGAACTCACAGTGCCGATGACATATCGCAGCATAATTTGTAGTAGTGGTAAACCCAAGAGGTCCACGAATAATTCAAGCGGTCGAACTAGCATGTTTAAAGATCGTCTACGCCAGGTGACCACCTAACATCCTTCTAGTACACTTCAAAGCGGGATAAATTTAACAAAGGATAATAATGATAAATTGACAACAGGGTCGCCTTTCGCCGAAAAGCAAAGGTAAGGGGGGAGTGGGTGGGGGAGGGCGGAGTGGGGCAGAAAATTCGGCTTGTCTTTCGCGACTGGCAGACGGAGGCCAAAAACGGGAGCAATATAGCTTACCGGGCGAGTGATCTTGCGATGGTATTAATAACGTGCGTGTGCGGGAGGTGGCCCGATTCATTG
The DNA here is from genome assembly GCF_001272555.1 of Dufourea novaeangliae. Lineage (NCBI taxonomy): Eukaryota > Metazoa > Arthropoda > Insecta > Hymenoptera > Halictidae > Dufourea > Dufourea novaeangliae. The sequence goes on along the minus strand of NW_015373988.1, from coordinate 1,742,823 downwards.
AAGACCAGTTATAGAATGATGCAGGCGGCCCGCGTAACTACAATTTATTTTTTGGCTATTTTTAGCGGTTGGCGTGGCGCCACTATTTTCGGTTCTCTCAAATTTCTCACTCCATATTTGGGATTATGGATGACGGCCCCGCGGCACGGCGGTGTATCTTTACGACCGCCTGGCCCGCCGCGCGCCGGCCGAGACACTTTCGTTTGCTTGCCCGCCGTTTTCCTATCGGCCGTTTATGCTCCCCGTTTAACGAGGCGCGGTTACCGATCACGCGCCCCGAACAATGGACGCGGTTAATCCTGTCCACGGTTCACTGTGACGTTTCCTTCCCCCCTGACACTTGATCCTTAAAGGGGACTTTAAGGCCCATTAATGTTTACTTGTACGTGACCAACGACACTTGATTCTTTAAGGCGACTTGAAAATCCAGGAATGTTTACTTTTACGTATTCCCCGATCGGAACATCGTTTTAACTCCGAAGATAATTCGTAGATATCTGTTCATTACCATCAACGGTGACACGCGTGGTGGTACACAATTACGGGCAACAAGTGGATGATTCGATGGGAGGAGGACGCGGGCTACGCGTGTGTACGATATCTCAATTGGCAGGGGCGCAAGTAGGTTAAAAACGGTAAGTCAGCTGCAATGCTCGGGAATATGTCAAGGCAAGAGCAGGGTAGAAATCTCCAAAAAAGCTACCGGCGAGAGACCCTAGTTTCATCGATCCTGTATTTTTATGGGAGTCACGTCGAACGAATACGAAGCTCGCGGGTGAGGATCGTTCTCTGGTATAAGAGAGATCACGTCGAACGGAGGCGATGGTAAAAATACATTATCTCCAAATTTAAATTTTCAAGCTTGGCGGGGTATTCGAAGGCCGTAATCGAATCGCGTCGCAGCAGCAGATCGGTGGACCGTGAGCCACTGGCCCGATTACGAGGGCAACCGTGCAACACCCTATCATACTGAGAACACACCATCGAACCCCCCAGGATCACCGTACGACGAAAACAAATACAGGGTTAATCTCTGGCTGCTAGAGTACAAAGGCAAGCCTCGGTTGCTTCGTCGTTTAACAGCCGCTAGCTACCTTTGCCGAGCAGCCTATGTGTATGACAGAGACAGAACCGCACAATGATAGGCTGCTCGGTAGAGATTAAGCTACCGATGACACGTTTTGGGTCACGGTATTCGAACGACAAATCAGACGGATTGTCTTTATACCCTAAAGAAATTCACCCTGGATTTATCCTATCGGTTCACGCTACCATTCGACACCATTTTGATCATCCTCTACGGCGTTCGGTCTCGAATTACCTGTCACGGGAAACTTGCTTTCCGGCAACATGAACGAGCGTTGCTGGGTGATCTCTCTTCTCCGTAAATCCCGGCCGATGAACCGCCGCGAACATTCGTCGTCGAGGAGATGAATGATCGATCAGATCGGCTGGTGGTGGGCAGCAGCGGTGGTGTCTTCTTTTGTATAACCACCGTTTCAAGCTTCCACGACGCGACGATCACTCCCGTCCGCGAAAATTACTTGTACACGAGAAAGAGAGAGAGCGAGAGAGAGAGAGAGAGAGAGAGTAACCGCGGAGGACACGCAGCCGCCGATCATAGTGCGATGAACCCAGTCCGCGTCGAATCACCCGATTCGCGGCCGCCGGACACCTGTTGTATCACCCACGGAGCAGCGACACTTTGACGAAGCGATACGATAGAACTTGAACGGAAAACCGTGGAAAAGTGTCGGGTAAACGAGTCGACGTACGAGTCGAGCGAAGGTGTTGCGAGTTTCGAAGACAGAGGGCACGTGGCCGGGACCACGGGTTATCCGTAGACGAGGAGAACACCGATACAAGAACGATGAAGATAGGAATAACGAGCGGGAACAGGGTGATGCTTGTGGGAAAGGGTGGGGGAAGAAAGGTGGAAACAGAAGGTGAGAAAGAGAGAGAGAGAGAGAGAGGGAAGACGCAGAACGTAGCAGTCCGTTTTGAGGCAGTTTTGGCACTGTTACCAGCACGAACAGCCAAGCACCAACCCCGAGCAGCGCCTCCACCTCCGCCGCGAGAGACGAGCAAGACGACGACAGCGACGACGACGGCAGCGGTGGCGAAGAAGATGAGCAGAGGTTCCCCCTTAGAGGAAGAAGAGCGAGCGGAGGCGAGGGCGTATATTCTTGATTTGGGCGGATGGAAATCTGAGATTGCTCCATATCGGGCTGTGCGCCGTGACCAAGGAGGTGCTCTGTAATAGCAGACATCTGAAACTTCTCTCTCGGCTGACTCCCTCTCGTTCTCTCTACCTTCGTTTCAGCCTCCTTCGCTCTCCGATCTTTCTTTCATCGCAAGCGTTTCCTTTTCCTCTTTTTCTTCTTCTTCTTCTTCTGCTGCTGCGTCTGCCTACTCTCTTCGCGCGACGTTGCTGGATAATGTTTCTACCTTTACCGATGCTTTTCTTCCTTTTACCCCGCCCGTTTCCGCTTAATCTTCTCTACTTTTGTTGCGTTTTCTTTGTACGGTTCGTTGTCAGGTGATGGAATTTATGGTTTTATTGGGTTTTAATAATACATTTATAGCGATTGAGTATCCTTGGATTTTTTTGGTATTCTCGATTTGTGAAAGTGTAATGGGAATTTCGTTAACGATTTGAATAATTTACGTGTTTCGGAATCAGAGAATTATTATTGAAATTATTATTAGAAAATTGTACAAGATTTTTCATTGTAATTTCTTTGGGTGTAGTTTTTAGAACTACAGGATCTCGTTTCTTTTAGCGCTGTGTTGCCAGTGACAGCGTGTGTTTGATAGTTTGTCGTAGTTTTAATTAAATTAATCGATTTTGCTGGAATACTTTATAGTTTTAATCTTTCATCTTTATATTTTCTTCTCTCGGTATTCCCTAGTCGAGTGCAGAACCTAGCCATATTAATAAAACCTCTAAAAATTATCATAAAAACGTGTGGTAAATTCCCTCGGAATCCAACACCGATACGTCTAATAATTTACAATTCTGATCGAAGAATTTATTAAAACATCTTCAATATTACGATCGATCGGTTTAAGAAATCGATTAGATAGAGCAATCCATTAATCTTACGTCTATTGATTTCACGAATCTACTGTTACGATACAAGAATCCCTCCCGTAAGAATGACTAATTCCCTCTGGACAGATATCGGAATCATCCGAAGGTGTCGAGCGTGAATTTGGGATCTGACATTTAATTCTCCACCGATACGCTGCGTTCTACCAACTGTCAATAGAGAGACGTCAAGGTACACGTACGTGCACGATAATGTGCAAGTTTATACGACCGCGTCCGATATTCCGGAGGCGTATATTATATCCCGCATAGGTTAAGCCACCCCGCCTACTTGCGCTACGTGTCCCAATACCCGACCAGCGATATGTCAACAGCTACTTTCCACTTCGCGAGAGGTCCTGGGGCACCAGGTTTTATCGGCGACGCTCGCGGAGCAACGTTACCGGTCTGGCTTATGGCGACAGGCCACGGGGGAGCGTACAAGACGGCTGACAAGCTGCCGTTTTAACGTGCGATTACGCCCGTTGCGAGAAGAAAAAAGCCCGGTCATTGTTGCTTTTCGCATGGCCGTTCGACGGCGATAAGTTAAGTCGATTGAACGGGACACTGGACGTGGTAAACATCGATCGAACACACCATGGACCTCTCGGGAACTTTTCGTACGTTGCGTGATTGAAAGGTTTTTATGGGGGACGTCGAAACGGTTATGAAAGTGTTCCAGTTACGCCAGGTGTTGATCGAAAATTTCGAGACTACTGACGAAACTCCTGTATTGATTTCTAGCCAGAAAAAATCACATCATAGTCATTCCTGAATAAATGCGACATGAACAACGCCGTTAATCCCACCACTGAGGGGGACCCCTCTGGAATTAATCAAAACAGAGATTTGAGGCTTTCATGGTCCGGCATCGGACAGTTCTCAGTGTTGAGTATTATAAAAGCAAAGGCCAAAGGATACTTTCCCAGAAAATACCGGGAAACGATGGAAATACTAAAACACCCTAATTACATCAACAGGGGTACAGGACTCCACCTGAACCCAATCCGGAGCTCCCTCCTACCAGTTTTTTAATTGTTCAGCTGATCAGAATTAGCTTAATTATAAATCATTTTTATAACGCATAATAATTTTGAATAATGATTACAACAAAAATAAACAGATTCTTCGCAAATGTAGTGAGACAAACATGAACGTGTATGAAGGCGGTATTCAATTGGAGCACTCCTCAGGTATTCAATAATAAGACGATCTCGCAGTACGAACAACAATTCGAATTTATAACAAGTCTGTTTTCTGTTTACGTTCAGTTACCAAGTATCACTAAATTACATTCATGTTTCACTCATGCGTTAATAAAGAATTTTATTACATTTAAGGATGATCTATGCAAATTATTCGGAAAAAAACAACTTTACGTGACATCGCCTAATTTATCTCGATGCCACCTACAATACCTAGATAGAAGGAATTGTACGGTGCCATTTAAAAAAAGTGATGTTGACCTTGATTTTTTATCGCAGGCAAAGTTTTCTGGCAATTTTTCAATATTGCAATTTTTTGTCGATTGAGTGTTGGCTAACCTTTGCTTCCAGCCTTTTTTGTGCACATTTTCTTTTGCTTGACTTGTTTATTTCCAATTACGATTGAAAATCTTTAAATTGTAACACTTCCAGCCTGCCGTATATGACAGACAAACAATTACTCTGTTATCTTAGACAAATTGGATACATGAAATATTAATTACCCTTCAGTTAAGAAACGTTTTGAATTCGGATATGCCATATTAGGTACGCTTATCCTGAATCGCGCGTACATTAATGGATGGGCGTGTTGCCGAGGAGCGGAGATTGCGCGTGTCGTGTCGCATCTCGTCCAGTTGTTCGGTGCAACGTTGTGGGAAACACCGCTTCTCCGACGGCAATCGAGACTTCGAGGCTCATTAACCCTCGAGACAGCGCGTTATTGCAGATTACGACGTTGCCCGGTGAACGCGTTCGCTGGCCTGTACATACACGTATTCGGGCTGCGGTCGTGGAACGTTAGCATTCGGTGTGAATATTAATTCACGCGTGAACGAAGAAACCACCGAACGGTTCTGCACACCAATAAAACTTCGACACGTAATGATGGGGGTCCATGGGCAAACAGGTCCAAATATGTTTGACCTTTTTACGATCACGAAAAGTATCCACAGTTCGTATGGAGTTTAGTCGTGGCAAGGCGACTGAACACTTTTCAAATATTACTACCGCTTCAAACCACTCGAGTCGAACATGTATTTGAAACGTTCGAACTGTTTAAATCGTTTGAACTGGTTGGACTGTTCGAATTGTTTGAATTGCTTCACTGTTTGAATTCTTGCAATTTTTTTCACTTATTGAACTCTTTGAATTCCTTGAACTCTTTGAAGTCTTTCAATTCTTTGAACACTTCGAACTCTTTGAATTCTTTGAACACTTTGAATTCTTCGAATTGTTTCAGTTCTACGAATTCTTCAAATTGGGCAAATATTTTAAAACGCTTCAAGCCACTGGAGTCGGTCATGCGTTTGAAACGTTCGAATTGTTTGAATTGCTTGAAATTTTCGAATTGTTTGAACTGTTTGAAGAGTTGGAAGTGTTCGATCTATTTGGACTGTTTCAACTGTTAGAAATGTTCGAATTGTTTGAAGCGTTTGATCGCCTCGCCACGATAAAGCTCTGTTTGGACTCCCCAAACATCTCATCAGGAGAACAAACATGTTTGAACAGTTTCGTTAGCTGTCACTAGTGATAAATTCGCGTTGGATCCTTCGTGATCGCCCCCGGAGCTCAAATCCTGTTTTCTCTTCGTTGTTGTGGGCATCGTTTACGAGAATTTCAAAGGAAACGATAATTTAGCGAGCGAGTCCGTTTGTCAGCGGTAACTGTTAAGTAACGATTCGTGTATAAGTTACGCGGTGAACGTCGTCGCGCTGGATTCTTAGCCGGGGCTGTTAATCATCGAGGAATTCACGGGAAAAATTGCGAGCTCGTTATGCGAGGCGCGCCCGTATTTCCTTCGGCTGTTTTTCCATTTTCTTTTTTTGCTGCTTATGGTACTGATTGATTGTTACAACGCTGAATTGCATAGCGTTACGAGGAAAGGATTTAATCGAAATGGTATTAGCCTATCCAGTGTATCGGTTTATTTCATTTCCGAGTACGTTTTATCGATTATGTTGTACCGTTCGAGTGCAGCTAAACATCAAATTGGCTCTATGCACCGTATCCACCAAATCATTATCAGATTCCTATTTATTCCGGAATTTGTATATTATCTAAGTCCTAAGTGATCATAAAAGTACGTTTCAGAAGTTTGTTTCATTAAAGAACACTAATTCTTAATCACTCATTAGGAAGCACGTATTCAAGGAAATATGAAGTATTTTTTATTAAACAAAATAGATACTATCAGAATCGTTTTCATTAAAAGTTTTTCGTTTAAAATAACCGTTTCGTATGCACTAACAGAATGTTGAGCCCTAATTGATTATTAAAGTGAATATTAGCTCCTATTAATGACAGTGTTTCCGATGGAAATTCCGTAATTTTCCTTTCAGCTGTAAATATTCCTCGGCTTGTAAATTCTCTTAAAAACAAACATCACGCGAATAGAAAACAGCGAAACCTCCTTGTCCATAGTTAATTATACCTGGTGCTATTTGCTTTCGGTTCTATTCAATAGATACGACCCGCCGAAAAAATCGGCACTCAGACCGCCAATTTTCTCCATCGTAGGCAGCAAAGCCGACCCGGGGTATTATAATTTCCATAACTCAGATACACATCGTATTTTCTCGTCGTCGAACAAGGATCATTATAGAACTGAAAAATTTAATAACATACATCTAGCGTGCCGCGGAGCACGACGCAACATCCGCATGGTAAATTATCGAGGAAAGGGGAGAACATATTTCTTCGTTTCGACGCAAGCCAACAGAGAGTTCGATTTCCATCAAAAGAGTATTATAGATACAGCTTTCACCCTGTCACGCGATTTTCTGTTATTTCGCGTAAAAGTAAAATATTTATGGAAATAAAATAACCTAGCAGCAGGATCTATACGAAAATTTTTGTCGTCGAGAAATACATCTTTTATTGATATTGTGCCAAAGTTTAAATGATATTTGGATAATTAAAAGCTGAATTTTGGCACCCAAAGTGAAAGTACTTTCTGTGCACAGGTTGAGAAATGGGTTTGAAACAAAGAGTGAACATTAAATCTCTGTTTTATGCTTGGTCAAACATTTGTTGAAACGCACCGTTTGATGTAGAAAGTGTATACCGATAATTGTTTATCGCGTACACAAGTTACGTCCAAAAAGGATTAGTTTAGAACCTATGAATTTTGTCCCGAACACTACCTATCAACTGTGCATTGGTTAGAAATTTTCAATGACTGGTCGAATCTGAATTTCCCTTAATTAAATTAATTACATTTTTCCAATTTTTTAGAATTGAAATCGGTACGTTTCGAAAAGGTACAGATATCAAATCTAATTTTTACCAAAAATTTATTAATATTATTATTATAAAACACTTACAATTTCACTTCTATAGTTTCAAAATCTCTTAAGTGTTCATTCATTGATACCTCTACCCTATTTTGAATAAAAAAAAAAAGAAAACAACTTTCTCCCAAATGTTGCCTGTGTTTCGTTATCTTGAAAAAGTTCGATTATTTTTGAGACAGACCTTGTATTCGTAACGGCCGACGTTGTCCGGTTTCGTAAAGAAGTACAAGCGATCGACGCGTCCCTCCCTTGCCCCGAAGAAGAGAAAACAGGCACTTCCTGTGCGTCGACGATGGACCACCTTACAGTTAGGCCAATTGGATCGCCCACACGCCGTTGAATTCCGAAAGGAACACCAAACCGCCGACTACCAATACCGTTAAAACCGCTCGTACCTTTTTCTCCTCCGTGGAACTATCCAACGCGTACCCTACCGCTTTTAATTTGGCAGTGACGCAACTCGCGCGTTTAAAATACGCACTGTCGACGGTTGACAGCAGTGACAAATGGCCGTGCTCGATGACTTTGCGATGAGGTGTAGCTGATTATGGGGAAATAGCGAGGTAAATGAGACAAGGCCGTAAACGGTAGCATATTTTGATTATTGAGGTGGTAATTAAACAATCGTCAACAGAGGATTGCTTAACTACAAAAAAGTTTGTAACACTATTTCAATGGCTTGATTTATTTTAGTAGGGTATAATTTAAAACAGTTACTTGTGCATATACCAATATTACATTCTTAACGACGATAAAGCAATATCATCCTTTTACCATGCTTTAGCTGATTTTAATTTCAATATGTGAAGAAATTCTTTATCGATGGATTCGACAGGTTTCCAACACATTTTCGGTAATCACTAAGGTAAAAAAGGCCCATTATTACTAGGTTTCCCTGTTAATAATAATTATAACGTTCCCATTGGATACTGTTCTCAGATATCGCAAAAAAATATACACACAACATGGTGTCTCATAGTCGATTGTGTCGTAAAGTCCTAACAGGTGTATCGAGAACGACATCGGGACACAGGCTATTCAATTCAGGAGCAAGCGAACCGATGTCCCCCAGGTGTAAGAAAGGGGAATGACAATTTTGTAACCGGCGGTACGCAACACGTTTCCAAAGAAATGCTTCCAGATCCAATGTTTTAGCATAACAGAGCCAGCGGATAGTAACGATCTCCCTGATCGAAATCGCGCAAAAACGAGTCCCGGCAAATGAGGAACAGTGTGTATATGCCAGCGCCGCGTTGTCACTTGCACAAGCCCCCTCGCTGGAACTTTGATTGGACTTGGATCGAGAGACGCCAGTCTGTAAAACAGTTCGCGGCTGGTATGTCCGAATGTAAATACGTCACAGCAGGCCCCAGCGTCTGGGGACGAAAACTGGGGGAACCGATGGCAAGGCAACGAGCCGGTATTATTTTCACCGTCCCGTGATCTGTCTCCGGATGCACGGGCAATTGTGGCCGCAGGTAAAACCCGCCGATCGCGATTGGCAGGCTCTCTCGATGTGGAAATTGCTCCCACCCTTTCCATCTCGATACCCACCTTCGTGTCCCACTCGATCGCGACCCCTCCATTCGAAAGAGACCCCGCGATCGGCGCCCAGCATCCCAGCGAACCCTCCTCCGATCGCCATATTCCGTTAATTCGAATATAAATATGGCTGCTTAAGGTGGTTCTTGCCTGACTCTCTAGTTAATAAAGTATCATATTAATAATTGGTATTAAATACCCGTTAATACATTTTAATAATGTATAAAAATTATATCTATGAAATTCAACGATATTTCCATTGATCATTCATCATTAGAGTAAATTCTCGATGAGTGTTCCAAGGCTCCTCGGCACTGAACATTAAATATTTCATAAACAAATAGCCGTATACAGTTGAAACAAATATCGTTGGCTTCAGAACTTCAAGGTCTATCGTAGTGCTAATCCTCAATAAAAAATCAACATTACACTTGGGGATCTCTCCTTCTCAGTGTCGAGGATCCTTCGAACACTCAACGAGGCTTTACAGTATATTGTAAATAAAAAATATATTTTGGTTAGACTCCACTGTGCTCGTTTTTGGTACGTTTGGCAACGTTGTTTTTTCACGCATATTTATATACGTGGTGCGTGTTCAGTTTTCCCGCGTAGTCGATATTCAATATTTTTATATGCAAAGTTAAATATATTCTCGTGCATTATAATTTAGAAAAGTAGAATTCACTAAAACACAAAATGAGTGAAATATTTTTTAAATGTATTTGCATAAGGTATGACCCTACTTTAGCAATGTTTCCAAGTCCCCCACATAGTCCCAATAACCATCGAATAATGATTTCGAAGGGATCTCCTTCGAAGATTCCCCAAGGGACCTTCTGAGCCTGACGGACCCTCGTGTCGGTGCTTTTAGAGGCAACCACCCAATCTGAAACTATTCTGGCCCCCCAAGGGTTAAAATCAGAGAGTTTATATAGTCCTAAAACGGAGTAGAGGTTTCATTAGAATTACCATATAAGGAGATCTTTAACGGTCGGGACTGTGTCATGATTCGGTCTCCGGTTGCTATCCAGATGGTCGAGATTATGCTCCCCCTGTTACTTGAGGAATAAACAGACGGAGTTTTAGGGCGTTTTCCGTTGCCAGACGCGCTGTTAAAAATGACTGAAGTACCAAAATTATTCTCCATACGTAACACATATAGTAATTTCTTGGAAGTCAGAAAAAAGGGAAAATTAAAAAAAAAAAAAGAACCAACAAATTGTTTAAAAACGAATATTCCTTGAACAATTCCTGAAAATTATTTTCGAGGATGTATCCATCTAACGGGAAAAAATTAAACTATATGATACGATGCTACATTGAATCCTCAGGATCATAATATAAGTTATTAATACTTTATTAAGAATCTATACTTTTGCATGTTCCGTCATAGAGCAGTTACAAAACGCTCGTCCGCCAAATGTTCATTGTTTTGCGTGAAAAAAAAAAAATGCGCGCGCGTAAGCCTTCAGCCGTTTTACAGGGAACCGCCGCGCTAGATTTTATATTTAGGAAGGCCACCATGTAACCCTAGAACTACTGAATTAGGTTGGAACGAAAATACGGACACCCACGCACCGCGAGTCTCTACCAGTTATGCGTTTTGTTTATTATACCGAATTCTTACGATTTTTCGGCATAAAAATCGGCCAGCCAAAACGTTACGTAAATGGCCGACATCATATCGAATGCGACCATTGAAATCGTTTTATCGATTGTCACCTAGTGAATGCAATTAACACAAATTAACTCTTTTGATTCTGAAAATTTTTAATTCTTCGATTTACATATAATAATAATATAACAATTTCACTGCTTTTGGTGATATTATTGTGTGGATCGTTTAACCCGTGGTATTAAATATATCGATGAATAATTTACAATTTTGTTTAACAAGGCGACATTATAGTCTGTATTTAGCATACCCATTCTACCTGCTGAATAAAATTATATAAAGTGTGTTTTTCATTTTATTTCTATCACTGTAATTTTCATTTTCCTGGTAAATCCTTGGTAAACTTGGTATTAATAGGATAATGGTAGAATGAATGGTTATCAGCTGGTTGCTCGTACGAAAATAAACCGAAATTGTAAAGTGAATTTTTTTGCTCGTGCAGCATATGATCTAAAAAAAATTGAGTTTGAAATTTCATCCGAAACACGTACATTGGACTGTTATTAGTGCTTAAAATAAGCAGAAACAGTAAGAACGGAACAGATATGTACGTCAGCCAAGTCATATTGAATAGCCCGTGAATTTAGTGATTTTTGTTTCCAAGATACATTTTCTCAAGAACACGACCTTGACTAAAAAAGGCTTCACTTTATGTTTCTGATTCTTTTCTGCATGAGCAATCAGTTTAAATAGATCTATACTATCAATATTTTCACATCCTGACTATTATATAGTCTATAACAAAATCATTATTTTATCAGCTTTCTTAAGTCTTCATAAAGTAATATTTTCTGGTTCCATACATGTAATCACAAAATATAATACGTACGAACACTTTTTTCTCTCAGTGTATATTCTTAATGATAAAAAACAGATGTACTTTATTACGATGTTATCCCAATAGTCAAAATTCTTAATAGTCACTTATTTTCGTTATAATCGTTATTATTAAAATTCTTAATAATAACTATTAACTTAAGTAGTAAAAAGTACTTTTCACATAACAAGTGATCCACGGAAAGTTAACACTAGAACTACCAACATTGAATGTATACTAAATTAAATTCTATAACACAATAATATATAAAATATAATACAATCTATAACAATATATATGTACAAGACAATCTAGCATAATATTAAATAAAATCTGTAATAAATTCGGTCAAAAGCACCATTATAATTTCAGTAATGGTAAAATAATAAATAATAAATCTGTAATCTGTCATTTTGACGAGCTTGGTGGTTCTACTGTTAAAAGGGCGATTTAAATATCGCTCGAAAACGCAGTCGTTAAAGTCGTAACAACTATCGAGATAGCGCGAATATGCTATACGAAAGAGATCAATTAATGCAGAAGTGAAATGTCTGTTTGATTTAAACGGCATTCCCTCTGCCCCCACCCAAGCGGGGCAGAAAAATCGGCACGCATTACCATAAGAGGCGTAACGTTGAAAAAGGCACTGAAATCAGGATGTAGTTGTCGAATATAAAACTAGTTCTGCCCACGTAATTACGAGTCGATCGCGGCATCGATAAGCAAATGAGTTCACCGGGACGAGTTCTCTTAATTAAAAATGATGGAACGATGTTTTTCGAGACAGTTCGAGATAAATATGCGGTACGTGCCAATGGCATCGATCACGGGTAGAGGGGGGGAGGGGATGGTTCGTAAATGGCTCTCGTTGTAGCGTATCTCATTATTCCGGTGACTGAAGCCACGTTTTACCTATGCAAACTGGCCCTCCAACGTCGAAAGAAAGGTCGCAATTAGACGGATGGTACCGTGAACAAACGGCGACTACCGTGTCATTAATCAAAACGCGGACAGAAACAATTTAAAAAGCTACCTCCGGTACAGGATTTCGAGTCAGGGCAGGCTTGAAACATCGTCGATGGCTATTTATCCTTTTCCAGAACGATCGGATTTAAGGGTCAGGCAAGTGAAACGCTCCGAAAAGGAGCGCATTTTTGCGAATCATTTCTATGTACAACTCAATCGAATTTTTCAACTTTGTATATTTGGGGTTGCTGTTTTGAAACTTGTATAAAAAGGTGGTCTCATTCGCAAGCGTAAAGGCAATGTTTGTTTTAGAAATTTTTTGTGGAAAAGTGTAGGTTTTTTTGTAGGCATAAAATTTGAGTTGATCTGTAATCAATATCTTGATATTTTACTGTTTAATAGGGTTAAGCTCAGTGCTGGTATTAGAATCAACATTATTCGCGGATATTTTTCGGTAATACTCCCATTGTATCGATTAAAACGACACACTGTGTTTGCTACAATCTTCTTTAACAAAAATTCCTTATTTAAAAACATTTATATTCCCCTCCACGTACGATCCATTATTTCAGCGTAACCTTCGGTACGCATCAGAATTTCGTTTTATTTCACGAACCGTCCGAACATTGACTAATGAGCCATCGTAACGAGTATTCGCCCACCCGTGGCCGATACGTCTGTCGTTTAAGGGATGGAGCCTGATGTAAACGGGCTAAAAATGAATGAATTTTTGGTAATTTCTTGTGAAGAAAGTATTAAATCAATCTTTTTCATATATTGAAATATAATTACATTTATAATTTTATTGTTTCAATAAATCATATTTTCTAGCATTTTTTACTTGAAAAAAACTTGTCTGTTTTTAAAAACAAATGTCATAATTTTTTCAATTTTGCATTTTTTCGCTTCAAAATAGGTTCATGCTGAGAAGAAAGTGTTAAAGAATATATAGATGCAAGGCTCGGTCAGTTGATTGAATATTCTTTTCGTTACATACCCCAGCATGAAACACCTTTATTGCTCACGGGCTGCATACAATACCTTATCACTATAATATTTATGAATTTGTCGTGAAAATAAACTTTTATATTCAGTTTAATTGCACAATAAAGTATTCTCAAAGTTTCAAAGAGATTGGTTTAATACTTTCGTCACAATAAATTCCCAAAAATTCGTTCATTTTTGGCTGCTTACACCAGGCTCCGCCCTTAATCCTTCGCGGTCGCGTAAACTATTTTGCGCAAACTATTTTTTCCGTAGAAACGGTGGCCCGCGATGACGAAATCGCCCGTTGTCTCACGCCAATCCCGCGAACAAGCCTATTCTATTTCCAAGACCGCCCCACACCTGTTTCGAGACGTATTTTAGATCGTGTTGGCTTCACTTGGACTACACAGATTCGACGACGGTGGTGCCCGGCCCCTGACGAATGACGGATCACCGTCTAATTGTATTACTGCTCCCTCGTTAAGCGACTGCGCAAATTTATGCATTCATATCCTGTCGGTCTAAAACTATAGTATTATAAATCGTCTCATATGGCAAAAAGTGTAATACAAAGTTTAATATAGGTAGTTAAAAGTAAAGTAAAAAGTATAATAATAATTTTAATATAATAAAATATATAGAATAAAGTCTGACGTAGTGAAAAGTATAATAGAAAGTATAGTAATAAGTTTAATATAGTAAAAAGTATAGTATAAAGTCTGACGTAGTGAAAAGTATAGCAGAAAGTATAGTAATAAGTTTAGTACAGTAGAAAATATAATAGAAAGTTTGACGTAGTGAAAGGTATAGTAGAAAATGTAGTAATAAGTTGAATATAGTAAAAAGTATAGTCGAAAATACTGTAATAAGTTTCATGTATAATTAGTTTGATGGATTTGGCATCGTCGGACTATCATCTGTTCCGGTCTATGGAACATTTTTTAGATGGTCACAATCACGTCCCAGAGGAATCATGCAAAATAGCTACGAAATGGTTTTTTGCTGGAATGAATCAGAAATATGTTGAAAGTGGAATTATAAAGCTAACTAACAAATAACAAACGGTCACTAAACAAGATGGTGCTTACATTACCGAGCAAAGTTATAGACAAGTAAAATCCCTTCGTTTTTGAAATTCCATTAAAACTGGCCAAAAACGTTTCGAACTCATTATTACCACAAAAATGTCGATTCTAATAAAAGTAACACAAACTAATAAAACAAACGGTTCCCCTGTTACAAATTTGCACAGTAGCATACATTTATCTTTCAATAACTTTCACACCTACTTCGATTTGAAAGATCGACTCCCAATTCGGTTTTGTCTCCAATCACAGGATTTTCTATAAACCTCGACCATCTCGATTTACGAAGCAATTGATAACTATTTATTGACGTGACCGTTACTCCCACGCCTGGCTGAAAGTATCCCCCAGATGACACACGGTGATTTACGGGCCGGCTGGCTTTGTTTAATAACGCGGCCACGTATGAAAGGCGCCCGGAAGATTCCTCGATGGAGGATATCGAGGATTTCTGCTATTTGGAATCGCGGTATTCCAGAGATAGGCATAGCGGCACCGGCAGTTGCACCGTTGTTGTTCTCCCCAAACCAGACGTCCCCCTAAGTAACACCAGGTGCACGTACCCGAAGAAGAAATATTCTGGGTTAGGATCGTTCGACAGAATCTCTTGGTTCTTTGCACGTGAACAAACGCACACATTCTCGCTTCGCCTTTCGTGATCACACTAACAACAGACTTTTAGTCACGTTCGAGAACTTTCAGAACTTTCTCCCATCGAACGTTTCCAAATTCGTGTAATCGTGCATTTGTTCGTCGAGACGTATAAAGACCGTCGCGCATTTTGGCAAAGCACGGCGAAGCGAAACGTGACGAAGCGTAGCGAAGAAATTTGTTTCAACATTGTTCAATATGGATTCTTCAGACGAGGAGGTTGTATTTATTGCTCTGAAAAATCGATGGTGAATTCCATACATTGTTTCCGAAATTAATGGAAGACCCCATTAAATTTTATCAGTATTTTCGAATGAACTATGAATAGTTTGTGAATTTATTGGCAATATTGAAACCAGATATTGAGAAAAAAAAGTACGACTTTTCGACAAGCTATTCATTGCTAGACATTCGAAAATGTCTTGAGCAATTTTCAACCAACAATTATCTTTAATTTCCTGATTACTATAATTTCTGTGAGAGAGATCATAGAACGCATTTTCTAAGGATGTATAATTTGTACAGGTTTTAATATTTTGAGGGATGATACTGGGGCTTAGATAGGAAAACTATTAAATAACAGTCTGCCTGATCTGCTTCAATATTGTCTTACTCGTGCTTTTAATTATACTGTTTCTAATTACGATTACACACATCTGTAAGTCGCACAAAACTCTATTCGATTCTATACGTCTCTCTGTAGAAAATTATAACTTGTATTCTGTAATAAAGTGTAGAGAACCTAGCACGAGTGGGTTAGAAAAATGTCAAATGCAATGTAATTATCG
The DNA here is from genome assembly GCF_001272555.1 of Dufourea novaeangliae. Classification (NCBI taxonomy): domain Eukaryota; kingdom Metazoa; phylum Arthropoda; class Insecta; order Hymenoptera; family Halictidae; genus Dufourea; species Dufourea novaeangliae. Next base: position 1,726,723 of record NW_015373988.1, on the reverse strand, counting down.
TAGATAAATGTAAGAAAGTTTATTTTTAAACGTTCGCATGAAAAGAACCTTGATAGAAGAAACGAGGCGATATTCATGAAGCGATTGTTGTACCATGCTATCAACGAATATAGTTATTACTGCATGAATCATAATATGTTGTTTCACTGAGAAGGCCTTGGTATGAGGAATATACAGAAATAGAGTACAAATCAGAATATCCATTTATGGGTATGGATCGCGTAAAATATCAGTGAACGCTTTTATTGAACGACGCCTTGCAATTAATGGATTATTGGTGAGCAATAAAATTAAAAAATTTATATTATTCTTTTATTTTTAATTATATCTATTTGTAAAATGTAATCATTTCTTCTGTTATCACAGAACTGCAAATATTTATTCACTTATAATATCTTCTAACTTGCAAATCATAGTAAAGTAAAAATTTCAATGAAGCAAAAATACTATTTATTATTAATAGATTAAAATTCTGTCCAATATTAAGTTTTATATATTGATATTTACAATCACGAATTTACATAGACTTCTGCAGTTCAGTGTGACGGATAACTATACCTAAATGATAAAAGACTTACCGCATTCGAGTTGAAACTGGAAAACCGTAAGTAGTGTTGAACTTTTATTTATACACTCTGTTTCGTATTTATAACCAAGGATACTTAGTATTTTCACAAATCCAATGCAACGTGATGATAACATCTAAAGAAAAACCTTTTTTATCGAAACAATGTGGAATATTTTTTCTACAAATTATCCCGAACTGTTGATCGTTAATAAATACCGACTTGTAGGTGAAATATAAGTATGGAACACAAATATAAAAGGAAAGTAATGCTAATTTAAATAACATCGGTTTTCATATAATATTTACCATCGTTACCGCGTACTTAGTAATTCAATACATTTCATCCCTTATTCTCAGCCTGTGGATCGAAAAGTTCCGACTCCATGCCGCAGCGAACTGTGAAATACAAGTGCCGTCTTACCTTTGTATCGTTACGATCGAAAGATCCTCAACAGAACTTTTTTTTTCACTTCAATATTAATAATTACAGGACACTGACATAACTATTCGAATGCAACGATGCCACCAAAACAAAGAGGGGGTGGGGTGAAGAGAGAAAAAAAGGTAATAAATACGAGCAAGTCGATTCGTTCTCTGTCCATATACGGAGAAAGCGACTCGACGAATTATCGGAGCCTAACGACACGAGGAACAGCCTTTAAAAAGACGACCGACCGGCGCGGTCGACTCGTCCCATTCAGAGGAAGTCAGGCCAGACCTCGTTCGTCTGGTTCACTGCTTCTTCTTTCGCCTTCATTCATCAAACATCGTATATTCCGCCGGCACACCGTCAACCCGGACATTATTCAGCCGCGTTTTTCGATGATAATAGCGCTGGGCACTACAAATAAGATCTTCAACGAGAAACCGGGCGACGAGGTGCCCCCGGTGCATTCCTAGAAAAGAACACCGACGCCGGAGAACCTCGTAAACATTCCTGCGCTTCTTCTGCACGATTTCAACGCGTGTACCTTTCAAAGAAGTTTGTTATATACTGGACAACGCGTTTGAAATGCTTTCAGTAGATGAAGAGAAATAATACGCGGTTGTGATACGACGAGGAAAAAGAACAAAAAAAGAAAAAAACGGAAAGACCTTCGAGGAATTGAAAAGCGTATTATATACTGTTGGTAGCGCGCTAAAGTAATCACGTAATGATGGTCGAAGATACGGATCGTTTCGAGATAGAAATCATTTTTCATGTTCATAATTGTACGCGAATTATGTAACAGTTGTGAAATGTATACTTCGAATTTTGTGACTAAATAAACTGTATCGGAATGAATGGTTCCAGAAATATTAATAAAGTCTACATTTATTATGAGTTTTTCAATTATTTATGCGAAGTAATTGCTTATTCGTCAGTAATTATTAAAGTATCGACCAACAATGAGTAGTCCATATGTTTTACCGGATTTAATATTCATTTTTGAAAATGATTGAACATATGTGGTACCTTAATAATATTCACCATCGATCTCTCACATTCTACTCTAACATTATGAAGTACAAAGAGTAAATGAGCTATTAAATTCACATTATACCGCCGCCTTAATAATCCTAGGAGGACTAAGGTAAAATATTTCACGTTCTCTGCTATATTATTGTCTGCTGCACTATACACATACAAACTGAAGAACAACCGGATATGTCATTCCCTTACAGTAACTAGGTGTGACTTTTTTTTAACTTCCTATAAATTGGATCAAGTAAGAAAATTAATCGATTAATTATTGGTACATTTCTTTAGCATGCTGTGTGGTAATTAACAAAGGCTATGGATTTCATCAGAGTTAGGCAAAATATAATCTATTTACCAAATCCAAATCACAATTACAATTACAATTACATTGTAATTAACTATACTAAATTTACAATAAAAATTACAATGTGGTTGTAAATGTAATTGTCTTTCAATTGTAATTCTGATTACATTTTGCCCAACTCTGAAATTGATTGGTACAGAAAATGCTAAAGATTTTAATCTTCAAAGAATTATTACGATCAAATTATTATAGTTCTGTCCGGTACTGTAATAACTAGACTGCGGATTTTAAGCATTTATAGCATTATTGTTAAAGAAATTTATATTTTTTTTGGAAGCTGCTAAAACAGTAAATAAAGTAAACATATCCTAGTTTGACTCTAATTTCTGTGAACTTACTCCCAAAAATTTATTTGCATAAAAATCCGCAATCTATTAATAACAATAAAACGTTACGTAAACTTACGTAACTACTATTGTAGTGCGTGCAAAGTAAACATTAAAAATACCACATTCATCGTAATGCTTTTCCATCGATACAGACATCAGGAGACTCCTTGACCGCGCTATCGAAACGATTCGATCGATCGTTGGATCGTGGATCGTCTCCCGTTTCCAATAACACGGCGAACCCAGTCTGGCGAATCGTCGTCTGTAATTCCACCCACGTGCTTCACGTCTCTTACGGTCCATTCATCAAACCGGGCCGAGTACTTAAGTTTCGCTCGCAACCGGGAAAAGATAGACGCGCCTGCGTATGTATGTCCTCGAAGTGGAAACGATCTTATATGAATACGTACATACGTGGCCGCACATAAGCAGCCCTTATTCCTTATAAGACGTGCCTTCCAGCCTTCTCTGTCGAGAAGGAAAGGTCGAGATAGCAGCTCGATATAAAACGAGCCAGTCCCGAGCTTTTATTTATTCATTCTACCAGCATATACGGGGTGTTTCTTATGAATTGACCGACGGGATTAATCCGCAAAATTACAAAAAGCCGCGCACGAAGCATTATGAATATCTTAAAGGCTAGATATGACAATATAAAACTCTAACAATGGCCGATCACAGTGGCACCAACATAAACAAAAAAACTTGTATACCAATATTGTATAAAATAAAGCTCTATTCGATTAAATCTTTCTTGCCTTCGTGAATTAATCCATAAGAATGTAAATTTCCAAAACAGTCTGCAACGTTAAATATATCAAATCTTTAACAGTAGTAGACAATCCAGGTAATTCCTTTCTAAATATACTAATATAAACGTACTATGAAACGCCGTGTAAACAAAAAACTCCACGCATCATAAAAACAGACATAGAAAATTACACTGCACCGAGAGTCCGTGATCTAGATGATAATTAACCGAAGAATGGTCTTACTTCTCACGGTGTTCGGTTTTATTTGTGACGCCCTCGATCCACGCTTAATTGCACCTCGAGGATGAAATATCTGCATAATTTGCATACATCGCGTCTCGTAGTGCGTGCATGCTGCTCCAAGGATCGCGTCAGATGTTGCACAGAATAGAAAGTGATAATTTATGGCGATTGACTCTTCGAACGGGAACTTCTACGAGTTTACCCTAGAGAAAAGAAAGTTACTGCTTGGCTATGAAACACGCTCTTTCGAATCGAACACGTTGCTCGACCGAATGTTCATAATCTGGCTGAAACGTACATTCTATCAAGCCAACATCCGCAGCAGCTGAAGTGAATTGAACGCATTTTAATCGATCTTTAACATATGTGCCGTCTTATCTAAATTATGGGTATTGCAGTACAGACATAGACGATATTATACTTGAAAGATCTTGCTTTATTTACAATATTAAAAATTCGGATCATTTGAATAACTATACTGGTAACATGACTGGAACCGACTATAAATTCCCATGGTAATGGATTGCATACGCGGTGCAATTAATAAATTGGTGACAGAGACTTGGTCCAACGAGAATTTCCCCTTAACGAAATTGGAATATTATTATAATTATCTTGCGTTGAAATGATAGTAATTTTAATGTCGTAATATAATTATAATAATATTCCAATACCTTAAACAAAAATAAAAAATTCTTGGTGGTGAGGATTTCTTTTAAAAACCACAATTAACATATTTTTTATGCACCCATATAAGTGGTAAGGCATTTTGAGGTATAAATGAAAATAACAGTTTTTAAACGTGTCATTGTTGTTCCATTAAATCGTTGTATATTCATAAGAATACGAAGAGACGATACACGCAAAGGTTAACATTGGAAATTTTTCCTCTCGTGGAGGCCACTGTCGTGACTGGCACGCCTACCAAGACACAGGCTTACCAATCATCTAGTAACACGTCCACCTCCATCGCACGAGCCCTACTATTAAGGAAACATGAACGCTGAAAGCACAATTTACACTTCACGCGAACGTATAAAATGGTCAGACAGAACACATATAAACATGGCGAAAAATGAGTTGCCCAGATATTAATTGTATATATTATAACGTTGTATTCATGAAATTCATGTATTATAAATGCGAAGCATTAAGCGTGAATGTGTGTAATTGTCCTAGCGTTTCCAAACGAAAAATTCCGAAAATACTTTGTTTACATAGCAAAACCAAGGTCACCTTGGTTAACATAAATAAGACCGTATGTTTTTTTTTTCACGAGATTGTAGACTTCACGACAAATTCAAAAAACATGTTACTTCATATTTTTGGCTAACTCAGTACCAGGTTTACAATTTATTTTATTTACAGTCTACCCTAGGTATATTTACAGTTGACACTGTTCCAAAATGAAATATACCAACAAGTAAAATATTATTTCCACTACTGTAAACCTGGTGCTGCATTAACAATAATATGCTTCGTGAATTTGTCATGAGAATGACAATTCACGTGAAGTCCCCTAAAGTTCCATGAAAAAAAACAAACATACAGTCATATTTATGTTAACCAAGGTGACCTTGATTTCGTCATGTAAACAAAGTATTTTCTTTTTTTTTTTTTGCCGTCATTTGTAAAGCACTGGATACCATTAAATTACGGTACAAAACACTTTTCATCGCATGGTCGCAAATGCCAGAAAAATATTGAGTCCCATCAAATGGGACACCCTGTATATTTGTGACGCGTTTCAAACATTACCCAGTACACTTGTTCGGATAATAGAACGTTCAATTAGCACAGCATTCCGATAATTAACGTTCTACTGTACTCCACAGAACCAACAACCAACAAAAAATAACAATTAAAACGTTCTAATTCAAACAGTTAGCCCCGATTAATTCCAGATTGGTTCGCCTGGCTCGCGAATCAGAGCGTCGGGACGACCAGAGTCTCGCTAGGCTTATATATCCAGGTGCAGATGCTGATGCAACGACGCGTCTGAAACGAGCGCATTGTTTCCACGAGGAACGCGCGCGCGTAACATCGGTGGTCGGTTCCTCGGATAGAAACAAAACCGTGAAGGCGGAGGCAAGCGGAGGCAGGCGGCGGCGTTCAGGCGGGCAAGGCAAGCGGTGTACGGACGAGGAAAGGCGACCACATGAATGAACCTTCCATTCATGCGTGCCTCTAACCCCTTCCTTCAACCCCCTCGGCACCGTCCATGGGATCTTGTCGGGTTACGAACGAACGACACACGACCTTATACGACACACATAAATGTCCTGTGTGTGCATGCGCGCGCGCGCAAAACGAAGCGCCGCGACACACGTGACCGCCATTGTTGATCGCGAGGAAGAACCGGCGCGGCACCGATGCGTTATTCCTCGGCCTTTTTGCTGGGTACAGGACACTGATAGCATACTCGTTCCCCGTCTAAGTGGTACCCTCGAGAGCAACGATACCAGCAGGAAGCTCATTCATTCCCTCGGTCACGTAACCGAGATTAGGTGTGTTTGGCGCCGATGTTTTTCACGAGCATCCGTTGTATCGACGACCTCTCGCCGATCAGCGAACAGATTATAAAACAGTGGTGGCCAACCTTTTCACATGCTATGCGCCAATTTTTTCACATACGAGTTCAGATGCGCCGTACAACTCAAGCACCTTTTCTACCTTCTTACGCTCGTGGTTGGGGTTCGAAAATAGGGATAGGGGTAGGATCTGATACACTTAGGGGAGGAAATTTTATGATGAAATGCGCCATACGTTGGCCACCCCTGCTATAAAACAAACAAATGTTCAATCCTTATTTATGTATTGTGCTTGAGATAAAAACGAACGACTTTTTTTCTATGGAATATAATCTACCCTTTTCTCTGAGGAAACATTATTTTTTAACATGATTTCAGACATCAGTGAGGACTGAAAAATATCTAATCAACTTAGATCCTAAAATCAACCCTTTCGATGAATAATACAAAAGTCTATTTTTACATTTGTTACAGATGTTCCATATGTTTCCCTACGATTTCAATATAAAACTCACATTTGCGGATCAGAGATCGACGTACGTTATCAGATATTCCTTCCAAATCTCTCAATGCCTGTTGCCACACAACCTTGAACTAACATCCTTCTAAACAAATTCTTCTCTTTACATTCAATATGCTGCGAAGTGTCTCACTTACGACATCGAACTCTCGTAAATGTGAAAGTCGAGTTAACACCGAAAGGATTTATTTTGGGACCTAATATTGGTCAAACATTTTTTACTCCACTCGATAAGTACTATGAATCCTAGATTCTTTTTTTGAACACCCTGAATGCCATACATAATTGAAAAGATTGAATAAATTATTCATAAAAAATACACCTATTTCTTTTATGACTCCCTGTATAAGCCATAACATCGTAAGTATTAAAACGTTACCATGCACACGAAATCATTCTAGTACGGTCCATCTCTTACAAACTATAACGCAATAACTGCAGTTATCCATCTTCGATCTTCTTGCCCTTTACGCGTAGGACGTTCGTTATTCCATAGCGCATTAGACGGGGGATAGCAAAACACTGCGAATACGCCGGAAATAAATGACAAACTATGAGGAACGAACGACGGAAAAGTAAAAATTGCACGTGGAACGCGATACACGTCTACATTGATCTGGAATAGTTGGCAACGGGCGCGGACTTAACGAGTATCAACAGCAACCAGTTCCCGAGAACTCGACGGATAAAAGGAGGATTCCTATTCTCCCATTCATCGGGTACGAGGAAGAGGAGTCCCTGTCCCATTCATCGTAGTCCCGTCACGCCTGACGGCGGTCTAGGATCGTTGGATTTTAAGTATAGTAAGAACGGGAGCCGCGGAGGACTCGTCGGAGTCCCGATGGGAAATAAAGAACACGTTTTGTTTTCTTCTTCCTCGGCCGAAGAGCAACAAGAATGTCATAAGCAGCGAACGAAGAGGACGCGGCGCGGATTCTGTCCCTGTAACGAGCACAGACCGCAATTACCAGTTACTAATGGAAACGCGGCATTTGCAGGGTAACTGCATCTGATATCGTCACTCGTAATATCGCGGGAAGAAACTGCTAAAATCTGTTGGTAACGAACTAAACTAGTGGCAAAGCATGTGTAGGAGGATATACCTACTGTAAGGGGCCGAAAATAAAAGGATGGCCATAAACGAAAGAAATTAAGAATTTATTAAACAATACGCTTCGAACTGCTCTAACGGCAACGCAATGCTCACGCAATCAAGTGCTTCCATTTTAAAAAATGAAGGTGACCTTGATATCTCTAAAAACAATTACATAAAAACAAACATTTTTTAGCAATGTGTAAACCATTGAACCATTCAACTGTGTCCTTACGACATTTTACGTATCTTTAAAAACAACACAGAAATTTGAGGTGCAAGCGTCAGGTGACTCACCCTGTATATAAAGAAGTTAGAGTATAATAATAAATTAAGAAATTAAGAATTTAATAAACGATACGCTTAATTTAACTGCTCTAATGTCTGGGCGGCAACGCAATGCTCACGCAATCACGTGCTTCCATTTTACAAAATGAAGGTGACCTTGATATCTCTAAAAAAAAATGACATCAAAACAAACATTTTTTAGCATTGTGTGAGCCCCATTGAACCATTCAACTTTGTCCTTACGACATTTTACGTATCTTTAAAAACAACAAAGAAATTTGAGGTGCAAGCGTCAGGTGACTCACCCTGTATATAAAGAAGTTAGCGTATAATAATACGGTACAACCCTTGGGTAAACGTAATTTATCAGGACCAATTATATAAAGGTGTTCTTTTAACACGAGTACTTTTTGGGAGCAATCAATTCGGCGTTATGGTCGCGACAACGATATGATTTATTGATCCAGATCGAGAGAGCGCTGAGTCGGCCGGTCCATCGAGGGTTTCGTTAACTCATATTTATTCCAACGATATTTAATTGATCGCAAAGATCGTTCAATGCCATTGTGCCCGCCTCTGAATGGAAGACGACGATCCAGATAAACCCACGCGTTCCCTTATCCACCGCGTACTAAACGGTCCACGGTGGAACAACGATGAAAATGGCTGACCGGCAAGAAACTAGTAGAGTTATTAATCACACGGCGAACGGTGATTATTTCTCTGGAATGGATACAAGAACATTACGACGGTACACGGGGGGATACATGGCTCGTACATGCGTGTGGGGCTGTACACAATACGCTCACCGATTACGAAAATCGTGTATCGCTATAAGCAAATTAATGAGCGAACGACGCGACGTGCCGTTTCAATCGACGCGCCTCGAACGTTCAGTTTCACGTCCGACAATAACATCGTGAACGCAGAGGTATGCTTTTACACGAGGCTGATTATCGAGAAAAACGATTCGGAAAATTCATGGGATACCTGAACGATTCGATAGACACGGTTCGACTTCGTCGTCTGTTTACATAGGTGCTTGCCACAGTTATTTACTCGTGTTATGGCTGTAAGTAGTGACAGTGAGGTATTGTGATTAATTGCGAAGAAATTCGTAAATCGAGTAACATTTCCAGTTTATTTCTACCATATGTAAGATTGAAAATCAATTAACATTATCAGTGACCATCCAATGATGGGGAATCTTCAGAAATTCGCACAAATGGACATAGAGTAAGTTGAATAAAGAAATAAAAGAAAGATAAGTTAAATAAGTAAAAGAAAAATAAGTTAAATCGAATAAAAAATAAAACAAGTTAACCGAACAAATAAGAAAAGAAGAAAAAGTTAAGTTCGGATCGAATTCATCGGTCAGCCTGGGTCACAATCTGCCAGACTACAATTATCGAGCAAGCGCCTCGGAAACCGGCAGACAGATATCCCCGAAGGATCGTCCCGTGTCGATGTGACATTTAAATAATCGTTTCGCACGTCCCAAGAACCGATCGGGCCCCGTAATCATCGTGCCTTCGCCTTAAACAATCTTCTGTACCTCGGGTGCGTGTATACGAGACGCGCGGAGGATGCAATCAATCCTCGTTTATACGCACGCTTCACCAGCTGGAATCCAGCATCGTTTTAAGAAAGCTATCATAAATTATACCGAACTCGGACGTGTCCCATATGGCATCATAAGTTTCCAGGCGCACGCATCGTCGAGGTAAGGGTATAGGTCCCGGAACCGATACAGTGAAGTCGTAAAATCGGTCCGAAGTCAAAGTTTACATGTCGAAACAGCAATTAAGTGGAAACAAGATGTTCGAGTCTCATTCAGGGCCATAGAATGAGAACGTATGTGTTCTAATCCTTCAACGACTATGGGTTAATTTTCAATTATGAACGAGCAAGAGGCGATAGGGACTTGATTCGATACACATTTAATGAAAGACTGTAAGCAGAAATTTTAAATACGAATTCACAAATGACTTACAGTCTATATACAGGATGTAACAAAAATGTTGGAGGACCTGGAAATGGGAGACTCGTGAGATGATTTGAAACAAATTTTTTCTTAGCAAAAATGTTATCTGAGGCATTGTTAACGAGATCAGTACTTACATCAGTAACTAATGAGCACCCAACGGTTACTAATTAACCCTTTATAAGGTCGAGCTAGATTTATCTCATTTTCATAAAATAACCTATTTTTCAAGAAAATGTAAAACCCAAAGAGGTAAACAGGAGAAAAAATAAAAAGTTGGTGGCAACATGATTGCCACTGCTTTATAAGGGATTAATTTACCAATCTGGGTGTATCTGTTCCCGGACCTATACGTATGTACGGTCGACTCGTCGCGAAGCTGCAATAATAACCGTTTACCCACGCGTCGGAATTAGAATATATCCGGCCCGATAATGTATGGAGGAATTATACACGAGAACGCACGTTATTATTTGTGTCAAGAAGAAGACAAGGGATCCGGGGGGTACACATATGGGTCTACCTTTATCGGCCATCGATGGCGTCGTTTACTCCCGTCGACGTAGTCGAGAAATCGTCCGCGGATGATAACAATGCGTGAAAAAACGAAACGAACACGGGTTGTTTCTCGTACGATTTTCAAGGCAACACGCCACGCCAGGTTCCCAGCGAAACATTAAAAAGTACCCACGGTCAGTTTCAGATTTTATCATATCGTTCCACACGAAAGCGACTCATCACGAAGTATTCCCCGCATCCATCCTCTCGGTTTTCCAATAAAAACGCGAAATCTTTTTGTCTCGTATCCCCCCAAGCCCTCTGTATCGAAACGATGCTGGATCGCGCGGCGCGTTATTATTATTTCCCGAAGTTTTACCAGAATCGAGAGCATAATGATCGGTTGTAAAATTTAACAAGCACCTTATAAAGTACACCCGGTCCAGAAGTGTTCTTCGCGCTACGTAAAACCGCAATCTTCCCAGTGCTGTTTCGTACTTCGCCGTCGACGTTATCCCATTCCGTTCGTATACAGGGTGTGAAGAGACTATTTGCGAGAAAGCCTCAAGGTTTGTTAGAAGGTGTTTTGTTTCTTCTGACAAAAGATACTTGAGGAACAAAGTCATTCACTGGGGACTGTGTGATATTATATTCCTGTTTTATCAATTTGGTACAATTGGTTTCTCACTATTTCTATATTAATACTCAGTGTAACCTTTTTTTGAATGAAAAGACGAAAACAGATTGGAGAAATATAATTGATGATATTTTGAAAATATCTATGAAAATGAAGACTTCATAGAAATTTGGGCTAGTATATTTTTAAAATACCACCAATTATATTTCTCCAATCTGTTTTTGAATTTTCATGGTTACACTGAGTATTAATATAGAAATAGTGAAAAGTAATTGTCTAGTTCAACTTTACTTATATAAAAAACGAATGACTATAGAAATTTCGCAGTCTATTTTCCGTTACATTATATTTCTGTTTTTTTTTTCATAAATAATTGTTATATTTATTCTTTAAAACCGATGTGTACGATTACTTCAATTAATCTAAAAATTCTACGAAACCCAAATTGTGTATAGGCACGGAACAATTATACGAATTCATGGAAAAACATGGTGACTTCATAGAAATTTCGGCCAGTATATTTTCGTGCAACTAAATTCGTGAAACGGACCATTGTGTGAAACAGGTGGGTACACGCTCGGACGGAGAATCGCAAGGCTGTGCGGCACGAGGTGCTTCGGTTTCTTTCCTTCAAAATGACTTCATCCACGGACGATTCCAAGGATTTCGTTGGAGGAAGGAAACAAAAAGCAGGTAGCAATCACGGAGAGGAATGTGCGGGAAGGTCGAAATAATAGCCGGTGCAGCACGTCGTCGCCGCGGCGACGCTACTCGGCGAGTCGCGCTGATACGAGAGCGTAGGTAATGCTCGGTTCGGTCTCGCTCGATGAACTCGCATCGGTGGATCTCCGAGCAGCCACGGCTCGAATGCCCGTGCTGACTAATAACACGATTCTGTATCGCGTTAAATTCCATCGGGTTATTTCTGCCGGTTTATGGGGCCCGTTCCGGGGATATCAGGATGGTCTTCGCGATTAATTGCAGCTCCCCACCACCCTGAGCCTCCAACCATCAAGTAAATAAAACCGATCTTGACCTTTCGACGAGTCCTGGAATTTCTTTGTTGCTTTTCGTCTCGTAAAACGAAGCAACGCGACAACTAAATGAACGTACGTTTTGTAGCTTCTCACGAATTCTCGAAGGGGAATTATCTACCGTCTAACCAATCCACCGGTGCCTTTACTACCCTTTTTTGTATTTCAAATGAAGAGAGACTTAGTTTAAATTTGTCATTAAAATCCTCTATTTGGCCATTTTTATAAAATAAAGGGGAATCCAAAAAATGCATCGATCGATTATAAAGTCCGGAAGTTCATGGACTCTAAGCATTACAAATTTTATTTAAACTATGTATACTTATATTTGATTTATCATGCAGAATTTCGAAACCTTCAATAAAAACGTTGTATTTACTAATACTGAACAACTTTAAAATTGTATATTTACATTTCTGACTATATTTATATTACGACACACACATCATTGTTTAGAAAATGAGACACGCACCTGCATCGTTGAATGCAAAATGAGATGTTTAAATTTCATAACGTTCGTACACGTAAAAATTCCAAGCAATGGAAGAACAATCTCTGCTGTTTTACTGGCAACAACATTAATTATTCTCAATACTTAGATTTCGAATACTTGTCCCTGTACCATATAAAAACAACGTACATATTTTCCGCGCATATTATAATAAAGAAATCACGTCGACTGCAAATACATAGGCTCTGTCGTAAGAACTAATAAACGTGTAAGTAAAACTTGGTCGTTAAGCACAATGATTCGCGATTTCCCGAACGATGCCACGTTTTTGCGGTTTACGCGCGAATTGCTACATTTGCACGGACCGGTAATAGCCTTTTCTAGGGATCGTAAATTACGACATGCGATTATTATCATTCCGTTCACGATTATGAAAATATCTGACGCGGTTCCCGATACTTAGGCGCCCATTGTGTGTATTGCACTTGATGACATAATAGTGCACAATGGCCCGATCTAGTTCCAGACACAAATAATAAGAAATGTCTTTATTCGTCGCAAATGGAGCGACAGAATGACTCCTCGAGGATCAATTTCAATTAAATTCGGTCGAACGTTGTCAATTTCAACGTTACAATTGCACGAGTAGAGGATAGTTGTCTGTACAACGTACCGATCACCTAAATCGTACATCATCAATTTCTTTATAATTAATGAGTATAGGATGACATCTAAAAATTATTTGTTTACCTTTAGGACCAGTCATTTTGATTGCTTTGGTAACGCTAGTGTTACGTTTGCTTGACATATTTTATACATATATGTATCTACTATTAAAAATACAAAATCAAGTCGAAAGTGTAGATTGAAATCTTTTTCATTAGATAAAACCGATTTTAATTGATTTGGCAGACAATCGTGTCGATGAATACGATTTGGCCAATCCGTCTGTCCAATACATACTGTTTCTACTTAACAGATGTTGACGATTTCTGATGAAAATTGAAATGATTATCTCTTCTCTTTTGCGACAATAATTTGTTTGACACCCGAGTAATCCTAGGAGAGAACGTTCTTACATTAACCCTTTCGTTATTAAACTATAGTTATCTACTGCAAAATGGTTCTTGTATTCTAAAGCTAACCACACGCACGCGTAAAAATTTCGCTTTAGTTAAGAATCTAATTGAATCTAATTAAATTTAATTAATTTAGTTAATTAAACGCATTACTGAAGCAGTTTGTGGCAAAGTGTAGACCTTCAACTCGACTGTTCCGTACAGCGGCAGCATACTGGCGGCCAACTCGGCCGTAACGGAAGGGTTAAAAAACAACTAAATTCACTTATATTGATCCTTTTACGTTTAAAATTTAAAAAACCCTTAACTAAACTAAACAGATATTTTAGCATGACTTATACCATCCAGCCGTGAAATAAAATGATTTTTAAGATGATAATAATAAAAAAATGTAGGTGACTCCGTATTTTAAATATTCTTTTTCTCTTAAGCATCTTACTAGGCTCAAAATCATACAAAACACCCGTTGCATCTGTTAGAAGTTTTGTCTTTTCCTGTATTTTACAGATCCCTATAAGCTATAAATGCATAAAATCCGCAGTCTAATCATGATACAGTACGATATAAAATATACGTATAGTAAATCAAAGATGACTGTATATTCCGACATAAGCACCTTTACAATTTCACTAACAATAAATCTAAAACGACATAATTTCAAATCGTCGTGTCGACTAGTTCGACGTTTCAAGTATTAAAACCATTCTCACATGACAACAGAATCCACAGCGTCGAGCTTGTTCGCGGGAGAAAAGAAAAATGCGATGATGTCAGCGTATTAGCACATTTGCGAATGAAGAGGCGACGGAATATTAACGAAACTCACCATCGGATAGGGATCCATAACGGGTCGCGAACGATGCGCTTTCCACTTTGTCAACGAAACGTTCCCTCGTGTCAGAGCCGGGCTGCTCGCGTGTTGGCTCGTCTACGGCGCGTGCTCCGTGAGACCGCGGAAACTTCGGCTCGTGATAAGCCACGCGGCGGGCGCGTGCACTCGCGTAAAGGTTAACCGTCAATTGGCACATACATGTCGCACCTTCCGCCTTTCGTCCGTGTTTCTTCCGTTCGTCGTTGCACCACGAACGTTCACGTAAACAACACCACGACGACGACGTCGACGACGACCACGCAACGTAAACATTCGTGAACTGAACCGTGTTTCACCGTCGTCGTGACGGCGGACCTGTCACCGGTTTACGATCGTATTCGCGGCGGGCGCAGTCCCTTCGATGAATAAGCATGCGCACGCACCACCTCGCCAGTCGCATTCAAGTGTCCACGCGGCGGCAGCCGGTCACAAGTTCATTCGCGAGTCACAATTCACTGGTAACCCCACGAAAACGCTTGGAACTTTGTTCACTCGACGGTGTTTGTGTTTGTGTGTGTGTGTGTGTGTGTGTATACTTGTATGGATTGTAAAACGGTGGCGGCGCGTATGTACGTTGCGACGTCAGCCGAGAATCGCGAGGCATGCGTCGAGGCGAAGTTCACCCCGCGTTCGAATAAACAGCGCTGGGGTTAGCGCGCGTATTTTCGAAAAACTGTGCGGCGAGGCCGCGCCGTCGTGATACGTGGGCAGTGATAAGGGACCAAACGAGGAGAAGACGAATCTCGGACGACTAGGGACACCGCACTAGGGAGACGAACGAGACAGCCAGCCCCGAACGCGCCGTTCGAACCGATGCATCGCGGCAGCGCGATTCGAGCGAACTATTCGTCCGCGGTCGTACGGCTTCGGCTAACCTCGGCCCACGTCGCGACACGATCCCTGTCTAGCGCGGGCGGGCGGCTCCCGGCGAACGACGGGGTACCGCTGATCGGGGGGCGACTGTTCCGACCACGTTCATTCGGATCTCTGTCAATGGACCCCAGATTCGGTCCCGTAACTTCGATCGTTTTAACCCTTTGCACTCCTTTGTCAAGTGTGACTCGACATCAGTTTTTATCACAGGAACTCCTATGTCGAGTCATACTTTTAACACTTCGGCGGCCGCATTTTTAACAAAAGCTCTAGTCAGTTTGCGTAAATTATTTGACCGTGTAAACGGGCCTTTATATACAGCTATATCAGAAGTATTAAGCATCTTTATTATTACAGCTTGCTGTAAAAACTGTTCCTTTGAAATCATACTATTGTTCGTCATCCTTTGTCGGACAGCTCAAAAGAATTTTAAAACAGTCGACAAGGTTTATAGTGGGCCGTAAAGCAACTGAGTGGTCTATAGTCTAGATTTGGTGTTCCTTTCTAAAAATTACAGTCTACTGTCAGTACTTCTTGCTAACATACATCAACTTGTCTTTACTTAGCTGTTAATGTTTTGACAATTAGAAAGGTTTCCTTGAAATATGCTAAAAAAAAGTAAACTGAGTGATCATCAATGGAAGTTAGTTCTTTTGTTAAACAAACAGAGTAAAAGTTACGAAGAAATCAAGCAAAGGGTGGCCCAACGAAACATTGACAAAATTAATAAAAAATAATCCTTTTCAAATTTCAATTGTTTGATTTCCTCCTATTACAAAAATATCTTTAAGAAGTTTATATTTTACACAGATTACATTCATGTAGGAAGATGTTAATGATGGCAATATATGTAGACAGTAGACATGTGTAGTATAACGAGTAGCATAGTAGATTAGATAAAGAAGAACCGTATCAGTTATTAAATATTTTCCGTAGTTCTACTTTGGAAGAAAAGATAGTATGCACACATATGTGTACCACCAAAGGAATTTAAAAGGGAGCGAATCGCAAAATGAGATCAGTGCAATCAAACCGAGAGTCCTATAACATGGAATGGAATCTCAGAATATGTCCGATTTGTTCTTCTAGTACTTGTCCATTCAGTGATTTATAGAAGTAGATCAAATTAAGCATTACTTTCCTGTGTTTTAAAATGTCGCACCCCAGTATATTTCATAATGGGGTTGCTTAACTTTTTTGCCCTTAAAAAGCGCTACCAATTTTCCGAACTTTCTTTACGTCAGATGTAAGTATCATATTATATGATTTAATCCTTTGCACTCGACTGTCCCCTTTGAAGGAACAAAATGTATGGAAAATTAGAAATTGATGAATTCCTCAGAAGTAGAACATTAAAATTCAAAAATATATAAAAGATGGAGTTAATCAGATTGGTTTCTGAGGGACTTATTTTTCAAATTTGCGGAATTTTATCATACACGTCGGATTTCTATTTTATTTATATGTAACATACAGGGTTATAGTATAAGTATTTACCATTTTTTTTTAAATATTTTTCATCACTACCAATTTCTAATCTCCTCTGATTATTTTGTCTGCAGACATTTCAGTCTTCTGACGAAAGAATTATTCAGTCAGCTCCGTTTTCTTATAATTCATACAACATCCAAGTGTTATTATATTTCTTATAATTCACACAGAATCCAGGTGTTATAATATTAGGTGTTGTTGACACCATCTTCTTGAAAATCAGCGTGGTCGAAACCAGTCCAGCCATTAACCAGAATTTATTGTCGAGACGTAAATAAAATTGATTCGTATGTTTGGCGTTGAAACGTGTTCACGATTTACAATCGACATTAACGACGCGTCCACAAGGGAAAATTTACAGAAATACCTTCTCTATTAATGTAGGAATTTCTGTATTAATGTGTACAACACGAAAAACGTGAAACTGCATAAACACGAAGACAGAAGTGATGAATTGTTACAGCACGTGTAATAAACTCGAGTTCCATTCCAGTCGGAATACGGTGCCAATTGGACGAAGAAACGATATTACATGTATTTATAAAATTTCGCACCGTAAAGACGGTGTTAACTGTGTGTTCGGGTGCAAACAGGAAACGAAGAACACGGGGTCAAGAAATGTAGATATCATTTATCCACGTCGATATCAATGGTAACACGGGACTAGAAAAATCTCAGCAACTATGCAAACAGAAAGTTTAGAGTTTCGAGAACGAGATGTAGTTTATGCCATGGTTCGATGTGCGATAAGCGGCGCTCTATATGCGGAAGCGAATACGTTGCACAGTTCTTTCAACGTACGTCTAAATCAGTTGATAAACGATAAGGTTCAAGCATCTGTACTTTTACTCGACGTATACGCGTATAATGCAATATACGATTCTAAGGTTTGATTACGTTGCTAATGTAATTTCAGACTTTTATTTATTTATTCATCCAATGGTTAAATTATTTATAAACCCCTACACGCTCCCGAAGTCTTGATTTTATATTATTATACAGGGTGTCCCTTATTTAAACGTCAAAAGTTCGTGTGCTTATAAGGGATTGATAAACTAACAAAAAAATTTCTTCGGAGATTTGCACGTTTTTGCTCCGTATTTGGAGAAAATCGCAGAAAGAAGTTTCATTTTTTCAATTATTTATTCATGTTATCATCTATTCAACGAAGAATCAAATGCAAACGAGATTTTAATTAAATTCAATTTAAGACTCTCAAGCAGAAAGTTTATTCGATGCAAATCAACTGGGATAGTTTCTTGTTAGCTGGAAATAATTCAAAATTTCTAGGTGTGTTATAAATATGAAGCGACCTAAAATGGTCGATTTGTAAAATTTGTTAGAAAAATTATTGCTTATTCGAATGTTTCGACAAAAAATCTTGTTTTCTTTTTTAAGATGTTCTCACTGTGCTGGATTTGTAAAAATACTAAATCGTTCTGATTGGAAATGAATGCTGATTTCTAGGTGGGTTATAAATATGTAACAGAGTGTACATTTCATTGCGTATTATGGACACCTACGTCATACGAACGTAGACTATTATGGAAATAATACAAGCATACAGGATTGTCTCGGCAGAGACACTACACGCTGTATCACGCTTATTCCCGTCGACAACCGGCATCTGGCACTTTACTCTGGTTTTGCATATCCGTTACGATTTTCCATGTAGAATGATCAGACCGTCTAAGTGATTTACAGTCGCTGGCTTCTGATCAAGTTTTCTTGGTATGATATTGTACTCAGGTGCTCTTTATATCAAATTTCATTCGTCGACAAAAACATGAAAGCATGCACATACACCATCGAAATACTTGCCCTCGATGTTTTCATACTTAATAGGTCCCTAAAAATATAAATACATTTATTTTACCTGTTAGAGTAAACTATATACATTTAAAACCTCTACAAACATCCCATTAAACTAAAGAAACCGGTGTTAATAGAGATATGCATCGAATAAGTACAAATTTGAGAAAAATGTAACAATATGTGTACATTTACTTTTCTCCATTTTATCCTGAAATCAGTTTCTACACGCGCTCGCGACGAATTCTAAGCCCGGCGATTGCGGGACTTCCGGCCGCCATGGATTACTTCCGGGCGAATTACTCCGGCATCCGTGGAGATGCGGCCGCGCCGTACGCGTGTAATTACGTAAACCAGATGATGCGCGAGGGGAAAACGGTCACGGTTCCGGTTACTTTTTTTACGGCTGAAACGACCGCGCCAAGATGGAGTAAGTGCGGATTGTAATACCGCCCGAAGGAAACGCGCCCACGCGATCGCGCCAAAGAAGGTCAGAACCGAAGCATGGATTTGTCGTATTCGTTCATAGAACATTCAGACAGGGACTTAAACCGGTATAATTTTGATACCGTGTATTATGCCATCAAAGCTATACAGAAACCGATATACAGGGTGTAACGAAAATGTTGTCCGACCCGGAAAGGGGGCACTCGAGGGGTGAATTGGAACAAGTTTTTCCTTAGCAACAATGTAATCTGAGGCTTCGTTACCGAGATATTAACGAAAAATCCCGACCAATCAGAGCACGAGTTTGCGTCAGGGGTGGCTACGCGCTGCGATTTGTAGCCAACGCTACCGCGGGAACTCGGCTGGCAAACCTCGAGGGGTGGTTTCACCCCTTAAAGTTGCGCCTTAGCCGGTAAAAAGAAATACGCACCCCTTATTTTTGACTGCTTAACAGATGTACGAAATTTCATCAAAATCGGATGGGGATACTTCCGTGCCTACGAACGGAAATACTGAACTAATTTAAATAATTTTTTGTATAACTAACTTATTATTTAACTTTTTACATTAAATTAAAATATACGTACTGAGCAGAAATCGGGACATGATTATAAATAGGAACATTGACCTTGTGTGACGCCTGTAACGAACGTGTTAAAAACGACACACGCGAGGAACCGTACGCGTCCGGAGTTCCCGCGACTTCGAATGCGGCTATTTGCCCGGCAAATTGAACACTTTCACGCTCTTCGATCGCGAATGATTTTTTTTCCCTTTTACAAACATGGACCATCGCAACGCGACGGCACACTGGATCGCCTCTATAAAACGAACGTTAAAGAAAATACAGGGTACCGTATGCGTTAATCTGAAATTGTATCGGGTCGCAACAAAATTACGCCCGAGAGCAACCGCGTAAATTCCAGAAATCCACAAGTTGCCACAATTTCGAGCGACAAGAACGTATCTCGTGGAGTTTTATCGCGGATATTTACTTGTCGGGATTTAACGCGTTTATGATGATAACGAAGGTTTCGAAACGCTGGATGCAACGTCGACGTTCGTTATAGCCACGGAATATCATGATTTGCAAGTATGTTGTGTGGATGTACAGGGACCGTGGTGAAAATTATTCTGAACGTATGGTAATTGGTGGTATATTTCTTTGAGTTGCAGATTAAAAATGGTAACAAGGAGAGGTGAAACAAGTATCTTTTCCGTTTAAAAAAAGAAAAGGATATTGCATAAATGATAATCAGTTCTTTAATTTTTGCCACGTAGGAAATAAAAATCTTTAGTTTTTTCCTTTAGGTACTCAAACGTAAGTACATACATGTCGCACTCTTGCAAGGGAATTTTTCAGGAGAGCGAAAAGAAACTGATTCATTTACGTACCACTTCATGTCGCTTGAAGTATTGGACTTCGACTTGTGACACTTTTTCTGGGTGATGGAACTACGTATTGGAAGACATTTTATGCAGTAAAATGAAAATTGACAATTTTTTACTTCTGACACTTTTCTTACCGGGGTGCGATATTTACCTTCCTAGTAGCATTTGTGGTTGGCCAACGGTATCCAACAGTTCGGAGTTAGTTGGGATACAGTTAGTGTATTTGCCTACAAATTCCCAAAATAGGAAACTATTTATAGGAAACTACAAAAAACTGATCAGCAATCAAGTAACTTTTCTCTTGGAACAAAGCATACTAAATTTCGATCGTGCGCTACTTTTCGACGTAAAAAAAAGCTAACAAGGATTCCCCGAGAATCTTCGTTTCTTCGTTTTCTCGAAAAGAACTCGGCCATCGATAAATGCACGTTTTTCCTACTCCTTTAACCGCCGCAGATATTCCACGACGGCTTGCAAACGGTGTCAATTAACATATAAAATGCCGCGAAGCATTCATGAACACGAACGGCCAGTTGTATTTTCACGGAGCTAGCGGGGCAACAGCGACGGTGGCTTGTATTCTCTCGCGTCTTTTACGCCGGGTAATATAGTTCTTGCTATTAAACCGTTACACAACTGGCTCATTCCCCGGTCACGAGATTCTAGAGGATCTGCTGGACATCCTAATGTAGGGTGGTTTATCTCTCCTTACACGGTATATCCCCCCTGTGTTAGGAAATCCCGCGCCCGTGGACGTATAATATTTCGCGTGCAATTACGATTCAGACGTCAGCGACAAAGCTGCAACACGGTATCGCTCCTATGATTGTGAGATACGATTATACCGTATTCAGGCAAGCGGATGCTTTAACGCTGAACATATTGCACTTTCGATATACCCACTTACGTACGTCTGCGTCTGGGCCGTTAATAGTTTACGTTATGAAATGGATTTATAATCGCGCGTTTCTAACGTTATGCAACTCGGGGCTCGAACGGCGGTGAACCCTGCGGAAACTGTGGAGCGTTTTGCCTGAACACATTAAGATCGTTGTAGTTAGAGTTATGATCATTAAGGCTGTAATCATCTTCTTTCGATCTAACAATGGTCTGGAAGGAGTAAGCTTGAAGTTGGATGAACTTTGAAACTATTTTTAGGTGTGATTGTACAGCGAGAAACATTTGGAAATCGCAGTGGATGATAAATGATAATAGAGATTGTAATAAAATTGTTTGCTTTAATCCCTTGGTTTGTGATTCTTTTGAGGACTGCAGTCTCCTGAATTACTTTCTTGTTGATTGTTTCCCAGAAACGAATGGAATTCTGTGCTTATCGCAACTGGATGTACAGGGTGTAACAAAAATGGAGGACCCGGAAATTGGAGACTTCTGAGGTGATTTGAAATAAGTTTTTCCTTAGCAGAAATGTTGTCCGAGGCTTTGTTAACGAGATATTAGGGCAAGTGCCCTCAGAAACTACATCCACACTACAGTGATACCTCGATGAATGTGACACGAACAACTGCGTTATTCCCACCGCTGGGGAGCTCCCCTTGTGAAACCAAATAAAAACAAAATTATATCGAGACATTACTGTAGTACGAATTGGGATTTTGAATTTCTGATGATTAAGGACTTGAAGGGAACAAAAGCAAAATTGAACTCATAGCATATTTTTTAAATTGCAAAAGTGAGGAATAATTATTATATAGAAAAATGGTAAATTTCAAAACGAACGGACGAAATAATGATTCGTTGCTGCAAAATTCGCTCTAGTGTGATATCTGAGGATTAAAACCTATGTGAAGCCATATATGTAACTCTGATTGAAGGTACTTTCGTGCTCAAATAAAAAAAAAGTGAGTGTCATTAATGGTACTGAATATGGAATACAAAAAAAAAAAAACAGATTAATATAATAAGTAGCCTTCGTCTCCTGTACTTACGATATGCTTAATCCCATCGCTCGAAGTCAGTACGGGTATGTAAACCCGTGGCACGCAATAACTCTGGAGACCGCGTGGGACCTGTTAGCCCCGCCCTACACCGGCCAGATGTCATTACTCATTACGACGATGTGTCGTTACGGGTTCCTTCTTCTTGATTAAAGGGCCAGAGAAAATCATTTGGGTGAACGTCACCTTCTCCCCCTCACTTTTTGCTTCTCGTCTTGCCACGAGTACACTTCGGTTCTCCGCAGGTGCGTCCGAAGAAGAAACGAATCGACAGCGATCTCGAGCATATTGTTTGGAATTTTAATTAGACCGAATACTTTAACAATCGAAAAAAATCTCTTGTATCGACTGCTCCCTTATTAGTGGTGACGGCCGTGATACTTTTCAATTAATATCGAGGCCTAATAGAAAAGTATCGAATCGCAACCTAATAGGGCAAATGTCCCAATTACTGTCACTGTCCCTAATACACTGCCACTTTATTTATTTTACTTAATAAGAACGTAACGTAAATAAATAATTGTGTACACAAAATTTTATTATTAAATTGGGACCGTCATTTATATAAGAACAATGAAGTACATTTACTTTTATGTGCCCGGTATACAGGGTGCGACATTTAAGTTGACACATGGAAATATCATAGAAACAAAGCATTTCATAAAAAAGTATTTTAGACAAAACTTGTTTGGCTTTTAGGGAAAGGAGAATTGTCATTTGAAGGTCAACTTCGTTTTTTTTAATGGGTATAAATTTTTGTTTTTAATTAAAATACACAAACGTTTCAGACAAAATTTGATTCTTTTTGCGTTGATTAATGTTCTGTTAAAAAATATAGGCATCCATTTAAAAAAAACAAAGTTAACTTTCAAATGACCTTCAAAACGTTCACCAGATTGAAAATAAATGATGTCATGCCCTTTCCCCCTCAAAGCAAAACAACTTTGTCTAAAATACTTTCTTATGAAATGATTTGTCTTTAGAATATTTCTATGTGTCAACTTAAATGCTGCCAACTATAAAAAAACAGAAAAGAAATGTTCCTTTCTTCGAACAAGCATTTCCTCCTACTTAAAATAAATTCCTTTCCGGAAATAAAATTTCGCTTACAATGCCACCCTGAAGAATAGCAGTAAGTTTCTCGTAATGATGATCAAGGACAAAGTTTTAGGTCAAGTGAAAACCAATTTCGTCAGAGTCCATAAAAATGTATGAAAAGGAACTCGGTGTTTAGACATTTGGAGTGTATAACGTGGGCGAAGTTTGTTTCACTGGGATATCAAAACACCATGTGCGTCAAACTGGGCAAAGTTCCGTACGTAAAAAATTCGTTGAACACAAAATGCGTTCTGCATCCAAATACAGAACATTTTGACTGTGTTTTCTAATATACATTAGTTTTAAAAAAAAAATTGAAAATAATTGTACATACTATTCATATCTAGTTCTGCCTTCATTAAAAAATTTTAATCGAAGAATGTGTTTTTTGTCATTTAGAAATAAATTCACGAAAATTGCGGTATTCTTTTAGTACATCAAGGTGGTCTAACCACTTAAGGGATCATTCTACTGTGACAGTCCAAAAATTAAGCTATCCTTCGAGATTTTTTCCTTAGTAAATACAATATCTAATGAAATAAATCTCTTTAGTATTAATTAAACTAACATTGCTAACTGCGATATCGACACTCATAACTAATTAAAAATCATCAATTTTTTCTCCTGCACCATGCAAATACCCTTTTTCTGAGATGTCACTTTCATGCTAAGAACAAACTTAAAACAAAATATAAATAAAATTGTTTTCCCATTGTTTTATACTGTTTATAAATAGTTCAATATATCCTAACAAAACACGTTTGATTACATATTGCATTTACTGAGGAAAAAATCCCTGAAGAGACCTTAATTTTTCGGCCCAAAGGTTGATTTGTCTTTAATGATCGATTGTCGAGCTTGATACGACTTCGTCGGAAATATTACTGTTACTGTACCATGCTTGCAATCTGTATAAACGACGCTTCTGCGCGAACAGCGGTTGTACGCGCGTTCCTACAGCGTGGCAATACAGTTCGTTGCATTATAGCGAGTGCCACGACCTGGGAGGCCTTTCAGATAATACGGAAAGAGGAGCAAAATAACGATCGAGGCTAAAGGAAGTCTGTCGGCTATATCTTGTATGTACAGATATGCATTATGCGTTGTTCGCATTAAGCTTCTTGCGACGACGGTGCATAAACGTGTACGCTAAGCGGTTACCACCACAGAACACAGCAATGTCGTATATTAATGCAATTTCACTCTTTCATCTCGTACGCTCGCAAACGTCCATGATTCATGATCTGCAGTCCACGGCGAAAAACCACGATATAACAGCGAACAAAATGATGCTCGTGAAAAGACCACTCGAAGAAATGTTTTCTATCACTTTTTTTTTTAATAACAATTTCATCCTTCTTCTATAATTTCATTACATTCTTAATCCTTTCGTACAGTATTTAACACACTTCTTCAAAAGATAAATTGGAAGGTAAACTCTGCTACGTGGAAAATGGCAGATTTGAGTAATATTCCAAAAATGATAGACAAATAGGGCAAACCAAGTAGTAATTGACTATATACCAATGAATGACCAGTAGGCAGAGAAATGTAAAATATAAATTTAAAAATTATTAAATGTTTATAAATGGAGTGTAATTGCACTTGTAATATCCTATATTTTTATTTTAAGGTATTAGGGTTTGTTCATATCTTCGATTCAGTTACAATCTGTGTATTAATACGAATATACTTCAATATATTTTTCTTTTTGGGCGGTCAAGATAAATATGTGCCACCTCTATTTTATGTGCACACCAGTTCCTGCCTATACTGGTAGATAATTTCCAGTTCGAGTAACTTTATTATATCTCATGTTACATTTGACAGAAAAATCAGACATAACATTTCTCACCTTACGTAACACACTAGTTTTCGCCCATATTTAATTCTGTCTGTAATTCTAGAACCACGAATCAAACGACCAAATGAATTCACCTGAAATATATACAACCGTAGAAACATTTGCAATGGAATGCCATAATAAAATTCAGAATACAGATTTTGTATCACAGAAAAACACAAGACCAACCTTTCGAGATTTATTGTTATTCTTAACCCTTTCGTTAAAAGTTAAAAAAAGTTGAAATTCAAACAGCCGACATTTTGTAAAATACTGATATTTTCAAAATCAACTTCGACAATTAATTAGTCCCTTTTGCCTACTTTAATGTAAAATTTAAAGAAACTTCATTCAGATAAAAACTCACAGAGATATATTTGGTACCACAGATGGTGTTTTAATGAAACAGGCTATAATTAAATGGCAGCCATTTTCAGCGGCCAATTTCTCAGAAATTACTAAGGGAATAACATATAATAACATGTATATGTTGAATGTTTAATAGACAATAAATCTGCATGTACAACAAAATTTCTTAATTTTCCCTCTTATTTAATAACTCAAAAATGCAAAACCCCTTAAAATATATTAAAATGTTCTTGTGATTCACATTTACATGTCATGTAACACAGACAAAATTTTGTTGTTGTAATTGTGAAATAATTCAGGAACGAAACTGTTAAAAAGATTCAAATCTATGCTTGGCTCACCTCAACTTTCTTCCGTAATATTCGTGACAATCGTAGAAATCATTACATATATTATCCTCTGTCTCCGATCGTGAATTTCATGCAAACTGCCGTCGTTCCAATAACGTGTTCCGGTATTATAAATAACTTTCTACCTATTTAGGAACGTGACCGGCGAATATCGATCGCGAAATTGTTCTGACGTTCGGTCTGTCCCATGTTTGAGTACCTGGCATTTCGCGGAGGGACTTAGGGACGGCGATTTGCGTGGGATTGGAATGTTTGGGCGCGATCACGTTTTACTGAAAACATACGTCTGTGAATGTTCCACCTATTTCAGGCCATCGACCCCTCTAATGAACCATTTACGCGGCGTGAATTGGCCATGGCAATAATAAATCATTGACACCTCCAACCCCGTACCTGTAATTCCGTATACTTGGACCGAGTACCTGAATGTCCTTGAATAAAATTCCATGTAATATACTTATACATAGTGTTTTTTTTGTTCACCTTGACCAAATCTCTCTGATTTTGGAAAATTCAAGGTTTTAATTTTAAATATTCAGGTTCAAATTTAAATGGTATGTAAAAGCTGCGGTACCAAGGTAAAAAAGACAAAGAAGAAGTGATTTGTGGTTAGGAACGTATACGGTTCTGTTTAAAGCTACAAGCGAACAGTTAAACGTAGAAAATTCTATCGTTTTCTAACATTAACGTGCTGAACTGTAAATTATTGCGATCGTTTCTATGAAAGTCTTGTAATACTTTATATGAAAGGAGAAAACTTGTATAGATTTCCCTGGATAACTATAAAAGAGTAAAATAACAGGGTTTTTTTTTGCACGCAAATATCCTCGTAATAGTGACCCAAGCGGAATCACTTTATCGTAAGTGGAACGCCATTACTCTCTTCCAGGAAATTTCAATTCTTTCAAGTGCATAAAAGCGTTCCACTGGAAACGCAATGGCTGCACGATGGATGCAGGTCCGCTCTTTCACCTGTTATCAAGGAGACTTCATTCACCGCGATATGATGGCGCAATCCCAATGGTGCTGCCATTAAATGCTTGACTTGCTCAAGTAATTTCACTTCCTTCAAATTCAATCTGCATTAATACCAAAACGATGTATGTGATTTACAACGCTTTTATAAAATTTTATAAAAACGCTAAATATTCGACCAACAAGGACAAACATCGTTCCAGCATTCTACAACTACTTTCCATTTCGAACTTTTCAAAGTTCGATAAAAGAAACTCCCTACCATATTATTTCGAGCATACAAACATCTATGACACGAATTCCCGCAACATCTTTAAAAGAAAATCCCTAAAAATATATCCTCGCATCGTTTAACCATGCACAACATTTCACTAATTCAGAAACGAGGACACTTAAAATATCTAAAACGAAGGATTTCTACTATTTTTTCGAACGTAATTGTCACACTGGGTCGATTCGACCCAAACCAATTTTCAATCGGTTACTTGGGTATGACTGTTACCCCAGTTGCAAAAAAGGGTGACAATTCTAATTGTTGGCCAACTAATAATGCATCAAAGGCCCATCAAAATGCTAACAGTAATTGCTACTAAGACGGCCTAATATTTTTTTTCGTCGAGCGACGACCGAGCCCTAGACTCTTTCTGAATACGATACACGTTAAAGATCTGGCGAGGTTCGCGACGGGACAAGTGCTCCAGCGCGTCGCGTATGCATACAGCAAACACAACCACACACACACACACACACACACACACACACTTTCACGCAACAGACAGTCGGACAGTGCAGGGACCGTGTCTCGAATCCGGCCGCGAGTCCGTAGAGGTAAAGGCAACCAGTTACTAGGCAGAGACACACTCCGATCCGATGCAAATTTTCTCGACACCCGAGAGCACAGATCTGTTAGGCGTGTAGGCGAGAGATGTCCATCCTCTTATAGGACCAGTCCTCTACTCGCGCGAGACGGGACGGTGTTGGTGGTGATGCCATAGGCGTCACCTAGAGACTTATTCGTCCGAGGGAGGAATGCAAAAACTGCCACTTGTTAAATGGAAAAGGTTGTTTCCCGGTTCGTTGCCGCTTGGCTCCCACGAAAATCTACTTATAACGGATAAAAATAGATGAAATTGAAAGGTTGACATAGTACTGGAATATTAAATCCTGCAATACAATTTATAGACGCTTCAACGTATGTATGTGCCCAGATAGCACATGACGCCTTGAAGACGGCTTAAAGACGCCTTAGACCTAAAATAGCCGTAAAATAGGCGTCTTTAAGGCGTCATCTGCTATCTGGGTGTATTATTGCTACTATCGTATGTTTTCTACAATTTCAACGCGTCAGAAATGCAGTGGTTTTTTTTCGAAACATTCGTTCCCAGCTGACGTTTATTATAATTAATCCTTTCCGGTCGTAAGATTCCATGTGGAATTATTAGCATTTATAACTTAAGAGCCTGAATATTCCATATGGCATCGTATCGTACCTAGTTTAGTTTTTTGTCGTCAGATGAATACATTTTCGAAAATAATATTTAGGAATTGTTTAACCCTCATTCGTCCCTTGTGTCAACTTGACACAGTTTTCTCCTAAGAAATGACGTTATTCTGTCACGTGTAGGTAAATTTAACTGAGGCTTCATTTTTACTTTAAAGAATTTGCAAATTTAACTACTTATCACTTCATTGTATTAATTTTTACCACTTGGTTAATTTTAAACAGCGGATGTCTATGTAAATTCTTATTTTTACAAATTATTTAACAAGAACCATAATCGAACAAGGATTTACTTTACCTGCATATACAGTGTTTTCGAAATGGTAGTACAACCCGGAAGGATATAATTTTACATACAAAAATAAATCGAAAATATTGAGTAATATTTTGTTTATACCATGTTTCGGTTTTAAGACAATCGAATTTGAAAATCTGCTGGATACACGTGGACTTGAATAGGACTTTGGTGACGCGTCTGTTCATTGTATTCTGTTTCTACTTATTACCACTACGAACGAATGCATACGCGTTGGATGAATTTTAAAAATTGATTATCTCAAAAACGAAGCATCGTACGAAAAAATATTATTCTACATTTTCGACTAATTTTTGCATGTATAATCACATCATTACGGGTTGTACTGCCATTTCGGAGACATCCTGTATAATTAGATGTATCAAATTAAATACCATACAAAAACACAATTTGTTTTATTTAAATTTTTTGTTCCACTGCACTTACAGATACGTGAAGCCCGCCGTCTAGTAAATATCTACTGTTTTTTTTATTTCTATGCCAATTATATAGGCACGTCTTTTCAAGAGAATACGATAAAATAATACAATTGCTATTAGAGGATGGTACTATTCACAATGGTTTTAATTGATTACCATAAGATGACACGTCTACAGGTTGACACCACAGATCTTTATTAATGACGACTGGATAATCGATCATGGTGTGTCACGAGTGTCCTGATTACCAGTTTTAATATAAACTTATAAAATACATGTATGACCACAGCGTTCAGATCCTCCTGGCCTAGAAACTGCATATGAAGTATGGTCCACGTAGAGAAATTGGAGAAGTCTGGAAACGCATTCGCTTCGTCCATGGTGGCGCCCATGGATGGTACACAGAGCCAGCACACATCGTGGTGGTTGGTACACGGTGCCTATTGGACGACTCTGTAGGTACATACGTACGACTCCACAGGATCACGTGCAACTTTCCATATTGAGGAGTTTTATAGCTGCACCTCGGTAGTGGGATAACCAGGGGCGCCTACACGCGTTCGACTTCGACCACTTCCAACAGAAGTGGTCAATAAGACAAACATCCGCGAATACGGAGCTGCATTCGTGAAACGTGAATACCGGGAGTACCGTCGAAGAAAAGAGATGTTCTTCTCTCGAATGGGAATAAATAGCAACGCTTCAGATGGAGCGCCTCGATACATGTTGTGGGTATAATGTGTGGAGCAAGACTATATACAGAACTAACGATGAGGAGTTTATACGGGCGTACGAGTAGATTCTATTTTGATCGAGAAGTTGGAAGCGATGAAGTAGTTACATTTATAACGATTTGTATCTGTGTCGTTCTTAGATGATATTAATTAGACATCGTATAATTATTTCCATATGTAACTGTGAGTTTAATTGAAACTCAATAAATGTTTAATTGTAAAATAATGTAGTACTTATTTCTATGTAATATTCTAATAAAATAATATATTATACAGCATAGATCGTACAAAAATGACAACTGCTTTACAAACTATACGTATCTTCGAAATTTCAATGTCACAATATTTTACAGTATATGTACATAATAAATAATTACATGTACAATTTAATGCTAGTAATATTCTAAAGTTAGAATATTGTTATTCTTAAAGTTCTGCCATATCTAGTAATGCATTTAAATGCGTTGGCAACCAATTCATA
Organism: Dufourea novaeangliae; assembly: GCF_001272555.1. NCBI lineage: Eukaryota > Metazoa > Arthropoda > Insecta > Hymenoptera > Halictidae > Dufourea > Dufourea novaeangliae. The sequence goes on along the minus strand of NW_015373988.1, from coordinate 1,695,963 downwards.
CCGTTATGACATACGAACAAGACATTTCCGTCTATATAAGCTTGGACATTACCCACCTTGTAAACTTGTTTTGCTTCTCTATACCGGTTCGGTATAGGCATGAACAAAATGCCCCTTTCTTCACATTTCTTTTGAACAAGATCTTTGAAACCTTGAGGTATTTGAGATGCTGTTCTGACTGCTTCTGCGAGCCTCTGCAAAAATAAAAATGTTGTATTGTAATGTTTGTAAAAAATGTTTGTAAAAAAATTCCAAGATAAATTCCACGAATTTGACCATACCTCCATTCTCGGTTGGGCGTTTGGTGGCATTTGTGACATTGTAGGCTGAGTTCTTTCTAAGCTTGTCAAGTACGACACTTGTTCCATTGCTCCAGGTGGATGACTCTGTGGTCCACTGACTGCTCTATTCATCATGTCTAATGCTTTTTTGAAATGTTCTATAAAACAAATTTATAATATTCAGAACGACGTAAGTTTATGAGTTAAATATAATAGGTCCCAACATATATAGGATTTAATGTTATATTAAACTTACCCTTCACTGCAGTTTCAGCCAATATTTTTTCACTTAACATGCCCTTCCATCCCATATACCAATTTGTAACTTGATCATAATTCGGTGAATGGTTTAACCATAGAGCCAAAACTTGTAGCCATTTCGGAAAGAAGAATTTATCAAGCAAGTTTGCCATTATGTGAGGTGGAATTAAATCTTTCCATTCGTATACCCAATTCCATTGATCTAAATGCTGCTGATGCGGATTGATAACAAATTCTGAAAGTGCTATCTGCAATTTTGGTATAATATTTTTCACTAAAAACGCTTCCATATCTCCTTTTGTAAAAACATTCGCCCACGGTTGTAACATTAATCTCGCCGATCTGTCGGATGGATGCCAACCACCCAATGCAGAACCTAGTTTACGGCGTATTATTGGATATATTAAAGTGTCCAATCGATTTCCTACAACGATACAATACGTTCAATGTCAATTAATTACAGTAACATTTAGTTAAATTAGAAGTATTAACATGTACACATACGTAATAATGGTAACCACGGATGAATCCACGTGTGGATAGGTACTGTATCTGTAAGAGGATTCCACTCTTCTACTTCCAATGTAAGTTTCGGAAGTATCAACAAATCTAAAATATTTTCTAATATCCAACCTGGAAGCAATGGTATCCAGTATTCTATCAATTCGATAAGTGGTTCTGGTTGTCTACAAGTCCACTGCCTGAAATGAAAATTAATAAACGTTACAAGTTTTGTATCACGGAGTCCATTTCGTTATCTTAATAAGCGATGCTTACAAACTAAATTTAAATGTAGATACTGCGAAAAATGCAAGAAAAATTGTGACTAAAGGAAAAACAATTAGGTTCCCAGAAATGTTAACTAACGGTATTTCGTTAAATCACAAATGTTCTGTTTGGCATAAAGTATCCCGCATGTAAGTACTCAGTACACATACACGTCCGCTGTAAGGTTGATAACGTATTGTAAAGTGAAACTTACTGTACGGCTCCTCTAATTGATGGCATCCATGCGTTCCACACAAGCTGATCATATGGATGCATAGTCCTTGTTTGAAGAGTAGTAGTACCACTTTCCAAAATACTCTTCCATTGTTCAAATAATTTAATAGGCTGCTTCGGTTGCACTGTAGGGTTCCAACTAGCTAAACAGTCCTTTATTTTTGGACCAACAAAACTGCTAGCCAATTCATCAAGTTCATACATTTTATATTCCTCATAATATTTATCTTGCAAATCTCTGAAAGCTTCTGCTGTCTCTTGTAACGACAACTGGTTAGTTTCGTCCATTAATTTATCTACAATTTCTAATACATTTTCTAAGGTATCGATAAGTTGACCGTGATGTTCTATAACTTTAGATATATTTTTCTTCTCTGCTTCCAATGCAACTACCCTATCGCTTAAATGTCTAGTTCGTCTATCGTTTTGTATTATATCTTGTTCACACATGTCTACGAGTATGTTTAAATTGTGTTGGAGCTCTGGTAATGAAAAATTAACTTTTGATTTCTTATCAGTAATCACAACATTTTCATCAGGCCTTTGTTGACCACCAGCTATTGCGTGATATCCACTGAGAATTCTTTGTTCTGGACCAGTCATATCAATAACTTTAACTCTGCTCATTTCATTAGATACTCTCACTTTCTTATTTGGTTTTAATTTTCCATCTTCTAAAACCTGATCTACGCTTCGATAAACATATTTGACCTTTTTCTTTGTTGCATTACTATCTCCTTTCCGCCACTGTGATAACTTAGCTTTGGGGTCTTTTCCTTCCTCTGAATCTTCTTCCTTTTTCTTTTCCGGAACTTTTGGAAATTTTTCTGGACCATAAGCACCAATAGCACCTCTGCCTTTTCTCAAATGTGCTTCTACTGGAGCACTTATACCTTGTAATTGCTTGCCCAAACCTTTACCCGGTTCAAAGCCCATCTAAACCATTAATAGGTTATTTAAAATATATTGCTTTAATAATAAGTATGAATAATACAGTACTTCGTATACATACCTGCAACAACAGTTTAGCTCCAATACCTTTAGTATGGACCTCCCAACTACCCATACCACTGTGAATAAGTAAAGGATTTACTTTACTTTTCTTTTTACGTAAACCAGCAATATCTCCATCTGTGTTTAAAGAAAAAGATGTACGTAATAATCCCATACTTGGCCGTTCATCTTCAGAACTAAAATAATAAAATTACGAGTTTATTAGAACATTTACATTAGTATAATAACAATAGTGTCTGTGAATCAAATCTATTACCTTGAACTATTCTGAAATTCCCTTTGCGACTTATTTATACTTTCATTGTCACTATCATCTTCATCTTTTTCTTCCTTTTCCTCTTTTGGTTTTCCAGCCTGCTGAATGCCACCCGCTACAAAATTAACAGGGGCTGTATAATTTTTTGGTCCTTTATCAAAAGTTTTAAACGACGGTCTAGCAGGTAATTCCTCCTCATCACTATCATCTGCCCAAATACCTAAAATAATGCAGTTTTGGTTAGTATTTGAAATCAATACCCATAATAATTGTAAAGAGAGTATGTTAATATTTTTCGATAATAGAAGAATTACTAATATAAAATTCTTACCAAGCATTTGTTGTTTCTTGGATAATTTTCGTCTGGGACGATTAATGTTGAATTCATTGTCAAGATCATAGTCTGTGATTTCGAAGCTTTCTACTTCGTCTTCCGACATATTATCAACGTTTATTAATACTGTATATAAAGAAAATTTTATAATTTTGATTTTGTAATACTTAGTATGTCATTTGTGACATGTAGAAATAAATCAAAATAACTCGCTTAATAGTTATCGCAGGTTATGTTCAGTTATGTTGTGTTGTATTCTCGCGAATCTGCGTACATTCCTTTAATGGCGTCTAAGCAGTGCTACCATAATAGATAAGGCAAATGATAAAGCATGCAATCTTGCATATAAGTTAAGCTCATACTATGACAACATTTTCGAATGTAACAAAAAATACTACGACAACATAACAGTTACAAAATAATTACATATTTTGTATAAATAATGTAATGAATTTATCGAGCTTTCAGCTGTCAACCAATAATTTCACTAAAGAAATAGTGAATCTTATTGAAGTTATGTAAAAAAGCAATCAGTATCGCTATAACACAGATGTCATATAAATAAAATACATTTTATATATTACAAAATCGCTTTTGTATCGATTGAAGTAACAATTCATTACACTAGCTGTAATAAATAAAATATTTCAATGATTTATAATAGTTGAATAAAATTTAACTTTGACAAGTCAGTAATTTAGAGATCTGTCGTTCCGAGATGTCGCTGCGCATGCAAGCTCGTAAGTTGGTAGTGTCACAAACTAGGGTTTTGTAAAAGCTACAAATAATTTTGGGTAGTGGCTTTGAGTAGCTTCGTAACCTTACGACGCGTGGTTGATACGGTTTATATGTTATTGCAGATTTACCGGGGTTTTTAAAATAATTCTTATACTTTCACTGCCGATTTATTATACAAATTAGTGTTAGTGGTAACGGTGTTAGTGCTGATTGTTTGCTTGTGCCGGTTTATTGTTGCATCTTCGTTGAAAAAGAGTTAATCTGAAAATGGGAAACGTTCACACCTGTGGCCCAAACGAAGCTCTCGTTGTATCAGGTACGCAAATCAGTAGAGAATACATATTATTTTATGATTTGGTCAAGCGATGCAATATAATCACCTAGAGCTGCCACGCTTGATTCTTTTTCGGAGCTTCTACATACTTACATTACCGGCTTCGAAAGATCAGCAGTATCAGACGCTCTTTCGTTTCTACAAAATTTTTGTACTAAGTATTTAAATATATCATAAACTCGTAATAACTCGCAAATTTCATTAATAAACTTCTGAAATTACATCGTCAACGTTACTACAGCATATTTGATTTTAGTTTCATACACAAATATACTTATTAAGCGTATATGTAAACAGGATACTCAATTGGAACAGTACAGGCAAACACAGGAAAAATTAACACAAATTATTGAATTACTGATTTTATCCATTTAAAGAACGCACAGTTTTTTAACAATGAAGATGGTCAAGTCTGATCTATTGATTATTTTACAACTAGACTGTCAATGTTTATGTAAATATACATTTCTATGAACCAGTTTAAGGAAACAGTATTTAAATCAATGCTCACTACTTCAATGAATAGATTTAATAAAAAAAGAAGAAATAAGCATTGCTGTTATAAGTATTCCTGTTATAAATTCATTCGATTTGCATATAAATTATAATATTCCAAAGTTGATTTAACATTGCTATTAACGAAAAAGTGAAAAAGTAATAGAATTTTAGTATGGATATAGTAATGTTTTAAGTCTTACTTTATTTGTCAACATAAATACAACAAATACAAATATTAAATAATGATAATCTCATTGACAAAGTTTATACATTTTGTAATTTAAGCAAGTGATGATCGATTACTCAAGTATTGAACTATATTGATGGTTTTACAATAGCAACAAGAATAAGCATTGTTCAAGTTACCGTTTAAGTGCTTCAGTACTCAAAATTAACATATCTTTAATGCGTCTGTACAATTAAGTAAAAAATAATGACTTTGTGCTAAATAATCTCAAGGTGAAATCAATTAAGTTACATATACGTGCGTGATCTAATTCTGGCAATTAGAAATAAGGTCAAAGGGTTAACAATCTGTAAGTGTGTATGTATGCGAGGAACTGCTAATCTACTAGTACATATATTATCAAAATGATAAATATGTTCGAGTGAATGCTGTTGGAGTAATAATTTGTAACTTCTTTTGCACATAAATTATAATTGTACACATAAAAGCATATTATATTTCATGTATATACATGATAAATATTTTATATCTTATTCATCATCAATTCACCTTTAATAAACTCAGCAAAAATAAATCCACACATTTTAACTAAATTTTATATCAACATTATTTTCGTAAGTAGTTTTAATTAAATTAGTGTACACAGTGAGAACTGAAATGAAGATGAAAAATGTTATAAATAATTACGTTTTTTATACGTTTTCAAATTTTTTCGAAAAACCGTGTTTACCATTTTTTTAAACGACAGTTGCAAATATACTCAAAATTATTTAGCGATTAATTAACTAAATGTACTGTAAACGTATACCAACGATAGTTATTCGATCGACCGCCTTTTCCCCGAATTTTACACGGAAGTGTATCGAAAGGCGGAGCATGACTCATCCTCCGTTTTACGTCATCGCTGATGTACTGGCATGGTTTTACCCATAAAGTTTCCTTCGGTGAAACAAATAACGATCCTGGTCGCTCGACTCTTGTGCAACATGTTATATACGTAAATTATTTATTATCTCTCATCTAACTCTACATACAAAATTACTGTACTCCATAAGGATATTATATAAAGTGGTTTTTAAAAGTAAACGACTTTAATTGCCGACCGTACCATGAACGTGTTGGTATATTAATTATTGCTTAAATAGCTACTGTGTTTAACAGTAACCGAAAATATATTGCTAAATAATTGTAAATTATCAAACGTGGTGAGAAAAATATCATTGGAAATCAATAAAATTTATTGTATCTTAACAATTAATCGGTAGCTTAATACGAAGAGTAGTTCGTTTATTTTTAATCGCTATAAACATCTTTATAATTGTTGATGAAGGTATCAACAGGAAATAGAATAAATGACAATGAATGAAACCTTTAGTGAAATAATATTTAATAAATGATTTTCATGAAAAGGTAAATGGAAAATGTAGTTTACAATTTTTTCACATAATGTTTAGGTTTCTAGAATTTGATAATTCAATACGCCTGGATTCGTGATTAAAAAGTAGAAACGGCAGGTTTATGAACAGACACGTTAGCCATGACCCACTTAGTGGCACGCGTGTCCAATAAATATTCAGATTCGATGTCCCCAAAAATTCGTACGCGAAGGAATTTTTACCCCCTATGTTCAAGTTATACTTGTGAACGAGAAATTCCCTATTTTTTTGTTATATCATATCAGACCTATAGTACCTTTTATGTATAAAAAAAGGTTCTGCGTTACTACTATACGGTGTACATTTCTCCGTAAACATTATTTGAACAACTTTATTGTTTTATCTGGGCTAACTATTTTAAATTTCTTGCAAGATAATTGTTATTAACCAGAGAAAGCTAATTTTATTAAATTGCAAGATCAGTTTTGCAAAACCTTTTCGATGTATGTATTTGCTTCTTTTATTTCTTGATCGAATGAAAATATGTCAGGGAAAAGAATTGTTAGTTTCACGAAAGAAAACTAACTCCTTCGACATGTAACTCGTTGTTGGTGAAAATTGTATCGAAGCGAATACGTCTTTTTAATTACTACTTATCACTAAATTGCGGATTTTAATAAGTGTGTGTGAAATACAATGAAGGACAAAAGTTTCGCCAGATGCAACGGATTTTCTATTTTCTTTCGATCCCAATAAAATACTTAATGAATGAAAGAACTTCCTACTTTTGTTTTTGTCCTCGTGAGGAACCTTCTAAAATGTGATTTCGCATAAAAATCCGCAATCTACTTAACACATTACAGTAAGATACCTACGTCATACAGGCTGTTCCATTCAATTCAGACGCATAATCAGCAACCTTACAGAAACATTTTACCAAAAAAAAAAAGGGGGATATGCCGTGCAAAGAGAATGCAAGAGGCCCAAGTTTGTCAGATGTTGAAGATGATCACAAATATTGTGACGAGAATCAGGTTTCCTATAAGGAAAAAATTTTGCGTGGTCGCGCCTTGTGGCAACCCATATTGACATTCCAGGAACAATACTGGCATTGAAGCGAGAATAAATGCACTTGAGCCATCGTATCACAATTTGCTTCGATTAAGACCTCCCCTTCAGCACCATCGCAATCGTTCATTGCCAGGCCTGTTTAATCATATCAGCCGCCTTTTCGCCTATCATATAAATGCCAGCGTTCACATGTCCCGTTGGCATAGCGGGCATTATCGAAGCGTCCACGACTCTCAAACCTTGGACACCGTACACTCTCAATTCTGGGTCTACGACAGCGTAAGGATCACTTTTAGGGCCCATTTTCACAGTGCCGATCTCGTGGTTCATCATCGACGGCAAGTGTTTAATCGCGCATCGCCAATAGTCGTCGCTGGCGAATTCGAACTGTTTGCATCCAGGGATTTTGATATCGTGCAGTTTGCTATTGTATTTCTTAAAAGAAGCTGTCCTCGAGACATTGATCGCGTGTTTGATCCCTTCCAGAATTATTTCCACGTCAGCCGGATGCGAGAAGAAGTTCGGCTCTATTTTAGGCGGTTCCAATGGGTCTTTCGATCTCAGGGTCAGCCTACCGACGCTCCGGGGGTTTTGCATGATAGGCCAGATAGACCAGGCGTCCCTGTTCTCGATAGGCTTGTAAACGGTGTTGTAGACCTCGTCGGATATCCTGAGCGCTTTTTTCAAGGGTATACCACCGTCAGAGTGCAAGGATCCCGACACGAATAAGAGTTCAACGTCCGGTCTGCTGTCCGGCGCGTATTTCGTTCTGACGAATGCTAGTGCCTCGGCTCCTCCTGGAAGCGACATCAGACCGTTTCTGTTCAGGAAGTATTCCACGAACACACTTGGTCTTGCTAATCTACTTTGTAGCAACGACACAGGTTGGTTCACCATGAACGTCAATCCGAGAAAACCGACGTGTTCGTACATATTGTACCCGACCTTCGAGTCCTGCACAACTTTGATCCCGAGTTCTTCTAAATGATCCTTGGGACCCACTCCAGATAACATTAGTAGCTTAGCGGAGTCTATCGTACCAGCTGATAGAATGACCTCTTTAGAGCAGAAGGCTCTCCTAGATTGGTTGTTCTGCATAAATTGGACGCCGAACGCGCGTTTATTGTCGTCCATTAGAACTTTGGTGACCGTCGCGCCGGTAACGATGTTCAGGTTCAACCTGTTCACCCGCAGATACGCTTTCGAGGCGCTGCACCTGGTTCCTTTGTCCAGGTTCGCTTGAATGTACGAAAAGCCAATTTGGTCCTCGCCGTTGTAGTCGACAATCTTGTAACCGAGCTCACGGCCAGCTTTCAGAAACGCCTTGGCCAGGTCCGTGTGGTATGGAACGTGCTCCACGCACAAGTAACCTTTGTCCCCGTGATACGTTGAGTTCTTGATACCTGAACACGATCGTGGTATTTAATTATCTGGTGTATTACTGAGTTTTACCTACTATACATTGCAGCTTCATTGTACGATAAGTACCCTCGCAAACAAACTCAGGTTTCGCCAGGGGGAAAAAGTGACGCAGAATGAATGAATGATTAGTTTTATAAAAATTGAAAGAAAAATAAATGTAATTGCAATTTTAGCAGCTGTTTTGTTGTTATAATAAATACATTCAAGTATTAATCCCTAACGTCCATAAATTCAACAATTCGTACATTCACTGGTTGGTTTACTCTACTCGATTTCTTGTCATACTTGAATATTTATTAGTAGAACCTCACTAATTCATTGGCGAAAGTTCGATAAAAATGTGATAATAAATAATTCAAAGTCTCAAAACTGGTCCCTCGCTAGTATTCTCGCTTATTCTACATGTGTGAATTGTGTTCACTACTTTGTCGGATAGACATCTTTAGGCCTGAGCTATTAATAAAAGTCTCTATCATATTAGAAACAGTTGCGGGTCTCAAACTTCTCGACTGACCTGACTGGAATTTTTCGAGATATTTGAAGCAACAATATTTATTCTTCAAGTAGAATTAATAAACGAGTCGATTTAGTAACTATAAACAAAGGGAGGTGAAGACCATTTAGGTGGGATAGGGACTGAGATAGTTTGTTGCTTTAGCTCTTAATTGTTCTATCTCCACTAGTTTCTAAACTGAGAAAACTGAGTTTAAAGTTTACGAATTTTAACACTAGAATTAGCAGCATTGAATGTATACTAAATTATATTGTAAAATATAATAATATACATAATCTACAGGACAATTTAGCATAATATAGTGTAACATAAAATCTACAGGAATTTACAAATCACTATAAAGTCCACCAAAAACACCATTATAATTTCAATAATCGTAAAATAAAAAATCTACGATCCTTTATTTCGATAGGTTCGGTAGTTCTAGTTTAAATATATTATACAAGCAAGAAAGTAGTAAAATAATCCAACACACTATAATACCATCTACTAAATAGCTATTTATTACAATATTTAACAAAATGTAACTTATTATGAACACAAATTTTTAATTGTTGTTAATATTTGGAGATACAACTATTAAGAAAAAAAAAACATTCAATGTTTCGGAGTTAGGACTAAAAAGAATATTTATTGGTTTCTAGGCTGAATTTTCTTTAGATATATTATGGTGAATTTGTATTCTTTGGACGAATCAGACGTAAATTAATTGACTAAATTTGTTTGAAAATTGGAGTTAGAACAACTTAGGCGACAAGTTGTCAGCCAATAGCGAAGCTCAACACTATTTTGACTAACTATTGAACGGACGATAGACGTTTCTTCGAACAATTGTTAAATATTGGAATTGTATATCATACCTGGAACGTCGAATCGTTCGCTTTTCTTATAATATGGCAATACATCGTTGTATGACCAGCCATCGTTTCCCAGCGCAGCCCAGACGTCGTAATCTAGCTTGCTTCCTCGAGTGTGGATCATGTAGTTAAGAGTGCTGGTGCCACCCAGAGCTTTGCCTCGTGGCCAGGAACATTGTCGATTGATCATCCCAAGACAGGCGTTTGCCTGAGGCTCCACATTGTAACCCCAGTTAAAGTTCGATAATTGGAAATACCCTACAAGAATTGGAATCTGGTGAAGAAGGGTTTCGGGGCCTCCTGCTTCCAGAAGAAGAACATTCCATTTTTTGTTCTCCGAGAGACGATTGGCCAGAACTGCGCCGGCTGAACCGGCGCCCACCACGATGAAGTCGTATCTATTATCGTTGGGATCGATCCTGTTTATTATTTGCGGCGGTGGTCCATAATTCCTCATCGCGTCCAGGAACGATTGTGATTCTCCATGGGAGACCAGGACGAATAACAGTAGTGCACCCAATAGACGAGCCATATTGCTGCAATATAATAAATTCGTAAATTGTATGCACTTGGTGTATGTTTAAATGTTGGTTACAAGTCGGAGAACATTGTTAACCCTTGTCTGGGCAAAGAAAATATTAACGGTTATTTAGCAATTGGAATACTCCTATTCTGACAGATTGGATGAACATACATAATTTTACTTTCATACTTTTCTGAAAGTGTTAGCTTTCCCTTCTTATGATATACCAAGTGTTGTTTTAGACAAGACCACAAACAATTGTACAAGGAAATTTAGAGATGGGTACCCCGTTGCCTGCAGAAGGGTTAATAGATATACAAGGTGCTTTTTCCGAATGAGGAAGCTTACGTCATCGATAGCTGGATGAACCAATGTGGTCATACCGCCATCACCAGACGCCAGATCTGTTTAGTTTCATGCTTCTTCTTTCAAGACCATAGGCATCCGAAGACCCTATCATAAATCCTTCGAAAGCCGAATAGCGGCGGACCAGTAAAAAATTTGACGATGTTTAACCCTTGATTATGGACGACTTGTCTCGGAGATGAATAATCCGACAAGGAATACTTTTATGATTAATCTTCTTTTTATTTCTGGTGTTTGCAGAATAGTCTATAGAAATAAGACCATATAAACATCGGCAGTTTGTGTATAAGTACCAAGATATTCGATTTTGTCCATCCTGTTATTATGCCACCACGTGATCGGTACAATGTTGTAATACGTAAATCGTTGAATTCCTCGCATGTCTCTTATTATCTCTAAATATTTTTTTTATTATTCCGGCGATATTTTCTATCTACGTTTACATTCAATTTAGTCAGCGTAGCTTCAAACATGTTTCATATTGGAAGTAATAAGATGGAGAAAGTCTAATACCTCAGGAATAATGAGTTTTAGAATACATGTACTGTAATATTTTTATGCTCAGAAATCGCTATTTTATGGAATTTGAGTGCAGAAACATTTGATATTCCATGTGGAAAAAGTAAAACTGATCTCTAGATCTTTTCGATGCTTCCAACTGTAAAGAAAGTATTGCCTCCATGTTATGTCTTTGTTACAATCATACAACTTTTGTAAGTAATGTTTTGTGGGACACCCTTTATATAGTTTTCATCAAGTCTTATTAAAAATAATTTCGAGGGTACACCTGCTGGGAATATATTAGATTAGCTTTGTCACGCTCGTTCGCTGAGTAATTGTCAATTTAACTAATTAATTTTGGCGCGACAGCCATAGGTAGAGTATACCCAACACAACGTTCTTTATTAATTCTGATGGGGTGATCCATTGGTCACGTTGTCCTGAACAATTTATTAACACTAATGGGCTGAAGCTACAACGTGCGTTTTCATCTAATCAATTTGATGAAAAGAAAGGAAACCGCAAATTCAGCATATACTTTTTTTCTCGAATATTGAAAATTCTGTGATGATACGTCGCAATCAGTAGGTACGTGTTATTTGTCTCAACAAGGCGAATGAAGATAAATAACTTCCAAAAGTAACATTTTTCATCGATATGAGTAGCAAATTACGCTACCACAATTTGTGACCGTGAATTTCAAGATGAACCAATTTACATCAGTCATTTGTTGAGTTGCAATAGGGTCATTCCACGCGATGTCGGACACTTTTTGGAGTAACATTTCGGATTTTGTTGGAACTTGGATATGTAGTCTTTAGTCATGTATAAACGTATTTCGAAGGATTGTTCAAAATTTGTTAAATTGTAAAATCAACAAATTTAAAAAATTTGTAAAATCCTTTGAAATGCGTTTATACATCACTAAAGAATACAACATACCCAAGTTTCAACAAAATTCGAAATATTACCCCAAAAAATGCCTGACATCACGTGGAATGAGCCAATATTGACAATGTGTCAGATTCGCGCGCTTCCACTACTGCACCATGCATAACAAGTCACCGATAAACGACTATATTTTCATTCATGCACCAAACCACATCGTGTAACTCGAGAATAAATCACTGAACTATAGACGTTATACCTACAATAAATTTTAATATCGTCGAACCTTTGTCACCCATAAAAAATCCAAAATTGCACTTGCTACTCTGCGCCGTGGAAGATTTTGTTAAAAAGGAGTGTAAATATTAATCGAACGAACGATTTGCTCATTTCCTAATGTCAAACTTTTTCGTAACAGTATCGTTATCAAATTGTTATTACCATAATCCTTGGAACGGCTTAACAAGTTGACTTCCGCCGCTATCGTAGAACTGGTGATGTTGCGAGGCTGCCGAAACTCCTTCTGAAGACCTAGTGTCCACTTTCCACTTCGAGATCCACTAGAGAAATGCGCTTTCTCGCGTCCGCTCATGTAATACCTGCCGGACTTGGGTAATGTTGACTTGGACATTGTCGACAACCCCTCCTCGTCTTCATCCGTTACCCAGGCTGCATCTGCTTTATCTCGCTCACGTTCCACTTTTATGATCGGAATATCGTGTATGCTGTTCCCATACACGAGCGTAATCATGCGCGACGCGCACGTGTCATTTTGGACTGGGACCAAATAAATTCGCCATTATTCCTCCTAACGTTCATTGCATCCCGCATGAATCTCGACGAATGCATATATTTACGGACAGTGATATGCAGTTGAATGATCTTCAGTTTCAAACTTCACGGTATAGCGAGTTCAAAATTATATTTTAACCATCATTCGTCCCTCATTTTCCCAACTTAATTTGTCCCTCGGTGTCAAATTGACCCAGTGATAAAAATTGATACAACGAAGTAATAAATAGTTAAATGTACAAATTCTGTAAAGTAATAATCACGAAGCCTCAGCTAAATTTACCTTTAAACAATCGGTCTGTGTAATATCGATATTTTCTACTTCAAAATAACAGGATACAACATATAGGTATATGTATGTCAGTCTCATAATATTCAAATAACGATTTAGGGGTCTACGCGTTAAAGGGTTAATGTCGAGCGTAAGATGTATTAAGAAAAATATTGAGCCAGCAAAATAACTAAGTAAAATAATTATGTACATTTATTGTATAGTAAACACAGATGGGTGACATTGTTATGTAGTTAAAAATTTTCGAGGAGTGATGAAGAATTAAAAAAATTGTTGTTCACTATTTATCGATGGCAAAATCTACATTTTTTGTATGTTTATTTTAATATCATACAAACATTGAAGAAAAGAAATCCCATGAAACTTGAAATGTTACAGGTATGACCAGTTACAGGTATGACCGGATTGAAAACTGGGTTATGTGGTCTTATATAATCCTGCATGAGAGGAATTGCAAACATAAGATTAAATAAATTACCAGTTACTATTCATTTTATCAGAGAAATCCCTGGATTACAAGTTGTCGCAGGTTTATTCTATTTTTTTTTTTGTAAGGGGTATGTTTATTTAACAAAATTTTAGTTAATAAATCACTCCAATGAAAATCCAAAAATGTTGGAGAAATTTTTATGAACTGCTTATTTTGTCTGGGGAAATTTACACTATCTTTTTACATTGTATTTCTGTGCAACTTTGACATCCTAATGCAAAGCACAACATTTTCTCTGATATTAATTATAACTAGACCACGTGTCTTATGCATTTATAGAATATGCAGGCATGTGAATCATACAGAAATAAATTTTCTGACAAGCAATAGTAGGTTTCAAATTTTCAGTTTAACTTAATAAATTGTTTAATGAATGACATAAATATTTTTTAAATTCTACATGCTGGGATCATTTCATAATACATATGTACATAGGACAAATTTGCATGAATATCTGCAGTTAAAGTACATCGAAATGATATGTTTGTGAATCACGTTGTCTACGTAGACATTCATTAATTATAATAGAATGTACCACTAATGGGTTATAAACTGTATTTCTAATTATAAGAGTCGACGTGCATAATCAGAGAACGTAATTACGTGGTAAGGTGCAAGAGTTTCCAGCCTATCCCTGACGCACTGGAATAAAATAAAAAAAAAGCTTTTTCATTTCGCAATATAATTTCCATGTATTTCAATATATTTGCATAAACATTGAAAAATAAGACTAGTACCTTTCATTTTTCTCTTTCATATCAGGGTTGAGTCGGAAATATTTCGATCTTACTACGTATCTCGTTACTCCAGATCTGTATGCAAAACGAATATTTTGAACACAGTTAATAAATTCGAAAGTATAAATAAAATTGCTCTCTTCTCATAAGGTTCTTTTTTTAAAAAGATAAATCTGATCCAAGTTATTCTCGATCTACTAAAAGTAACATTAAATTTACGGTAATATTACTCAGTCGCATAAAATAAAAAATATACAGTTTTAAACTTGATTTAAAAATTAATGAACTTCGATTAGATCTTAGTGAGTTCTCGTACTAAATCAATGGTTGGCGCCTACTTCCGATGTGCGTTACATAATTAGTTTCAAATTCGTTAGCAATTTAAATTCGAAAGTGAAATCACAAATTGAAAAGAAATTTACTCTGACTGGAATTAAAATTCTATCGGAATGAATTGGCCTGTCATATTTGCATTGAGAAAGTACGTACCCACCCGTTGTAAAGTATAATTCAGTGTTTTTTTCAATGTTCCAACATTGAGCGGCGCGGAATGTTTTAATTGCAACGAGAAAAGGAAGGAAGTTACGCAGTAATGCACGTATAAATATGCATATATATTGTATAACGAGATCTTTTAATATACTCGTGAAAGAACAATAAAAATTGCATGGACTCAAGTGATCGTTTATTTGTTAATTTTAAGAGACATTTACTTGTAACAGTAATCCGAGTCTTCCTTCCTGTAACAAAATCAGTCAACGTCTGTATGTCCTCTATATTAACTAAACTATAAAACAATCGTCTCAGAGATGAATAATCCGACAACGACTAACTTTGTGTAACACTTTTAACAACCAACCGAATGTTAATTTTCGTTATCGTCTTGGAAATTGGGCTCCACGTACTGTCAATTGAAGCTACTCAAACACGCCTAGAGCTTCCAAAATTCTCCACTAGCTGGTGATACTGAAAGTAAACTTCAAATTCGTCTCTGAGACGAGGGGTCTGTAATTAAGAGTTAAGCAAGCAACATGTAACGTATAAAACAGGATGGTATGGAAATGATCTTCCGTATGGCCAACGTTAATTCTGACAATTGGCATGATAATTAGGTGGTCAGATATCCCCATTCTTTTTTAACCATGTCCGACAATTTCTCCGCAATCATGAACACCGGAATATTCGTGTGTCCCGTTGGTATTTCCGGTATTATCGACGCGTCAGCCACTCTCAATCCTTTAATTCCGATCACCTGTAACATTGGAAAATTACACCGGTAATAACATTTTATGGTGATTGTAACCGAAAATTACTTTCCACGTTTTATAACACGATGAACTTTGTTGCAGTTTATACTACGTAACTAATCAGCTCGAGTGAAAGTTTAATACTTTGTACCAATAAAGTTGTCATAATGTTTTAGCCGTGATCTAATTAGTTTTTTGTATAATATCATTAATTGATCTATTAACGGCGCGTACGAGACAGGTTTTATAGGCTCCGATGTATCGTTACCGCACGTAAAAGATAAGTGAACTAATGGTAACCTTTAAGTGATCGGTAATCTCCCTGATTTACATTCCCGTTAATTGGTCGGTATGGAAGAATTTTTCACACTGTTTCCTTTTCTTTTTAATATCTTTATGTTTTTTCTTTCTATTTTTCCTTTAAGTTACAATCTAAGAATGTAATGTATTTATAATAAAAATTGTATTTATTCTGAATTCAGAATCTTCGTACCCAAATAATTATAATTTCGCAGTTTACTGTGTTCATATAAATTCTTCCAAGAAAAAGTAAATTCTTCTCTTGAAAACTTCATTCCTCGAGCAATTATAAAATGACTGTGAAGTGTTAAAATCTCGAAACTTGCCTGCACACTTCACTGATCTGTAAATGAAACTGAAGCGAATCGGAATTTCTGTGTTTGTCGTACCTTTAAAGTCGGATCGACGACAGCGGTGGGATCGGTGGCTGGGCCCATTTTACAACTGCCGCAATAATGATAAATAGTTAGGGTCTGCATTCTGGAGTTGCACAGCCAATAGTCGTCCGAATCGAAGGGATATTTCTCACACGCGGACACTGTTTTGTTGTAAAACGTCACGCCGAGCCTCCTCATAGATTCCGTTCTGCTAACCTTCAGGGCTACACGGATTCCCTTCACCAGAACTCTTATGTCTTCCGGATCGTTCAGGTAATTCGCGACGATTCGCGGTTTAACGTTCACGTCACTAGACCTCAATCGTATCTGACCGCGACTTTTCGGGCGCAGCAACATCGGGAATATTCCCCACGAGTAGGTGCTTTGGAACGACGAAAATTTGTCCATAATCTCTTTGTCGAACCCGAAATTGTCCATCGTCGCCTTGTACGTGTAAATTGAACTAACTAGAGAGATCAGCTCTATATTTGGAATCCCGTGGCGATTTTTCGGATCGTCCACGTCCACGAAAGCGATACCCTCGCAACCGCCACTGATCGTGAACGGACCGGTTTTGTGTAGGGTTTCGATAGGTCCAACATGTTGTACATTAGAACACTGACCGGCTGGTTAATCGTGAACGTTAATCCACCGTATACTATGTGATCCATGACATTGTCACCAACCCGCGAGTCCTTGATCACATTTATTCCGAGTTTCCTCAAGTGTTCGCCAGGACCGACCCCGGACAGCATGAGCAGTTGAGGGGATCCTATAGCTCCCGCGCACAGTATCACTTCTTTCCTAGAGTAAACCGATATGAGACGATTGTTCTTCATGAACTGTACACCGATCGCTCGTTTGCTTCGTTTGTTTATCAGTATCTTCTGCACCATACTCATCTTCGTCACGTGAAGGTTCCTCCGTCCTTTTCCCATAAGGTACGCTTTATTGCTGCTCATTCGGTATCCTTCACATGTGTTCGACTGTATCTGCGAGAACCCGATCAACTTCTCACTGTTATAATCCACCAGTGGATAACCTAATTCCTGGCCAGCATTTAGAAATGCGGCTAGCAGAGGGGTATGGTAAGGTGCGTAGTCTATGGTAACTGGACCCTTCGTGCCGTGATGCTTTTTGTCTTTTCTTAGCTCGGGTATCAGTATATTCTCGAGCTTTTTGAAATACTGCAACACGTCCTTGTAAGCCCAGCCAGTGTTGCCCATTTTAGCCCAATTGTCGTAGTCTTTCGGGCTACCTCTGGTGGCGATCATGTAATTCAAAACGCTACTGCCGCCCATCACCTTGCCTCTGGGCCACTTGCATTTATGGCCCCTCATCCCCATGCAGTATCGATCGGACGGTTCTGTCTCGTATTTCCAATTGATCTCGTCCACGTCCTGCAGGAACGACGCCAGAATGGGAATGTCCATTAGCAAGGTCTCCTCGGGACCTGCCTCGATCAAAAGAATTGTAGCATCACTGATCTCGCTGAGCCTGGAGGCTATCGTAGCACCGGCTGTCCCAGCCCCGACCACGATGAAGTCGTACTGGGAGTTCGGTGTCGGCGTCATGTCCGGCTGAGCTTTCTGCTGGTACAGCTGATCGTTGTAGAGAAAATTCAACGCGCCCATTCCCGCGCCGAATATGTTATCGGTCATGGAGGAGTTGAAGTCGTCGAAGCCATAGAGATTCGCGTACTTTTGTTTACGTTGAGCGCATACGTGCGACCGACGATCGAAAATCGCGCAATGAACGAGCACCAGGAAAAGAATACGCGTAACTCCGAAGATCGAGATGACGTTCCGGTTCATACTGAACGGTTTTTAGCAGGAAAATTGGAAATGAGAGCTTCTCGCCATCGGTCGGCGTATATATGCACAGACGCGATGCGACGGTGTCCTTTTTTCCCCATGAATATGACCGGGTGTTATTTTCATATTTGTGTGGCGATTACAGTTTACGTGTATCGATGTTAAAATTATCTGTTTATGATTTATTATTACAGCTCGGCTGGTTTCGTTTATGTGCATGATTATTCAGTAGATGTTCGGATGGTTATGGGGCTTAGGAATATATTACGGAATGACGAATTGTGTACACGCTGGGTGATTAGTAATGAAAATTTTATGAAATTTTATTATTATCGTTATTGTTTATTAATGAATTGGTTGCCAATATTGATTTTTTAAATTTAAACATATTCTATTCGATTAAGATATAATTTTCGTTCTCTTTACTACCAATCCCCCGTTATTATTATTTTATCACGCCCTTTATCGTACTTATTATAGTAAATTATCGTTTTACAATGGACATTTCTTGTTTATTAAAATATTACCTTTCTTAAAAAATAAAGTTCTTGGGAGGTGGTACATTTTTGTTATTGTATCAAAAAGAAAAGACGATAACGTGATTCTTGACGTACTTTGAGAGGGGCAATGGAATTTCGCACGAAAGAACACGTCAGAAGTATTTCCGTCAGGTCAAGAAAGGAACTCCGGTTAAACGTAATTAAGCTTGAAACCTCAATACTGTCATCTGTGAATCGAAAGTGTAACATGTGAATGATAGGAACGTTCAGAATTGACATAGAAATAATCTATCGATTTCGAATAAGAGTGATTTCTCAATTATGAATAAACTACTACATATCTCGTAGCACAAAAATATTGAAAAAATATTTTTTTAGCCACACTTTTTAATATGAAATAAATATTGAATCCAAATATTGTATACATAAACAGGAAATATAAATGTATGTTTTAAATAAAAAAATAAATATAAATATCTATGTATTAACTGTATATTGAGTACTTTGACTATTAGATTGGCATTAATTATATTCAGAGACATTTTTTAATTTTACTCTTTATTCTAATTTCTAACTCCAATTTTTAAAAATTAGGTATTCATTCATTTAATTTGTAGAATTTTTTTATCGTTTGGAAACGTCTATGAGTGTGTTGAAATTGAACTAAAGGAAGGAAATACTTTAAAATAATGAAATACTTATTTCAAGTTACATGTAAAGCTTTGTAATGCTATTTTTATCACTTCAATCTTATATTTTTATTTAAGAAACAGGTAACTCGATGTATTGTTCAATATGATCCTTCCTATGTAGAGTGAAGAGTATTATATGATTAATGTCATAATATAAGTTTTCGAAATTTTCTTCTAACTTATCGTTAGCTTCGTGATCAATTTCTCAGAAATTTCCATGATCCATTCTGGTCCAGCGATGATTCATTTTAGGGTATTTACCTGCATAAGTTTCTTTTTCCAGGGTCTTCCGCCATCAGAATGTGCGTATTGAAACTAAGGTTAAAATTGGAGGTAGACTTTTGTACATTGTTCCCTAGACGATCTCATTGTTCTGTAACTAATCACTTATACAATCGGTATACGTATGAAATTAACAAGTTTGCCAGAATTGATTTCAACAGGTTTAACCTTTCGTAGCATTGTGTATTTTATCAAATTTATCATTTAAACGGCGCATTAAACTTTGCACGAAAACAAAAAAATGTATATGAAATAGTTATTTTATGGTCCTTTATTTAATTACAGTTTTATAACAACAACGGTACAAATTATGGCACTTAGACAGCAAGAATTAACCTGAGATAAATGTCAGTTTTGTTAAGAATAATTTGTTAAACAATATCGTAACCGAAGATAAATTGAAATATTACAAATTTTGCATAAAGTGTTGCGAAAAAACAACTCATTCTAATTACAATATCGACCGTGCATATTTTTCAGTTTGATATTAAGTATTTAATCTAAGGTATTTAATCTTTAAGATCTACAGAAACTGTTGTGTTTCTCAATGCAGGAAAACGACGGCGGATGAACGTATATATTTATTGGAAATGTCCAACCTTTGCACGGAATGAGTTAAAGGATGAAAATAACAATCTGAATATTCATGTGTAATTTCCTTATTTGAACAAGACTCATACAATAATATTCAAAGATTTCCTTTCAAACCGCAATTTCTAAATCGGAGAGACCGCAGACATTCATTATTCGGTGAAAAATATACAAAGATACCTATCTTTATTTGGCTGAAGCGACAATTTGACCAGTACTCATTTTGACTGCTTTGGCACTTCTAGTGTTAAAACAAATGTTATAATCGAAGATTTTTTTGAAACTCGAAGAAATTCCTAGGTCTTTCTCCGTTCACATTTTCTGCGAACATCTTAACAATAACATTTACAATGATGATAACAACGCCTTATTTCTATATACATTATGTACATTGCGTTCAATAGTACTTGTTCCTATTACCATGTACACGCTGGCGGAAAGGATAGGCTCATCGAAGCTTTAGTCACATCGTGTGGGAGTTGGCGGAAAATTGGTCCGCTTGTGTCCGTTCGATCGATCGAAGCGGCAGACGCGTTCACTGTTCTGATGATAATTGGTAACCAATACAACATTAAAGAAAATATTTTCAGAAATTAGAAGTTTATCGCCTTTGTTTGGTTCAGCCTCCAACAATGTCAATTTTCTTCTTAAAGAAGAAAATGTCTTTAAATCAGTACTATTAAGAGAATTTGTAATGACCATTATCATTGATAAACGTTTTTCACTTATTAGTTCATGTAAATAGAGTACATCTGAGCTGTGATATCCGATTGATAGATCATTGCGTCGTGTTGTTATATTATTCGAAAATTACAGGCCTAGATAAGCTCAGATATATGTTAAATCGGTGGGAAATAAATGACCAGTTGCCATTTACATCGTTCGAGCATTAATGTCAGCTTTATAATGTCTAATACACATCAACATAAAGAACGAAAAAAGTTCAACACTTTTTCATAATAACGCGGACTTGTCTGATAGGTCATTTATTTTCTATCATTCTAATACCTACATGAATCACATGTGACGAATGTACATACAGTACTTCAGGGGATCGTTCCACAACGATTCATTATAATATATGAATGGTAATTCGTGATACTTCATTTATACAAGGTGAGACATTTAAATCGATCCCCATAAATATCTTCAAAAACATCGATGATACCGAGAAATGTTTCAAATAAAAATTAAATGGTTCCGAGAGGAAAATAATTTATTGTATTTTTTCTTTCAGCTGGACGTGTGGAGGACATAAGAAGGTCCAATTTGTTTTTTCAAATGGAATCATATATATTTTTTGATGCATTAGTCGATGCAGCTCGTCATGCCCTATAAAAAAAAAACTATTTATGCTAAGAGACCATTAGTTTAGGAAATATTTTAGTTTTAATATTACCAGGTAGTATTAGTAATATCATGTTTACTTTCATGAAATTGATATTCAAAGGCACGTCTTTCGGCTTGAACGCAGAGACTTACTCGGTCTCTAAATAACCTGTGTTGTTCAGATGCCATGCATACAGGCATAAAAATAGTAGATGTCACGCGTACTAACTATATCGTAATTTCCTAACTTTACGTAAATTAAAATATCTCCTAACCTAATGGTCTTTTGGCATAAATAGTGTTATACTTCTTTATGAGGAATGACGAATTGTATTAATTAACTCATTAAAAACTATATGACTCTATAAAAAAAAAAAACAAATTTGACATTAATATGTCCTCCACACGTCCAGCTGAAAGAAAAAGTACAATAAATTATTTTCCTTGTATACATTCATGATTGATCAGTTGACGTCACGAATTATTCCAATTGTCAGAAGAGTGTGGCTCTAATAACAAGGAAGAGAAAAAGTGACGTAGGATAAGGGCTTCCTAGCATTTAGTAAATTTATTTCAAGTACTGAAATAAATGTTAAAATGCATGGTAATTTGGAATAAATTTCAGAAACGTCCAAATTCAAATGGTAGAAAGTCTTTTCCCTACGCCACTTTTTTCCCTAGCGGAAGTCGAGTTTGCTCGTGGGTGTATGTACAAGTCTAGCACCGGTCAGTTATTTTTATAATAAAATGTCCAACAGTAACAGTTCAACGTACCACAACATCAGCGTCCAACTTTCGTTTGACTTACACTACATACATATTTCACACAGATATGATCGTGCCTTACATTCTCACACATAAGTTCGGCACTAAACACTTCCACCAACACTTATTCACCGCGTTCTGTTCCGGAAATGTAGGAAAATCGGATTGTCAGAGTTTCCTGGTCTCGAAAGTCAACCAATCGTTTTTTATAAGATCCGCGCCCTTCTCACCGATCATAATGACCGGGGCGTTTGTGTTTCCGCTGGAAATCCTCGGCATAATAGAAGCGTCAATCACTCTCAGTCCTCCTATACCGTAGACTCTCAGTCTCGAGTCGACGACAGCTTCTGGATCGTCGGGTGGTCCCATTTTCGTGGTTCCAACAGGATGATAGATCGTCATGGAGATATGACGAATATGACACTCCCAGTAAGCGTCCGTGGCGAACTTCAGATGTTTGCAGCCTGGCAGCTTGACGCGATGCATCCTCGACCCGAATTGTTTGAAAACCTTCGCCTCGCTGACGCGCACAGCGAGTTTAGCACCTTCGACGAGAGTAGCGATGTCCAAAGGATCGGAAAAGTAGTTTGCGTTGATCAGTGGGCTGTGAAAAGGATTGGAACTCCGCAATCGAACTGTACCACGCGATCTGGGCCTTAAAAGAAGAGGCATTATGGTCCAGGCGTCTTTATTCGCTATAGGCCTGTAGACGGTGTTGTAAACCTCGTCGGTGATGCCGAGAACCTTTCTGACTTGAATCCCCGCGTCGGAGTTTATCGACGCGGGTGCCATGTGGAACTGAATATCCGGATAATCCATCGATTGATTCGCGTATTTTGTGTTGACAAAGGCAAAGCCCTCGACGCCGCCAAGGGTTGTCATCGGACCCCTGCCATTAGCCACGTAGTGCATCGTTACTGGAGCGGCCTGGAAGCGGTCCTGCACTATAGCCACGGGTTTATCGATGAGGAACGTCAAGCCACCCATTCCAACGTGATCCTGAAGGTTCTCACCGACCGGCAGATCCTTTATCACCGGAATACCAACGTGTTGCAAATGGTCTTTGGGGCCTATACCGGAGAGCATCAGGATCTGAGGACTGTTGATCGCACCGGCCGCAAGAATCACTTCCTTTCGCGCTCGGACGATCTGCCTGCGGCCATCTCGAACGAATTCCACGCCAGTTGCTCGCATTGTTATAGGATCGATTAAGACCCTGGTGACGTGAGAGTTCATAGCCGTGTGAATGTTCCGTCGCAGCCTAACAGGACGAAGAAACGCTTTCGCCGTGGAGCATCTGCTACCTCGGCGAATGGTGCCCTGGGCTATCATGAATCCCGTCTGACGTTCCCCGTTTATGTCCCTGTTCTCGTACCCAATCTCGACACCAGCTTGAACGAAAGCCACCACCAGAGGTGTCTTCCACGGCGATTCCTGTACCGTCAGGTAGCCACCTGTGGAATGGTAAGGACTCTTCTGAAGATAGGGATTCCGATTGTCCTCGGACTTTTTGAAGTAGTACAACGCCTGGTCGAATCCCCAACCAGGATTACCCAGCGATTCCCAGTGATCGTAATCGTGTCGGTTCCCGCGAACGTAGAGCATGTAGTTCAGGACACTGGATCCACCCAGAACTTTGCCACGAGGCCAGTTGCATCGACCACCTTTCATCGCCAGGCAAGCTCTCCCGGTTGGTTCGGTCTTGTATTTCCAGTCTAGTTTCGTTAATTGCAAGTAAGCCGCCAACGAGGGTACGTCGGTTACCTCGTTCTCATCTGGACCGGCCTCGAGCAACAACACATTCCAATTCGGAATTTCCGAAAGTCTGCTGGCGACTACCGCCCCCGATGATCCTCCTCCCACCACGATGAAGTCGTATTCCGGGTGCAAAGGGTATCTGTCGATGGGCCGACTTTCCGGATCCAATTGATCGTAACGGTAATAGGACAGGCCTGCTATCAACAAAGGAATCAGCCACAGGCTTGTGCCCATTAGTCCCAGGGCACCCTTCAAGGCCGATGTAACTACTATCGTGCTGAAAACCATCCTTCTTTAAATTGAAATTTCGAACGAATTAACAGGCTTTCGCGTGTCTTTGATAGCTTGCGTCTCATTACGCGCGTCGCGGTGTTCGATTGTTAGAAAATGTCTGGTGGTCGCGTGCCGATTTTCTCGATCCTGTGTACTGCGAACGGTGCGTAGATGTGAGTGTTCTTCATCGTGTCCCTAGCACCCTTGCCAGATCGTTCATGGAGATCTTCGTCTTTCTGTAATGAAATAATGAATAGTAAGAATCAGAAATCTAGATAACTTATCATTATTTTGCTAATTACTATACTATTACTTGTGTGTAAAATATAAAAATATCAGGGGGTAGTTTTAGTATCTTGTTTTCAAGGTCGTTTGAAGGTCAACTTGATTTTCTCAAATGAAACGAGGAACAATTAAATTGGGACGAATTTAATAATAACGCCTAACCAGACCATTAAGTATGTTAAAGTGAAATTGAGAAACAGTGAATTTTTTGTTTGAAAAAACAGCTAAACGTAAGGGCATGTTACCCTGTCGTTTACTTGAGTTCGTACTTAGCAGAGATAGTTTTCGAATGAATTGGAACCATCTAGGATTCCGACAAAAAATTTCTTCAAACGTTGTTCATTATGAAGAATTAAATATGATCTTAGCAATCATTTTATTTTTGTTTAAATCTGCTAACATCGTACGTATAACAAAGTATGTATTAAGTATTTGCATTCCCATCATAGAAAGGCTTAATCTTTATTATTTTAAATTCTATTTTGTGAATTTTAAAAAGATAATCATGAATGAATTGAGATTTTGAATTTCGTATGATTCAAAAAACTCGAAGAGAGTAAAAGCAGATTGAAACTTAACATTAATTCAACATTTTTTGGGGTGAAAATTTCTCAGAAATTCAGTGATAATAATTGCAAAAGTGAGAAATAACTTTTATATCGTAATAAAAGGAAACCTTTATGCTAACCAGATAGAATATTACACAGGAAACAATCTAGAACCAAAATGTCGGCTAGGTAATTCAAAACACTTAGTTACTTCCGTCGTACCATTTGGGACAGTTTTCACAATCGAAGGACTTTCATTGAACCAGCAATCGACTTCTAACAATTTCCAATTGAATTTTTGCGCCTTGTTATCCACATCAGGCATTTAACGTTTTTCAATCGTTAATGGAAAATAAATAAACAGAGCTCTAAATAATCAGCGTGAGTGGATTCGTGTTTGGGTGGAATGTGATTGCAGGTCGGACGATACGGAAGGAAGGAAGAAGAAAGCTGCAGGAAATATCAAGCATTTTAATTACCGGCCGGCCGAGTTACTCGGCTGACTAGGTTTAATTTAACGCCGGCCACGGGTTAGCGGCATCGTCGCCGTTAACTCCGAGCAACAAATTGACGAAGTTATGTCGTCGCCGTTGGAAAACCGAGATGGTGATCTCATAACGGGGGAAAGGAGAAAGTGTTTCACCGATGTAAACCTCTGCCACGCTCGTTTCCTTCTACGAGGCTCCCAGTTGGTTACGTTACGTGTTGCCTCTGTCTCACTCTCTATCCCTCTCTCCTTCTGTCCTCTGTTCTTCGCCGTCGTTACGAGCCTTCATGACCGTGAAAATGATTTTAGTAGAAGATCAGGAAGCAGACGTACTATTTCGCCATTAACCAGGCCATTATCGAACGAATTAAAGGTTGTGTCGTGAACTAGCTTCGGGCATAATTGCAATAAACTTTTATTTGATAGAAAAACACGGTAAATAATTATTTGTTATTCGTTTATTTATTATGCGAATTATTTATTAACACTAACTGTGGAATTTTGTTTTGGTAAATTTGTAACCATTTGATTCCTTCATTCTAATAATCTAAGAAACTATTCATTAGATGTCATTTCATCAATACCGTAATCCGAATCAGTACAAATACTTTTCTTTTGTCATAATGACAAATAATTCAAATTAATATATGTGGAATATTATGATGATCTTGTTGAGGAAAGAATCGTACTGTTGTAAATGGAATAAATTGTATATTATTCGAGAATAATGAATATACACGGATTTCACTTTTTATTCGTTAATTCATTAATCAGATTGAAATTTTGCCTAACATTTCCGTGAATTGTCATTTTATCTTTTCAACGCGTTAAATATCACGTAATATAATGATTATTTTTGAAAATATCATAAACATAGCGAAACAGAATTACCAATTTTTCTTGTGTATTTTTACTGTGTCAGAAATATCGAGTAATGCATGTTTTGTGGAATTAAAACGGGTTTAAAAATATGTTCATCGTATCCTGTAATTAGTTTGATTGTTCAAAACAATTAGAGGAATACTAGTTCAAGTGGTTCTGCTGCACTAGGCTAGCGAAAGTAGCGGAAAAGGAAACGAATGCTATAGATTTGATAAATTGACATCTTTTACATACGATACAAACACCTATGTACGCTTTTCTTTTTTTTTTTATAGAAACTTTCCAGGAACTATTCGCCATATGTATTGGCTGTAATACATCAATATGCGTTACGAAGAATAGCACGTTTCATTTTTCTCACGAAAAACAACACGTTTGCCTTCGTAGTCACGAGAAATATCACGTTTTGTTTTTCGCCGCGGGAAGTAGAATCTTTGAATAATTGGCTACGAAAACAAACATATTTCATCTGTCACTGTGTCTGGGTAATTTGCCACGAAAAGTAGCATGTATCGTTTGTAGCGATTTCAATTATGTGGATTAAAATTTTCATACTTTTTTTCCATTCAAAGATTAGATGGAGTTTATTAAACAATACTTTCAAAGTTTGAATTATTCGCTACGAAATGCATTTCAACGATTTAAAGTGACATCACGTTGGATCTTTTGTCGGAGAATCCAAATTGCTATACTTCGCGACGAAACAGTACAATATGTTACGCAATTAAAAATATAATATCGATATCAATGTTAATTTCAAAATAGTACACGGTGGATATTTACGGTATCCCGTAAATTGATTCGAAAACTGAGAAACGCGAAGAGGAAGAAAGTGAATACAGGCGATGGTAAAACTGGCAAATACATACTGCACGAGCCGGTAAAAAACTTCCACGTGTATCTCGATCGCGGAAATACACGGCGGGAACATAGCTCGCGCGAGCGTTTGAAATTACACTTTTCCATCGTTCACGGCCGTCGAATGCGGCACGCGCATTTTCCTTCGGAGAATGAAAAAAAAAAAAAGGCGCAACTCTCGTCGTTCGAGAAAGTTTCAGGAGGACCGTTTCAAATCAGATCTGTTTGCCATAACACGGAAAACACTGTCGAACGATGGTTGCTGGGTAGAAGAAAATACGAAAGAGAAACGCGTTGCGGGCCGTGGTTCGATCCCATAGAGTTCTCAAGTTTAGATCCTCGTGAATAACGCCGCCATTGGGGTTTATGGTTCAATCGTGAATCGAAGTACAAATAAATTTTACATTTTATGCATTTATAGCGTATACAGTGTGTCTCACGAACTCTGTCCACTTAAATATCTTGGTTATTTCAAACAATACGAGAAAATGTTACTGTAAGAAGTTGTAGGGTTTAAGAAAGTACATAATATGGTATAAATGGTATTCTTGCAAGCGGAGGCGTAGAAAAGATCTAGAGGTCACCTTTGTTTTTTTAATTAGAATGCCAAATTTTGTATGCTCGACTTCGATAGATTGGCGTATTCTGTGTATAAAAGTAGGGGAAAGGTGTCTAAAACGATCCCTTTAAGGCATAATTTATATAAAAAATATATAATAGAGCAAATTAATTTTTTCTTATTTACATTTCCATAATTATGAACAGTCTTGTTCATTAACGTAGCGACAAAAGTTGATTAACTTATGTCTTTTGAATACATTAATTAAAGTGAATACAAATTTGCTTCACTTCCGGTCGTCTGGTCGTCTCTCTTAATTCGATGTGTTTAATATCCGAAGGAGGTAGGAATGGCATAGAAAGTTGTGTGATTTTGCGTGAATTTCGTCAGTTATGCAATGATATAAAACCGGTCTCAAATATTTCAAATGAAAAGGCAGACGTAACCACTCATCGTCACTTTCGACATTTCAATATAGAAAACTCTGTCCTGGAGTGAAAACTGCACTTGTTTTCTTATACATCACCATATATTCATTTTATTTGTTCATCTGAAATATCATTTGTGGGCAATGTAAATTTATTTACATTTCTTTATAACTTATCTACATATTATTTCATTTTCTGTTTTAAATTGCAGATGTTTAACACTTTCAATACCAAATAAGTCCCTTGCACAACGTCGGTCGAGTCAGCAACGTCTCTTTTAACAAAATTAACGACAGTAATAAACTAAATTTATTCCATCAAACATTTTCTCTTTAAATATTAATCCTTAGCTTCAAGTCAAAGGATGCGTTAACCAAACATTTTGGTGACATGGTGGAACAAAGTATTGATAAATTTTTACTAAATAATGCTTACGTGCAGTCAAAAACAATTTCCGTCATTGATAACAGTTATTTATAACCAATATTATTTTCGTAGCCAATAATGGTTAGTCGCAACTAAAAAAATTTCCATCGATAATTGTTATTGGTAGCCAACAAAAATTTTAATCGTCTTTAATAGTTATTCGTAACCAGAATAGTTAAAATTCCATGTTTCTTAATCACGTCACTTTTTGAAAAATTTCTTCGAGATTTTTTTTCTACGAAGTAATCTAACTAACACCTGAGCAACGAAGACTACCTCGATATTCTGGGATATTGTACTTCCGGCTGCCGCCATGAATATTTCACTATTTGAAATCTACCGTAGTCTCGATGTTTAATTCACGTTCCGCCGCAGCTCCATTTTCCTATCGAGCATCGTCATAAATGCCACTTACTCTTGCACAATCAATTACGCTCCTTGAATTTCCCCGCGCGTAATCACGGTGTCCACTTGTGTCTACTTATTTATCCCCCTCTGTCCACATACTTTACAACGAGTGTGCCACCTTGTCGCATCGAAGTGACAATAAGTTTCACGGTTAAGGTGTCAGACCAGTGTAACGATGTGAAAAAATCGAAATTTCTCCTTTGTAATTTTCAGTACTTTATAATCTTAAAAACATGTCCCTGAAATATTTTTTTGCTTCTATATTTTTTTTGATCTTTGAATTCTTAACGTGATTCTTTAAATATTCTAGATAAGTAAACAATAGTGTATCAAAGGAATAATTTCGAAGACTTTTCTAATATGAATTTAAATTAGGTCATGACTAAATTAGCTGAATTAAGTTATGAAGTCTTTCTTTAGTCACAACATTCAGCAGATGTTTCCCCAATGAAAAATCATTTTTTGTGCTACTGGTAGCTCCTTCTGATTGTACATTCACTACTGCCCATAAGTCGCTGGACGCTTCATTGTAATTTTACCTTAAACGTCCATCAGACACCTTTCACAACAGTTCAATAAAAGTTAGAAGATAATAAGCAGCTGCAAATTATGCAACACTTTCCACAGTCGGCCAATCGCAATACACTTGAAAGGCCGTGACATTAAGCAGCCATGAAAATTAAGCACGCGCGTCGAAAGTCAACGAAAACTATTACCAAGAAAACCAGAAAACGATTACAGTTGAATTAATTGAGAAATGTTTAAAAACAAATTCACCAACAAACTTATATATTTAATGCGAACATTTAATAAAGAAAAATAAATTGCAGATTTTCAAGAATATTTGAAACACACAAGTACAATACACTGTGTGGCATAACTATAAAACCACCTAAAACCTTTCAATCCTTATGTATTGTGGTTAAAATAAAAACAAACCACTTTTTTTTTCTAGGAAAAGTAGGATCTATCCTTTTCTGGAGAAACATTAGTTCTCAACACGATTTCAGACATGGCATAGTTGGTCCGTTTTTATTTTAACCACAATACATAAGAATCGAAATTTTCAAGGCGGTATATAGTCATGCCACACAGTGTATGTTTTCTTTACAATTTAAACAGAACATTCACTTTACAATTTCACTGATTGTATAGCACTAATTCCACAGTCTTACGAGCAGAAGCGTACTTTACGTTCTAATTATATGTAATTTCAATTGAGGCACTTCTTACAGGTTCACTTCAATATAAAGCACACTCGCACACATTAACCGTACACGAAAAAAGTTCAATATTTCATAATAACTACATCCCTTGCACCACATTGACTACTATTCTAAACACATAAAATCTTAGTTCAGTAGTCTCTATACAGTATTCCCTCAGAAAACTCCTCAGTAAATTCGACAAATGTCCCATTTTACCCATAAATAGTAGCATAGTTCCTCCCAGAGCAACAGTTCCCGCGCGATCACGGGACCAGCTGTCCTTCCATCGAATTAGTTAATCGTCGGACGAGCTCACCCGCCGAACTTTCTCTGACGTCAGGAATCCTCTATATGTATACGATTCTCAGATTCCATTCGAATTCATGCCACACATACCTTCAATCCACTCAATCAGTTTTCCTCTATCGACGATCCTCCCGTCAAATCCATCCGTCTGTCGGAACTTTGACCTTCGTCCCGATCGATCGACGATTTCCCATCGTGTCACCTTTGTCTGTATAGTGTGCCTTACAGAACTAAAGATAGAGTTTTGATAGAATTGTTTGATGTCACTTTTTGGTTCAGGCGACGGGGAATGAAATAATTTCGGCGATTCGATCGAGCACACCGGTAACGATAGGATTGCCTTGTGACCGTCAGGGCGCACCGGTAATGACACTCGGAAGAACGTTACGGTACTGTACCGACACAACAATCCCCTACTCATTTCACTCTCACCCGTCCTTGTCGGTCCGGGCCGATGACTGAGTTTCTTCGTCCTTCCCGGTGCTCCCAACCGTACTTTGGCAGTGAAAGTATATTCTCTTCCTGTGGTTACCTACGCACACCTATCCCCCACCCGCCTCACAGAATGTGGTAACCGGCCTTACACTAACGCAGCCATTAACCGACCATGCACATGCCATGTGTGTTACGCTCAGTCGACGTCTACGTAGCACGATGGAATGGGCGTTCTGGGTTGGGGAAAAATACATGGATTATTTATATTCCGGTTCGTATGGCTCTTGTGTACCATGTGTTTACGACTTGGAAAAGAATTTTTTTGAAGAACCAATCGATTTTATTGATGTACAGTAAAGCCTCGGTGAGTGTTCGAAGGCTCCTCGGCACTGACACGGACAGGTCTCCAGGTGTAGTGTTGATTTTTTAATGAGGTCTGGCGTAGCGATAGAGGTTGGAAGTCTGAAGCCAATGATATTTATTTCAGTTATATACGTCCATTAGTTTATGAAATGTTTAATGCTAAGTACAGGGTGTTTCTGAATATTGATTTGGGTCAAATTGACTCAGTTTTACAACTACACTTGATAAAGGACGTGTGACAACAAAGGGGTAAACCTTTTTCTTTGTGTGTAGTGTGATTTATATGATGGACGGACACTTGATTTTTATCATTGTGCAGGGCCTGTCCCAAAAATAAACGAACTTTTTAAAAATAATAAGGTACAGAACATTTTTGGGGGAAAAACCTCCTCGACACTGACAAGGAGATGAACCCCAGGTGTAACGCTGACTTTTTAATGACGTTTAGCACAGTGATAGAGCTTGAGGAAAGATCCAAGTTAAGTATATTGTTTTTTTTTTTCATGACAAAGTAACGAAAAATAAAAAAGTCTTATCGTTGCCTTTAGCGTTTTTGTACCGATACGCAGACTATTAATCTTTATTTGGGTCCCACAATTTCAGCCATCGCGATAACAAGTTCATGATAAGAAAGCCGCTAGCGTGTTACATTTTTTTAGATTTTTTTTTAAATAAGCCAGTATTGAGTTCCTAGGTGAACCTCCACTAGTGAGGATGAAGCAGAAGCATTTAACCTAGAGATCTTTCCTTTCATTTATCGAGAATTTACTGTAGAAAGGTCACAATTCGCCCGTATCATCGACAACTGTCGTTTGCATTTTCACTTGCAGATTATTCTGCGTTCGGTGATACGAGCCAGTCGTTTCTAGATTATTTCGCTTCCGGTGATATATCGTGTGCACGCGGAATATTCCGCTTACGAATGCAGGTGCGTGAAATTTCGAAATCGCGTCCGATAAATGCATTTTACTCCTACACAATTAACACGTTCACTGCGGCAGTTCCTATCTGGCTCCAATAAATATTATATTATTACAACAGTACTCAGCTGCCTAATCCAATTTTGTTAAGGTCTACTTACCGCACTTAATATTTTTACCAACATTGATGCCCTGTATTTTGGCATAATCAAAAAACAGGCACCTACGGTTTATCAGTTTTGATAAGAGCTAGATGGACTACAAAACGCACAGGAATATTTCATTTTTTGGAACAATAGTAAAAAATGTTCCCTTGTTAGTATTCTATCTATTTTCTCTAGGGGAACGCGATTATATAAGTAACGAGGAAATTAACAAGAGCAGTGATAATTATTAAAGATAATAGACGCTTCAGAAACGTGCCGTCGTCCCGAATGTGTTAAACTTAACACTTTCGCTACGATTTTCTTTTTCAAGTCTGCTAAACGTAGACGTACCACCGCGTCATCAAGTTCGCGACTGAGTGCCAATTACTTAATACACTATGCCTTCACGACTCTGACAGTTAGTGTTTGCAGAACACGTTTAACGTTCTCTTCCAATCTAATACAATTGGCTTTCTAGCCACGAACGAATTTCTGGTCTTTCTGGTAAGATGACACAATAAGATAGATGGAACGCTATAAATGGCGTGCACAGCGGAAATCGATAAAGAATTACAGAACCGTTGTTTCCACGTTGTACGTGGCTGGAGGGTTAATACTGTTCTACAAGGTGTGACTGCAATTATAGTGACGTTTCGTGAAATGAAAATTTGTTTAATTGTCATTTTGACCTAAATTCAAAGTTCGCTTTTCCATTCGGATTATATATCGTTATCAATTTCACCCGAACTCGGGCTTTAACTTGTAATTATATTTTTTATCAGAGAAACTTTAATTTGTCACCGGTTGTTCATAGAATGACGATCAAACGACGTATATTTTCTCAATTCGATTTTAGCTTAAACCAAGTTTAATTCAAAGAATAGTGATACAACAATTTATCGTATAGTGTACAAGGGTTAATGAAATATTTTTTACACATGAAAATTGTTTCTAAATTTCCCTAAAAAATATGGGAAAACTGTTCTGTCAACCCAGTAGAATGACATTTTTTTCTGTGTTTGAGAAAAACGACTTTGGGAATTTACGTTACTTTATGGTTATTTATAAAAATAGCAAAAGATAAGACACGTAAAGCAATGAATATGCATTCAATAGACAGTACACTCGTCCGACAACTATTCATTTTCCTGCATATAAAATTACCTGCAAAAAAACACTTTGTTGTTGTGTTTTGAATTTATTTTTATACGAGGAATCACCCTATATGTACCTCGGTTCGAGCATAATTACGACTATATCTTGTATGTTAACCCTTTCGCTACGACAGATTTCCGACGTAAAGCGGCGTGGCAAGCGATAGACATCTAACCGTGACCGACATTCTGCGCAGTGTAATTTTTCTTCCATCCATAACGATCACAGAAAATTTCATAATTGCACGGTGTGATCATGTTTCAGTACTTTGTTGCAAATAACGCAGACATGATGAAGCATTCTGCATCATAATTTTCTTCGTCGTCACTTTCATCGTTCAGAACAATGTCTTCTTCATACTCATCAGTTCCTTTTAGTACATTTTTTGAAATTGTCTGCAACGTTCAAGACTCCTCCGTAACGGAGATAGGCTGGGGTTTTCATATTAGGCTACTTCACCCTAAAAGTTTCTTTAGGATTGCATTGAAGAGCGACTAATAAATCAAATCATTGGTATATTTTACAATTCTTTACTGTGGACATATCAAGTATTTTAACACAAAGACAACCTCCAGAATATTACAAATTAGGTGAAATACAAAGCGCAAAAGTGGATGCTGCTCGTTCAGGTAGTGAATATGATTCCAGTTGAATGACTCATCTGAAAGCGAAATCGTTGTAAATGAACATTCTCTGACTCAAAATCTACAAGATGGAATTCGCTCATTAAGATCACAGAAATTAAAAAAAAATTTTAAAGTACCTATTATTTGAGGAAAAATTTACAGAGTTGATATTTGTTGTATAACTTCGCAAAGTTTTGGCTAAAAGTATTTATGTTTTTTGCTTAAAATAAGTGAATGAGGTTGAATAGTATAGACTTTTCCCTTTTTGTTGTTTTTTCGAATGAGTATTGGTTTTATGTAAGACTATAAATGAAATTGTATTCATGGATTAATAAATTATTAATTAACTTGGGACTAATACAGGTAATAAATAAATATTAACTGATTAATAAATGATGTTTTAAAAATGAACAAATTATAATTCGTATAATATTATGATTGAGAACAAAATTTAGTAATTTTGTGAATTATACGAATAGGTTGAATCCATAGTTTTGTGACTGTAAGTATTCTCTTCGGCGCTACGTGACCGTCGTCACGTTAAAAAATAGAAACAGCGTTCGTCACGATCAGCCACGTACGAATTTCAGGCGTGTTAGGCGAAAGGAAGAAGAAAGTTCTTGCAAACAACTCGATTCGATGTTCAAACACGTTTCGTCACACCAAACGACTGATCCCCATGAAATGTCATAATAAAGGTCCGGTTTCTCACTTCTAACAAATATTTGAACGATATCACAATAAAATATTCGGTAAAACATTCAAGTAAACTTTGTAATATTATCAACATTCTAAAATATAACATAGGCTGCTGTAAAAAATTTTATTTAATATTAAAAATCCTATAAAATATTAGCACAGAGTAGTTGATAAGCTTAGAAAATAAAGTAATTGATTTATTTAGTGTAGGAGATGTGACAACGGAGGATTAATAAATGAAAAATTTCATTTCCGTGGCAAATGTTTGTACAACAGACGGGTACGTTAGGTAAACAGTACCACAATGTCTCAGACGGCGTGCACAAATTGGACGACGATCGTTTTGAGATTATCCGACCGGAAGTCGCGGGCTACCATCTGATCTCTAGCACGAAGTAACGTTGAAACAGAGGGCGAGCCAGGCTTTGCAGACGGTTAGACCGATGTAATGTAATTAACCGGAAAAGTTAAATCGCGCGTTGTAAATCTGTTGTCGAGTATGGATCGGGTCAACGAGCTGGAAATGCGGTGAAGTAACGACCAGCTGGTCGTCCGCGTTGTTTCTTGATTTGATCCTGTTTCCTAGCCTCGATTATATCCGGTTTGCGGGGCAGGTTGCCACACGTGCAGCTCGTACGCGATTACGCATAATACCTGTGGATACACTGTCTACTTCTGCTGGTATTCCACGTCAGGTGATCTAATGCTAGCAAATTTTGATGTATTACTATTGAACGATTCGAACGAATTTTTACGCTAAACACAACTACAATTATTTTCAATACGTACGATGAAAGTATTTTATTTTGGAACAGTATTTTGAAGTCATTCGAGTTAATAAAAATGTGGAACATTTAGGTTACTATTAGGTTACACATGTACCATGTGTATTTCAATTTTCTAACAATTCGTTCCGGCATTTTTCGTTTTTTTTTTTTTTTTGCTTCGTATGAAGTCGGACGTTTAGACCATTTCAATGTTGTATTGAAACAAATGGTATTGGTATCGCGAAAAAAATTTCATTCTAAACAGCCTTAGATTTGTACTTTCTAGTCTGGTTCCTTGAGTGTCGCTATAGAAAAATCAGAGTGCACAAGAATTTATGGATTGCAAAATTGCATGGCGAGTAGGATATTCACGAATAAAGGAGGCAGGAACGATTTCGCGATCAAGGAGATAGCGAAACCCGTATACCTTGAATCGTATTGTTGCACGGTCTGGCATTGTTACCGAGATTCGATTAGATCAAGAATATATAATCCTTTACGCACGTGAATTTCAAGAAAATTAGTGAAAGTTAAAAGTTCGGAATTATAGAAACATGGTCTCATTGTGCAGGGTGTTAATAAAAATGTGGGACACTTTCACAGGGTGGATTCTACGTGGCAAATTAAAACGAAAATCAAGAACGTCGGAATTACGTCCGAGGCTTCGTTTCCGTGTTATTAATAATTGTTTTAACGTCTTCAGGGACGAATTTATTAAGATCAGGAAGAATTTTTTTTTATTCGTCGGTTTTTAACAAGGTGTTCAAAAAAATGATCTAAGACTTTAGGGGGTTATAGTACTTACCGATTGGACTAGAAAATGTCTAATCAACATAGATGCTAACATTAATCCTGTCTGTGTAAAATTAACTTATCAAACGACCACAAATGTTATGAAAAAAAAAAAGACAACGTAGAAGTCAAAAGAAGTTGTACAATGTCTTGTTATTCAACTTATATTAACAATAGATATAAAAAACTCTGGTTTACAAAAATTATATACATTTCAATCTTTTGTATCTAACCCCATTTTGTGCAAAGTTAAAGAGAATTCCTGAAATTTTCCGGCGAATTATATTATTGCAACAAAATTGTAGATAACAGAATCCAGGTGAATAGTGAACACCGGAATGAATTGAATGCTGTATTGTCGGTCATAATGGATGATACGAGGAAGCGGAAACACAGCGTAAAAGTGCACGTGAGAATCGGTATCCTGTAACGAGGGTTTTGGCACGAAGCCTCTTACGTAAAGCAACGGTTGTTTGCTCGCGAAACGAAAGTCGTGCCACGAACTCCGCTTCCGAGATCGTCTGCATCGTTCTCGCGATTCATCGATCTCCGGCGGCGATCTCGAATTTAAAAGTTTCGCGCGTGGCCGTGGAAGCAAAACCGCCGGCGGAAGTGTCTACCTATCGTTAGGGTGCGTCTTCGTTTCAGTTGTTTTCGCGATTCTTGAATTTTTTTACAATTATTTTAACATTTTGGAATACTTGTGGGCTGTACTTCCGAAAGGCACCTGTGGCCGATCGATATGAAAGTTTGTAGGTGTTACGAGGGGTGTGAAAGTAGAGGTGCGACTGTCGATAAAAGTATGGATAAATGTCGACAATGTCAAAATGTTATCGATGTTTCGATATATCGATAATGATGTTAAAATATCGTTCAGGCGAATAGAAACGATTGAAGTAGACTGCAACCCATTAATTGTAATATAATCATTCAAATTATATTTTTGCTTATTTAAACTTATTGCAAATAATATATTAATGTATTTTGGCTGTAATCCTGTTCTTCTGTCTGAAAGAATATATGTATGTTCGAAATTACATATTATAAATATAACACACACATGTAGTTTTTTGAAATTATATCGGTAAAAATATTAACATGTTCAACTCATATTTTATTGATGCAAAATTGTAATCAGTGTTTGATTTAGAGGCTAAGATTTTATATTTTGTCTATCAACTTTCATCTTGATCGGATACTAGGACCATTCAGGACAGTTTCCAAAAATTCTAATGTCTTTTGAGTTATCTGTACAAATTCCCTAGGTGTGTTTTATTAGATTTTTTTACCTTTTTACCGTAATTTCAAAAGATATAAAGTTTCATATATTTAACTATTTACATATAGATATCTTGCTATATTTTGACGTTTGTTTCGTTAAAAAAAAAACAAATATTTCCTTATTTTTGGCAAATTTTTAAAATCGGATGTTACAAATCACACGCAATTATCCTGTATAGGCAGAAACATGATGTGGGAAGTTTAAAGTCCGTGTCAAGTTTATATGGAAGTGAAGACTCATCCTTACGTGAACACGCGCATTGAAATCACCGAGGAAGTCGTGGAAGTAGCTCCGCGCAAGGTGTTCACTAGACACGCGTTCGGTGAAAATCCCTGCGATCATTTACAGTTACAAGATCCACGAGTTTTTGCACGGTTGAGATGGTACTTGTTCGTGTAGACTCGTGATTGGAATTAAACGGGTGGTAATAAACGCACGGCAGACATTCGTAAAAGATTTTTATTTTCATTGAAAAACATCGTACGGCGAAAGTATAACAGTTTCCGCGACGGATGGCACGGTTATATTATTGTACGGTGCACAGTGTGGTATTTTCTCCAATCTAGCTAAATTTAATTTTTAAAAAGAAGTTGATACATGACTGAACATTTAAACTAAGGTAATTTTGTTTAAATAAATTATTTTTTGAAGTGTCAACAATGAGAAATCAAGGTACTGAAATTTCAAGGTGGCGTAGAAAGAAATCATTAAATATCGTCTTTTTGATATTGAGTGTGTTTAATGATAATTTGATACCTTATTGATATTTATTAAATTTATTTGCCTCTGACTGCCTCCCGTTGAAGAAAACATTGTTAAGTCTGTTTTAGTCTTTGTTTTATGAGGGTTTTTCAAAAAGTTCTTGGAATGAAATAGGAAAATGGTTCACAAGATTCTAAAATTATTTTTATTTTTTAATATAGTCTTTGAAAAACAATATGTAGATAAAAATTTGTTGTGCAATAAAAAGATAATTACAACAGCCATAGTTTTTGTTCTGGGCGTTTTTGTCTGCACTCTGTCAGTGGTGCTCCATGAATTTAATTTAGCTAGACGGTGGCTTCTTGTTTGACTATATGTACTGTAGTTGGTCGATCGTATATTATTATTATTTTCTAACCGGAAAATATTATATTTACAAGTGATTCGAATGTTGTGGCGGCTAGTGAAATTAAATACAGCAAAATGTAATAAACATGAGATAGAAAATTTGTCCAACGTTTACATTAATGTATTTATTCTCTAAATCCAGAAACAACCTTTTTTACTTTTTGGTGTGAGCTGTGAGTAATGTTTCGTCTACTAAATCGAGCATCGCGTCTTTTATAGTCACGTTAACGCGTTCGTTGCAATTTCATGGTTCGTCGATGAATGAGGAAGTTATCACTTCTGACACTTTCTTACGAGGCCTGTTTGAAAATTAAATATCTGCGAGAATAACGCACTTTGTTTCTCCTATTAATATTTGAGAAAGTATTCGTAAAATAGAGACGGATCGATGTATGTACACATGAAAGTACGAAAAATTTTCTTAGAATTGGCAAGCACGAAATATTTTCCTGTAATTTGCAGATTGTAATGTAATAGAATGAGGAAATAAATTTCAATGTAATCGATAGTTGTTAACCATTTATCCTAAAATTATTATCAAATAATAAAAATCGCCTTTGTCATTATATTAGGCATAAAAACCAGAAAATATAGGTGTGATGAAATAAAAAATTCAGAAAAACATTAGATGTTACTTTAAATTACAGTTTAACACAATACAACAAATGATTGTCGAAACGTCAGTATGTTTAATATGGCGAGAGAACGCTTCAAAAATATTCTATGTAATTCTGGAATTCTATTATTCATGCAACGCTAATTTTCCCCACCTTGCACTATCATTAGTTACTCTTTCCACTAGTACAAATAAATACTGCCGAAAAATTGAACTCTAATATCGGTACATTTAATTAAAAAAAAGCGTAAAGTTCTTGTTCTTCTGCCGCTTCCTCATAGTTCTGTCAATACATATTAATAAAACAATAACGTTTAGTTGTATCCTTGACCCAGCTGCAAACTTCAAAACTATCTTATAACCCATTCCAAGTTAATCAATGAATTTATAAACGTTTAATGAACCGATTAAAAATTTGTCGGATTTACCAAATATTCGTTAATAATTGCCCGATCTTTGAACCGTAATAAAAGAACAACAAATTGTTGATCCACAGACGAGGATCGTGGCAGGTAACATTACTCTTCTATGAATCCACTTCACATCCGCTTGACTCGTTCTAGCTACCTTATCGATCCTTCCTATTCACCGTGAAAGCGTTCAACCAACTTTATCACACACACGTACACACGCAGGTCAATAAACAATACGATTCTACAGACAGTCACATCGCAAAACGCTTACATCTCGATCAACAACTCACAATGCAACGATCACTCATCGACTCCCCACGCGTCGTTTCCTCTTGTACATCCAGTCCTCCTTGATAATATCGCTCGCCTTCTCCCCGATCATGATCGTAGGCGCGTTCGGATTTCCGCTGACGATCACAGGCATGATAGACGCGTCTGCCACCCTCAGACCTTTCACTCCGTAAACCCTCAGTCTCGGATCCACGACCGCTGTCGGGTCGCTCTTCGGTCCCATTTTGCAGGTCCCAGTTGGATGGTAGATCGTGAACGTAAAATGTCGAATCGCGCACTCCCAGTATTCGTACGTGTCGAACGGATAACGATGGCAGCCCGGCATCCGTATGGTATGAGGTCTGGATCCGAATCTTTGAAAGGCGGTCGTGTTGGACAGTTGCATGGCGATCCTGATACCTTCGACCAGAACGTCCAAGTCCTCCTTGTGCGTGAAGTAGTTCGGATTGATGTCAGGATAAACGAGAGGATTTGTGCTCCTGAGGCGTATCCAACCGGAGCTCCTCGGTCTGAGTAGCAACGGCAGTATGGACCAGGTCTCGGCGTTATGTAGCGGCTTGTACATGGTATTATATACCCTATCCCTCAAGCCAACGATTTTCTTGATCTGATCACCAGCGTCCGAGTTGATCGAGCTGGGAGCAAAGTGGAACTGAACGTCAGGATAGTCGCCCGATTTATCGGCGTACCTCGAGTTCACGAAGGCCAGACCTTCGACACCTGGACTAGTCATCGGTCCTCTTTCGTTCAACACGTATTCTATCATCACAGGCATAGTCTGAAAGCGGTCTTTCTTCAAACTGATCGGTTCGTTCACGACGAACGTCAGCCCGCCGAGGCCAACGTGGTCCTGGAGGTTGTCGCCAACCCTCAGATCCGATATCACCGGGATATTGAACTCCGTCAAGTGTTCTCTAGGCCCGATACCCGACAGCATCAGCAACTGGGGGGAATTGATCGCCCCGGCCGATAGCACCACCTCCCGCCTGACTCTTATAGTT
Source organism: Dufourea novaeangliae (assembly GCF_001272555.1). Classification (NCBI taxonomy): domain Eukaryota; kingdom Metazoa; phylum Arthropoda; class Insecta; order Hymenoptera; family Halictidae; genus Dufourea; species Dufourea novaeangliae. The sequence continues at coordinate 1,654,290 of NW_015373988.1, read as the reverse complement.
TGCTGTCGGCCGTCGCGGAGGATCTCCACCCCTGTGGCTCTCTTCTCCTCGTTGAATAGTATCCTCAGAACCTGCGTGGTCATTGCTACGTGAAGATTCTCCCTGTTCTTCACTGGTCTTAAGAACGCCTTCGCCGTCGAACAACGACTCCCGCGACGGATCGTCGCTTGAGTCAGCATGAATCCAGTCTGATTCGCCCCGTTTATGTCCCGGTTCTCGTAGCCGAGCTCCTGGCCAGCTTGCAGGAACGCGATCGATAACGGGGTTCGCCACGGTGCCTCTTGCACGGTCAAGTAACCCCCCGTGCTGTGGTACGGTGTCCTCGCCAGATAAGGATTTCGGTTGTCCTCGGACTTGAGGAAGTACGGGAGAACCTCATCGTAACTCCAGCCTGTGTTGCCCAGACGAGCCCAGTTGTCGTAATCGTGTCTGTAACGTTATGGACAGTTTTAATACCGATATTCGTCGCAGACTCGCGGATTGGAATTACGATAAATACAGAATTCCTTTAGTTTGTGGGAAACTGTCGAGAATAAATCAATTCTAGAGACTGTAGACGTTAAGAAAATCGTAAGTCAAGGGGTTAATGGTAAATTTAAGTATTCGTTATTTTGGTAAATATTTACTATAAGGGAGCCACTTCCGATTTCGATGATTTTTTAACATGTTGTTAAGGTCATCACTCTGAGTAGTATTGTAAAGGTTTTAGTTGGGAGTCGCCGTTGGTTAAAAAATTATTATAAAAAAGGTTTAGTATCGTACTTTAGTAGTATTGATAAGTAAAATGTGCGGTGACCTTGAGTGAACTTCTGAAAGTTTCAATTATCAAATGTTGCTTATTAAAAAGTTATTAAGAGAACAATGATACCTTTTTCTTGAACTGTCTCTAACCAATTCTGACTTACCTTTTTTCTTGAACTGTCTCCAATCAACTCTGAAACATTATACTGATCGGAGTTGGTTACAGACAATTCAAGAAAAACAGTAATTCAGAATTGGTCAGTGACATTTCAAGGAAAAAAGTAATTCAGAGTTGGTTAAAGACAGATGATTTGTTTGTTTAATAAATAGTAGCTCAAACCAATAGTTGCTTATGTAAATAATGATCTACCCAAAAAGATTTTTTTAATAGTAACTTTTCTACAAACGGCGACTTCCACGTTAAACCTTCACAATACTAATCAGAACCTACAAGTTCAACAAACTTTAAAGCCGATTTTCTCGAAAACGAATAGAATAGAAAATGTTATACCAAAATATTTTCATCTTTTTTAACGTAGCATCACCCCCTGTCCAGTTGCACTACGATTTCCGGCCCACTTATTGTAAATATTTACCGTTAGTTTTAGTTACAATAGTCGTATAAGAATTTTGGTGGTCGTGCCGAAATTACCGATTACCCCGGACATAAATCATAGCGTTCAACACGCTGCTTCCGCCGAGGACTTTACCGCGTGGCCAGTTACACCTGTCCCCGTTCATCGCCAGGCAGTACGCCGACCCAGTCGGCGGGGTGGTTTGATATTTCCAGTCGAATTCCGAAAGTTGCGTGTAACCGGCCAGCAGTGGAATATCCGAGATTTCATTTTCATCGGGGCCCGCTTCCAGGAGTAGCACCGTCCAATTCGACACCTCGGACAGCCGTGATGCAATCACCGCCCCTGCGCTTCCACCTCCCACCACTATAAAGTCGTACGTTCGCCGTAACTGTAACACGAGGGTGGAATTTAATTAATTTTAACCCCGTTCTGGGCAGAATTTTCAGTTTTGAATTTTTTGCAGTGGTTGGAGAAATGTTAAAATTCAATTCTGTACTACCTACAGTACTACCTTCTGCAATACTTACAGTAGGTATTGCATAGTTTATTGCATTTTTCGCTCATCCCGTCGATCGTCCGCTCACTTGTTCGACGTAGCTAAATATAGAGTGGGCTGGATGTACGCACTTTTTGATCACATTACTATCTATGTCATTTTTAGAGTTATCAAAAAAAGTTTATTCACGGAAGTTATTGAGTATTGCAACATTTTAATGAAACAATTTTATATCCACCGTACTCTCGGTGATGTTAAATATGCTAGTTAAACGCGACACCGTATGTATTGCCTTCCTTGCTGGGCGATAGAGTGGGATGCGTGTACGTGCGTGAGAAGTACGTGTGAACGAGGGGCGTTCTTAAGGTACAGTAAAGGGGCCTGCATTAAACGAATGTCTACTGTACTGTAGTCGAGGGAAACTTGTTAACTGTGCGGGATCTATCGATCCATGATCTATTGTACCGACGGTAGATACCAGTTGGAGTCTATTTAACGTTAGAAACTACTGCAGCAGTTGAAACGACTGATTAATACACTAATAATGATTATTAAAATGCTGCAACAATACAATTTTGCGCGGATCTTTCACAACTTTCATTATAATTTGAAACTGAAGAAATTGGATGATTTATAAATTTATTATTATATTCCGAAATATTAAAATGTTTAATACAAACCTGGCGGACATTCGTCGGATGAGATTCTGGATCCGCCTGATTGTACTGAAACACGGTTAAGCCAATGGCCAGGAGGGGAACCAGGCTGAAGCCGAGGATCGACGTGGTACTGAGCAGACTAGCCAGCCCTATTGCCATTTCCGTTCAATTCCACCCCGCGACAACCACTTCCAATCGCGTGCCATTCGACACAGTATAATAACTGCTAGCGATTCTAAAAGGTAGCGCAGTATCACCTGAAACAGTAACATTATTTACTATTAGAATATATCCCTGTCCAAAGGGTGTCTCACTTATAATGAACATCTAAATGATTTCTGGTGGTATTGAAAGTAAGAAAAAAGTGACTAAGAGGAGTTTATATGATTTCAAAACGTGCTGCAGTAACGATAAAGAAGCTATTAACCCCCACCCCCATTTCCCCACGATCACCTTGAAGGTCATTTCAAGGTCATCGACATTTCTTCCATATTTCTGTTTTTTTATAATGTAACTTCATAACCAACGTCAAGATAAGTTTAGCACTATATAGGCCGGCTAATTTGAAGTGCAACTTTCACCAGTAACCGACTGTTTTTACTCTCGAAAGACAGTTAACGTCGGTATGGCGTCAACGGCCACGATCCGTTGATAATCGTGTGACTCCCATCATAGACGTATATCTTCCAGGCCGCGAAACTTAGAAAGAGATAGCTGCTGTACGGTCATCAACAGACGAAGACAGAATGGTGACTCAGAGCACGCAGTCTTTTTTAATATTTGACGGCCTTTCGGCCGTATGTGCAATCTAGTTATTATATACTGCTGTTCATAAGTATTACGACACCTGGCCTGATGAAGAAAAGATGATATTTCACGAGGATTACACATTTTGGCCCACTTTAATTAGTTTGCATTGGCGTAATTGTTATCGATCGAGCTTTAAATTTTCCTAGACAATATTTATTTCAGGCCTTTAACAATTTTGTAATGCATTATTTCGTTTCGTTTACTTCATACGGATTGCACTGTGAACGCTTGTTTCATAATTTTTTGCATTGTTCCGATTTAAACATATTTTTTTCTATTGGAAGTCATTTCAGGGTCATGGGTTGTCGAACTCGTCCCGATGTCGGGTACAAAGTTACATTATAAAAAAAAAGTAGAATGTAACGTGCAAAAGAAATGTCGATGACCTTGAAATAACCTTCAAGAGACTTTTTATTATTACTAGGTGCATGTCTTGAAACGATTTACACAATTGCTGGTCACGTCTTTCTTACTTTCAATACTAGCGGAAATAATTTAGGTGTTCCTTATAAGCAAGACATCCTGTGTACTCAATATATACGTCTATAATGGTTATTACATAGATTAATCCTGGGTTTAGCAGTAATCGTCACGATGTACGGAGCACTACCGGGGGTTACGTTTTTTGGATGGAGGGGAAATTATTTAAAAACACTCGATTGTTTGTATAAATTACATAAACTGCAACAACTATACTGTTGGATAGAATTATAAGTTCACCTCATTTCTTGGCGTTGTCTGGGACCTATGACAAAGACTATTCATTTTCGTTTTGAAGAATTACGTAAAAATATAACGAGTTATTATGACCAGACTGCGGATTATATGCATTTATAGGCTACAGGGGTCTGTGAAATACAATAAAACAGAAAGCTTTTATCAGTTTCAATGATTTTTCTATTTTATTCTGAACCCAATAAGATACTTAAAAGAAGAAAAAAATTCCTATCTTTGTTTTTGACTTTATGAATTAATTTAGAAAATGTAATTTTGAATGTTGTTTTCCAGTTGTACAAAAATGTAAGTTGCCTTTAAAAAATAATTTACTTATTATCAAATTACAACATTTATCATATATCAAATACAACATACAACCAATCCACAAAAGAGAAGAATGAACGGTTTTAGTTATGAATCACAAAAAACGCCAAAAAATCAGGCGAACTTATAATTCTGTCCAGCACTGTACAGTTACCACAGATGAAATGCACGATACATACGAAGCAACGGTAGACTGAATAATAAAATGGACGGCGAACCGTCATAAAGAGGGATTCTTGGACAGTCGCGCATGACATGCAAACATCTACTGTTCTTAAACTCGTTATTTATTACCATATAATGCTAATTTCCAAGAATCCCAGAAACAATACATACTCAAGCCCTACTTCTTCACTGTCACACAACCATACGCCCACCAATCAGAAATCCTCGTATCCCCTCCACTGTACAAATACATACAACCAATAAGAAATCCAACAGCACCAACAAGAACATACTTACACCAACATTCACCGGAAAACATCCTTTGGTCAAGGGGAACGCAGCATTTATATAGGACACAAGGGACACACAAAGACACATATGTACATACATGCATAGACTACTGTTTATTGTACCTAGTCTGTATGTGTCGCCAATCAAGCTTTAATATCCCCTAAACAATACTCATTTCAGATTTTCAGCAATTTCGCGATGCCTTGTAACATTTATCGTATATTGGATAAGTGTCCTGATACTTGTAAACGGAAGTGTACATCGTAGATTGTTATATTTAATAAAATCTAAGTGTGTTACCAAGTTCTGTTCAATTCACATTTTCCAACGAGCCTCGCGATATTAAGTTGTCAAACGAACAATGGCAAATCACTAGTTTATCATGAATAAGCCGCAACAAAGTGTGTCATTGAAATTCTTGAAGTCTAATTTGATGGTATGACCATTTCCTCCTTCTTTCATTTTCACGTTTACGGAAAGTATTATAATTTTTAAGATTAGACTTCAACATCGATATCTTGGAATATCTTGCATTGAAGTTAGAAAAACAAAGTTGACCTTCGTATCTAATTAATCCCTTCGAACAAAATAAAGCCATTGTTACTATACGTTGGTGCCCACGAAATTATTCAGCTTTAGTAGGAATACTTTTTTATGAAATTTTAAATATAACAGAAATATTGGAGGTAATAAAGTTACGTGAAAAACCCTGTATATCACTTTATGTATTTTTATCTGATTCGAGTAATTCTCGAATGTGAGATTGAAAAATGAAATAATTCCTGAATATTGCCTGCATAGTAGTATCGAGTGTCGAGGATCGTTCAGAACGGGGGAAGTATTATAGGGGAACAGTGGGAGGATTAATGCATTCTGAAAAGAGAGAAAAATCACGGAACATAGAATTGGTGTTATGGTTTCCATAACAACGAGGAAACGAAGTGAGGGAATGTTTGCGCTCGTGAGTGCTACCGTAATCAACTCTGATGTACAGGATGAGTCATTTCAATCGATCCCCTCGAGTATCTTTGAAAACCGTTGATGGTACCAAAAAATGTTTAAAATAAAAGTTGAATGTTTTCGGAGGTTAAATATTTTAATGTGAATCGCTTAGTACAGGTAAAAGAAGTATTAAGCTACTCATTCCGAGAAAACATTAGTTTATGAAATATTTTAATTCCCTTTGTACAAACATAAAAACACATCCATCTGTAGCTGAAAATAGCTTCAACTCATTTTTTTTTTAAATTGGACTTATACCACTTTTGAAAAAGACGGCTCGATTAAAAGTTCATCATTTAATGTGTAAGGGTTTGATTATGAAAAAGAGTAACATCATCTAAGATCGAATTGTAACGTTTACTTAGAGCAATAACATGGGATTATATAAATATGTGTTTCTTAGTGTGGTGTTTGCAAGTTGCAACGAAAACGTGTTTCTTGATGCAAAGTAAACAATTTTCTACAACGTTATAAGACAATCTTTTCATTTCAACAAAACTATGTACTTTTTCTTTACAATTTCTGTTTATAAACATGTTTACTGAATTTAAAGATTTTCTGCATAAATGAAATTAATGGCTGATGTTTGAAGTAATTAATTTAAATAAAGAATTGTTTACAAATAACTTATTGCAGTCCAATATGAAATAAATACAAAGCATTCTTTCAAAGTTCTTTTTTGAATACACATAACAAGGTATTAGAAATAATCATTTTACATTTTGAATAATTTACGCCGAGATTGGGTGGTATGGTATTTGTTATCTTTAAGACAGCTTAAGACCAATTGGTTCATCGCTTATTTCTGGAACACCTGGTGTGCATTGAAACAGTCCATAACGTCATGTGTAATTGTTTGCTTACTAGAACGTGAAAATCTTTATGTAAGAATTCTTACACAGATTGAAAGAAAGTATTCTTGAAATATGGACTAAGTACCTACGTACTAACTTTAAACAATATTTACGAATATTTACCCGCATTGAAATTAAAAAAAAAAAAAAAAGGAAGTGCACAGCACAGAAGGAGGTAACGAACTGTAAGCAATTAATTAAAAAAATATCTCCTGTTGAAATGAACCTTCGAAACGTCACGACATTCCAACGTAACAGGTTAGCCAACAATAGACACTCGTTTCGCTTGAAAAAAACCACTGAAAATCCCAGATAAAACGAGGAAAGACACACAGCACGTGAAAAATTCTCGTGTTCTTTCGACGAGATGCGACCAAGCACCGATCACACTCGTGTACATTTTATAGGTCACTGTTTTTTTTTTCTCCGCCAGTTTATCCTACTTACTGCACTTTCTCATGGCACCCGAAACTTTCCCGCGTTTCACGATCGCGCTTTTCGTTGCAACCACGGAGCTTTTTCGCGAAGTCGCGGCGTCCGCGAACGAAATTCTTGCAAGCTTTCTGGTCTCTCTTCGCGCGCCACACGTTCCTGGGGCGAGTCGAATCGAACTCTTTATGTTGCAACAGATCCGTGATCAACGTAGCGCACCGGTCGAATCCGACGACCGCGTTGCGGCGAGCGCGGGGAGTGAGAACCAGGTGAGAGGTGTACCCAGGTGACTCCTTTCGATGCCAGCTTTGAAAACCACGTACAGTGGGTGTCAAAAGTATTCGTACACCCTTTAAAAGGAAACAACTTTTTTTTTCAAATTTCTCCAAATGACTCGAGTTCTTTTGTGAAGTTAGAGACATTCGTTTACTAAATGATGTGTAAAAAACAAAATTGAAAAAGTTGCAATTGGTTGGAATCGCGAAGAAAATAGTGAAGGTCGTTTTTTACAACTTTTTAATCTGAGGCTATAATGAAAATTTAATAAATACGTATCGAAGATTTATGTTAGTTATATACATACTGAAACTTTCATTGAAATTGGTTAATACAGAAACGAGCAACAGGCATCGAAAGATGAAGAAATCTTCGTTATATTATTCTTTTTTTGCCATTATGTCAGTCTAAAAACGAGGGACAAATTAACACTAGGACTACCACTGTTGAACGTCTACTAAATTAAATTGTATAATAAAGTAATGTACATAAAATGTAGCACAATTTACTACAATATAGTATGATGTAAAATTTATAGAAAATCAAGGGTAAACATAAATTTTATCAAGAGTACTATTCAATAATTGTAATATAAGAAATCTGCAATCCGTCATTTTGACGAGTTTGGTAGTTCTAGTGTTAAGTCAGGAAAATGAGGGTTAATGGTTTGCCTACATATTACTTCATTCACTTCCTTAAATTCGTAAATGTCGAATGTATTCCTGACAATATAAATAAAATTTTCTCAAATCCGACGTAATATTTACTCGAACTATTTTTCCCGTGTAGAGTGTATCTTTGAGTACCTTATCATAGAAATTCTTTCCTTGCTGTCTGTATTTACGAAGAATTGAATAAAACTTTGTATTCTCAGAGTCCAACAAGTTTCTGGGTCACGTTTGCGATTAATTTAAGTTTCGATAAGAAATACTTAAACGAAAATTTTAGCGTTGAATTTGAGACCGACTTTTCATATGCAACAACTTAATTACTTTTCAACATCGATACTCGCATATCTTCTCCAGATCGACGTATTGTTTTTCAGCAAGCGTGCGAATTAAGAGTCTCCACGTAACTTGTTCTAGTCTTTCTCTTTGCTTTCGTGGAGCGCGTCAGGAGGACCCATATCCAACTGCGAACTTTCTCCCGCTTCTCTACGGTCTACGTGTCACTCGCGGGCCCAATGTCGCGTACCTATTGTGCATCCGATCCGGACATTTGCACCTCTACCGTATACGCCGGATGTCGTTCGAATCACTGGTAACGGTACATGTCATCGTAATTGTCAAACTGTCGTCGTTAACCTCTCCGTTACAGCAGCGTTAACCCAATAGCTGTTATGCAGCACATAAGTGAAGGCTGATAGAAATGACGATACACTTTTTACTATCTACAGAGTGTCCCATTTAAATTGAACTAATCGAAAATCTCTGAAACTATTGACGATATTAAAAAAATGTTAAACGGTTTTAGGGGGAATACTTTCTGATGTGACTTCTTTCTATACGGACCCGTAGAGGTCATATGAAGGTTAACTTTTATTCTTGTCGGTAAGTGTATGTCGTTTCATCGAAGTAATAAAATGTAATTAAGTGCACTAACGGGATACGTGAGTATTAAGTCGCTGAAATGAAAGGTTTTTTTTGGGTAGGATTAAAGAGCGACTAATAAATCATTTGCACGTTTCACAGTTCTCTGCTGTCGAGGTAACACGTATTTTAAATCAGACTTTCCAAATATGTCATTGAACTCGTCTTGAAATGCTTAATAACATGGAAATAATAAAAAATATGTACTTTCATTCAAAAAAATTACATTGCTATTAAACTCTTTCTGAATAATAATTTAAAAAAAAAATTCTATTAACTTTGCTCCAGAACTTTTATGTGAAACATTTATTCGCATTTTAAATAGTTAGAGTACTAATAGCGTGTATATATATAAATTGGACAGAATATACAATTTAATTCTAACTGGAGTTGTCGAATCTGTGGAAATGTAGTTTTAATAAATGAAGGGGGATAATTAGTCGCGCTTCAATCATGAATAGTGACTTCATTTCCAAGAAGTCATCGTCGGATGTACGTAGGAATGACTTCCTTTCTTCCAACGCAGGCAGCGAATAGCGTGTCTGGAGACATTGGGGCAACGTTTCCCTCGAACATTCGCATACGGAGCACGTTTCGATAAGAGCTCATCGCGTCACGAATCCGAGACGAGAAAGTAATGAGCCATAGCGACATGTTAATATAATTTTCTACCATCCAAAGTCCGAACCATCTGAAATCCTTCGATATTAAATTGTAAACGTTTCCTTTCACTTTCTTTTTTCGAATCGTAAATGACTTAAATCGAATCGTAAATGTCGTATTCCTTATAAATATTGTTATCTCTCACGTTTTTTGTGTTTAAAAAAATTTTAGAATTTCTAAATGTACTGTGGTTTTAGAGTAAAGAATAATTTCGAGCATGTAATTTTAATTTCGAATAAAATAATTTTTTAATAATTTATTTAAGAAGTATAAAATCTAGTTGACAAATATATTGTAACACAGATGTCATTTTTTAGGGAACTAGCTTACTATTTAATTTACCTCACGGACGGTCAAAACTTTTGTAGCAAATTAATGTTCATTTTTATTGTCAACGTGTTTTGTAAGGCCTATTCTCTCTCTAAATTCATAAGTAAGCTGAACTTGGTTTTGAAACAAACTATTTGCGTAAAATAAGTTCTTTGAAAAACTCTTCAGTTTTTGAAATAGGAAAATCTCGAGCACTCGACAATTTTCATTATCTTTTTTTAACGATGCTTCTCACTGATTCTTCATTCCATTGCTATTATTATCATTCTGTAATTTATTTAATTTCATATTAAAATTTATAATGTAAATATGAAAATGAATATTTTTGTGAAGACGACTTTTCCTTCGGAGAACTTCTTTATCGGTCGAGAAAGATGGTAACGAGGATTCAGTAAGTCCTATTTGCAGTGTATTACGTTTAGAGATCGCTAGGTACGTGTGCTGCTTTCGAAACAGGAATATCCTTATTGGTATTATTTGTTACAGTATAAAATAAAAGAAATATGTACTAGAATTTTAACATCTCTAGACAACACATTCTAACAGAAAATAATAGACCATAGTAGGGTTAGAAATAAATGAAAACTCTACGTGGCCAAACGATACCTGAAGGTGGGTTAATAACTCGATACAATGTTCGTAATTAATACTTCTGTATAAAAACATGAACTATAAACTTCCTTTTGACAAACACAATACATATATTATTAAATGGTTAGCACCTGTGTTACGTACGTGCAATACTCGACAAGCCGAGGCATTCACGTGCCTATACATATGAACAGCTCACATGACGAATAAGTTGATATGAGTAGTTGATGGTCGATGGCAAACACAATACTTTGTTTTCACAAATAACACCTTATTAAAATGAACGTGAATTAACGGAGGTTACAGAAATAACGTGGATCTATTTATAGACGTTGGCTGATATAACAGAGAAAATTTCGACTGACGATTATACTTAACAAAAAATCAGCGAAGAGGGGAAGCTCTTCCCTTATTGATTGAATGCTAAGAATAGATATAAGTGCTTCCCTTATGACCGATTGGTAGCCCGGTAGGTGTGTCTGTCAGAAACTTTCTACCGATGTTTGGATTTTTAACCCTCGTCTGTTAATTCGTGCCTCGGTGTCAAATTAACACAGTGATAAAAAATTAATATAATGAAGAGATAAATAGTTAAATTTGCATATTCTTTGGTACCCGTAAAGCTCCTTTTGATCAGTTTGTTACTTCAATAGTTATGATTTATTGAAAAAAGGTCACCCTAAATTTCAAACAGCTGTAAAATCAACAATTTTGAACATTTTCAAAAATCCTTCAAGATACGTTTAAATATCGCTAACGACTACAACATATCCAAATTTGAACAAAATCGGAAATTCTGCTCCAAAAAGTGTCCGATTTCGCGTGGAATGACCTACCAACGTAAACAATAGAACTGTAAATTAATCAGTTCTTTCATGAACGTTCTGATGCAAAATGGGCACCGGTTCAAGTAGAATTTCCCAACGGAGAATTTCAGAGTCGCACGTGCTAAAGAGCACGTTACGTTCATCCGAGTGCCCGAAAGATCAGTGATTTCTTATTAACGCCGGTCGAGTTATGCAACGAGCTGCAAGTGAAATGTACTTTCATACGGTCGACGCGATGTATTCAAGGACGTTTAAAAGATACCCGAGCGCGGCCACGTGCGGAATTCGGGGATTACAGTTGAAAAGTTGTCTCTATGTATCGCCATAAATCTGAGTCGTATTGCCAAACAGTTTCCAGTTATACAGGGTGGGTCAATAACTATGTCCACTTTGAATATTGCCGTTATTTGTAATAATATGAGAAAAATGTTATATACAAAACTTACACGGTATAGAGGGGGGCATATTGTGACACAAACATTTTCTGCGTGGGTGAAGGCATAGAGGAGATTTCAAGGTCATCTCTATTTTTTTTTCATTGGAATGCTATGTTTTTTTTATCGCCATGTGATAGCCTGTGTTGAGACGACTTTAGCGAGCTATCATTGAAGGTCATGCAAGGTCGAATGTGGTAGTAAGTATACATCAGAGCTCTGTAATACTATAAGCATAATACTACCCCTGGCGAAAAGAATTTAATTGATCAAACTAATCGTTTGTTATAAAAATTATTAGTGTATTAAGTGTAAAGATGTTTTTAGTAACAGGAAACGGGATAGAATGAAATTTGTAATCTTGAATTAAGTAAAATAATAATACAAAAAATCGATGTTTATATTTACTTAAAAAATATAAACTGAAAACAGTATGCAGTGATTGGAGAAAATCTTGAATTATTTCTAGATGTTTGAAAAACATACTTTATACACGTTTTTATCATCTATTTCGTTTAGAAATTAAAAATTTACTTTCACATTTTGTGATTTTATTTACACAATTTTATATTGCTCTTACATTTTAGTGAATTTTATATTATTCTACATTTAGCTGAAACACAAAAATATTTATTGTTATACAATATATTTCTCAAACATCATGAACTTTTCTATTTTATTGCATACTCTTCTCTTCGTGTTTTAGTGCCTGTGTAAACAGTTACTTCAATGATCATGTTAATTTCTTTAATTAAGCACTTTCCGCCAGGAACAGTATACTTGCTGTTCATAAGTGTTACGAGGCTGTATTCATTTGAGAAAAATATGATGTTTTATGTAGAGTACATTCATACCATTCTAAAAATAACATTGGGTTGGATAAACAAATTTTGACAACTAACTTTTGTTCAAATCTTGAAAGCTTATAATTGACATTTAAAAATTGCACGAACTTTTTGATCAAACCAATATTTCAATCGCTAACTGCAGAAAGGGAATATCTCAATTTGTCTAAGGAATTCGCTTTTTGGTAGGGTACGTTTGTAGACTAAATACACAGTTTACCGTAAAAAACCATCATAAGTATACGTTATCTAATCGACCATGGATATAAATCATTTCCGTTGACTGCAGAATCGGGAAATATTCAGGAGATGTCCCCTGAAAATTTTCGTCCTCTGCAAATTATAAGATTTCGTCCCTTTTCTGCAGTTAACGATTTATTTCTTGAAAACCTTCGGTAATTTCGTAATGTTTCGCTAAGTTCACTTCACATTCGATAAGTATCTTGATGCTCGTGAACGAAAGTGTATCTGGTACCGTATATCGGTTATCGTGGTCACTAATAACCGTTCAACTGATGTGATTTGATCCACAAACAAATATAAAAACTGAGTTCGTTAATCTGTAACATGTGGCTGATTAATGCAACCATATGTAAGATAGAAATTACAGCACACGTTGCTCCAGGGGTGAGCAGATCGGTCGCTCTAATTCCCTTCCACCTTTTTTTTTTCTTTTCGATCGACCGAAATATAGGTCGCAAACCCGTGCAGAATCTGTGTGGCAATACTTCGTATCAATTATGTTGTAACACATGAATTTTTAAGCGTTTGAAACGAGTTTGTCAAAGCAGTCACGTGCCTAATCTCCGTCTTCTTTTTCATCCACGAAGACCGCAGTGAATGTGTGTTACACGCGAAACCCGAACCCAAGGTTCATTTCGTTTCTTAGAGAAATCTTTTTTGTTTCCCCATCTGTATAATTAAATGGACATTGAAGTTTACGTTTAAAAATGTGTGATTAGATCTGACTGTCGATAAAATGAGAAAAATTTGAACAGGACTATAGACGAATTATCTTCGTCGCTATTATTATTATTATCGTCGAAGTATTAACAACAGACAAGCGGTATTGTACATACAACCTGACTATATAACAATGTAATTAAATGTACAGGATATTCTCGAATTGTTGATTCTAACTACAGTGGTTCGCAAATTTGTTCGCGGAATGTCGTAATTATTTATTTAACCGGGTTACGTACCAAACAGTGATTTTTATTTCAAAATTAAAATCAAAATTGATCACAAGAGGATGATCAACGCAATGATAATTAGGAATCGCGGAAACATTTCCTACCTTAATTGTTATTTGGAAAGTATGCGAACGTATCTGGGAATCACTGTATTTCTAGGGGAGGAAGAAACAAACAATAAATACTTCAAAGTCGTTTGGCAATCTTAGCATGATTGTATCGTCCTCAATTTAAACGCATCTAATATAAATTACGATAAACACAGGAATTACCTAAAACAATTTTAATTAATCGTAAAAGGAAGTAAGTAATATGAACAGATCGATTATTATCGACAGTTACCGTCAATTCTGTTATACACTATCTATAATCGCTATTATTTGCACACTTCACGACAATGCACAAAAGTGCATAAAGGTAACATAGGAATGTAAAACATTCAAAAGCGTCTAGTATGACACTTTCCACCCATCTTCGACCATTATAAAAATACTTGTCTAGCTTGTCCCACCTGTACAGTACACTTTCCATATTAACAAGTGCATGAAAGTAACATAGGAATCTAAAACGTCCAAAAGCGTCTAGTATGACACTTTCCACCCATCTCCGACCATATTAAAAATACTTTTTGAGCTTGTCCCACCTGTACAATACACTTTGCATATCAACAACAGCATTTTCTAGAATTCACACAACAACTATCACCCAACAGTTCCCTCAATCGTTCACCAACTGGCGTTAGAGAGAGACATGCCTGTTCGATTAGAGACTGGGCCGATTTCACGGCAAGAATTCAACGTATCAGGAGCCAGCGATCGTTGCGTTGTCCCTCTTCCGACGCGACAGCCACTGTTTCTTAATCATATCTGCGCCTTTCTCCCCGATCATGATCACAGGCGCATTGATGTTGCCGTTGGTGATCGTGGGCATGATCGACGCGTCGATAACCCTGAGACCATCGATCCCGTGTACCCTCAATTCCGGATCGACAACGGCCATAGGATCGGTCCGTGGACCCATTTTGGCGGTGCAGCTCATATGATAAATCGTCATGGTGTACTGTCGGATCGCGCAGTCCCAGTACTCGTCCGTGAACAACGGCAGGTGTTTGCAGTTCGGCACAGGCTTACTGTGAAACCTGGCGCCGAAACGTTTCATGCTGCTCGTTTCGCCAAAAGCTATCGCAGCTTTGACGCCCTCCCTTAGAACCCGAACATCATCCGGATGGGTCAGATAGTTATGATAGAGTAGCGGATAATCCAACGGATTCTTCGATCTGAGCTTGACGACGCCGCGAGACTTTGGTCTTAGCATCATAGGGAACACGCCGAACACATCACGGTTATTGATTTTACCGAAGACCTCGTTGTAGAACTCATCGGTCAGTCCATGTGCGTTCTTCACGTGTGTACCACCGTCTGAGCTGGTGGATGAGGAGGTCAACATAAACTCGATGTCTGGCCAGTCGTCGCTCTTGTTCGCGTACTTCGTGGATATGAATCCTACAGCCTCTAAACCGACGTTAGAGGTCAGAGTAGACCACCTACCGCGATGTGGTCCTGCAGATTCTGGCCTACACCTGGCGAGTCTTGGATCACTGGGATCCTCACCTGTTCCAGGTGTGCCCGAGGACCTATACCAGACAGCATCAGAAGCTGCGGCGAATTTATGGCGCCAGCCGCGAGTATCACTTCTTTCTTCGCGTACACCACCTCTTTGCGACCATCCCTGATGAACTCCACACCGTAGGCCCGTTTGGTCCGGGGATCGATCAGAATACGCGTCACATGGCTCCATAGAGACAGGTGGAAGTTCTTCCGTAACTGGATCGGCCGGACGAACGCCTTCCCTGTGCTGCATCTTGTTCCCCTTCGCATCGTGTACTGGTAGAACGCGAAACCCGTCTGTTGTTCGCCGTTCACGTCGACCAGCTCGTAGCCCATTTCCTCGCCGGCTTGTAGGAAAGCCACCCCCAATGGTGTGTTGTACGGCGCGTCTTGCACGGTCAGGTAACCACCTGGAACAGAACGCAATAAACGGTTTAGGATAGTAAATGTGCACCACGATTAATAAGAATAATATTTATACAAAATATAACAAAACCAAGACAACTGATAAAAATAAATAATCCAATAGTAATAAAACTATGATGTATCGGACGCTGTTAACGGTTCGACGGTTGACGATGTTCTGCCCGTTTCCACCGTCTTCCCATGGTTACTCGAGGAAACACGTGTCTCTTTTTCTCGAGACTTGCCAGAAAAGGAGAAAGTTTCCCTTCAAGCACTTGGGAAGACGGCGACGTAATTCGAACCTATCCTGAACCTCTGACATGCAGATGTTATTACCTGGTAGGCAAAAGTGCAAGGAAACGCCGAAGCAGTAAAACAATCGAAGCTAACATTTATTACAGTCATTCTCTAATTTTCGAGTTTCTTAAAGACCTCAAGCAAATTTATTTTATTCAACTTTGCTATAAATATCAAATTTTTTGGGTCGAATAGAAAATATACAATGTTTTTTATTTGGATATTTTTTTTCGTAATACACTATGCCTCCATCAGCGATGTCACGAGTAACTTACTAGTGTAATCCTTATGGCGTTTTATCTGACCTTATAATCAATGTTCACGTAATCAATTTTTTTTGCAGTGTGATCGTTCGATTTATCAGGAACCGGTTTATCGATGTTACGTACATCCGGTTAAAACGTCACAACCTGACCCCATTTCACGGCGTTGGTAATGCGTACCCTGTCACAGGTTGATGTTTCTCGGGTGGCTGCATTGATTTTCAGTGTCAGATGAATAGTTGTTCAGTGTCAGTTGAATAGAAAAGAAACAATTTCATTTATTCGTTGCCAATGTTAATACAAAAATGTAATGGCTTGCTGACTGGTATACAGTGAAATTTTGTAAATTGATTTTTTTTTATAAATTTCAAGATATGTAATATGTATATATTTTTATTATGGCTCATTGTGGCATCTAGTATATGTACAGTACTGTTCAAACGGTTTTGGTACATCTGATTAGAAAAATTCTCTCTAATTTGTATTCTTGTTATAATATCGTTAATATATTCATATATTAACTTATGTATATCTCAGAATGTATTAATTAAATTTTTGATCGTGAATATAATGTTAATCATGTAGTAGTGCTCTATTTTTTCTTGACCTACAAATGTCGACATCAGAAACTATCAACTTAAATTGTCATACGTATAAACAAATTCCTTTCACTTTGCAATTTGCATACGAAGGTTGAATACCAATTACCTTGAGTGTACTCGAACATCTAACGATAAACAGTAGTGTATGTTCCCTTATTCTTCCTCGATTCTATCGTATTTTACAATCGTGTTTGTTATTGCCAATATTTTACAGATTGAATTAATTCTTAAACATACATACATATTTTGACTTTTATATACACTGCGTGGCATAACCGTTATATAAAACCACCCTAAAATTTTCAACTCTTATGTATTGTGGTTAAAATAGAAACGAACCAAGTATGCCATGTTTCAAATCGTGTTGAGAGATAACGTTTACCCAGAAAAGGATCGATTACATTCTGTAGAAAAAAGTGGTACGTTTTTATTTTAACCACAATGCATAAGGATTGGAAAATTTTCTTTGAAATATCGAAGGTGATCCCTTACCAGTGTTATGATATTTGGTGTTACGAGCTAAATAGGGATTCCTTTGGTCCTCGGATTTCTTAAAGTAAGGCAGGACATTGTCATAGCCCCAACCGTAATTTCCGAAGCTTTCCCATTGGTCGAAATCACGACGATTTCCTCGAATGTAGAGCATCGTGTTGAGCACACTTGAACCACCGAGAACCTGAAATTTCATAAACAACGTCAGAAAAAGAATATGTCCTAAATAATTTTTTAATTTATTCGAAGTATTCGCGTTGCGTGTCTTTTGTGCGTTCTCTTCGATGTACAACAGACAGTCGCTGTTGAAAAAGGGAGAAACCTCGACGGTTTCCTGCTTCAAAATGCAAGAAATGTATACATATATATGCACTGCTATTATATTTAAGTAAGTCACTGACAATAATTGTTTTTGTATCTCTATTATTCACCTTATAATATTGAAATCACCATAAACATAGTTCTGATTTTTCTTTAATAAATATTGTGATTCCTATTACTCTAATAATAAAATATTTCTATATTTTAATATTTCATGATTTTGTTAACATTCTTTTATTCATCATTACACTTTTTTGTTTTGATTCAAGTACCTAATATCGACACTGCCATTTTATTCATTTTTTTTTTTTTTTGGATCGATATTCTAAGTTTTCAGAACATCGACAATCGCAAAAATTTTGAAAATCTTCCGCTTCTTCGGCAGTGGATCACACGATATTAGTGAAAAAGGAGTTTAAAAGAACCATGAGTGAAATCGAGAGAACGTAGACGTCTTATTTAGCTACCTATTGTAGTACTTCTTTCGAAGTTTCACAGCAACGCATTGTTTCAAGTGGTAACTGTGTGATTGCTCGCGTAAAACTGTCCATTTTATGCACAGATTACAAAAGACCTTAATACCTTTCGATTAGCGTACCGGGATACCATAAAGGAGGGCACGCTCTGCTTTCTACTTGCGTTGCTGCACACTCGAATCGCTAATTCGAGCTACAAAATTCACGCATAAATATTTTCTAATTAACGTAGAGTAACTGTACCTAATATAACCTAGCACGTGATATCGCCACTCTTGATATCTCGTGACGAAAGCGCTAAAATCTGTTGTTAATGACTTAAACTAGTGGCTGAGTATGTGTAGGAAGACACAATCTGGTTGCAAACGTCACATGAGCAATGAAACATTGTTACAATAAGAATTTAATAACTTTTTATGCTGTATAAATTTGGTGATGAAATTGTTAAAAATTTATGCTATAAATAATTAAATAAACATATTTTTAACAATTTCATTATACAGTTTTATAGAGCACAAAGAGTCATTAAATTTTTATTCCAACAATTTTTGTATATCTGGTATAACTTTCAAGAATATTACATGAAAATAGGAAACACACATCAACCCTGTTTTGTATGTACAACTTTGGGCAATTTTTTATTGGTAAACCTAAATAAAATAACTTAATATAAAAACCCAAAAAACTAAAAAACCCATTATAATACTAGACACCTAGATGCCCACTACTAGAGAAAGATACGCTAAAAAACTACCTTGATTTACGAAAAAAATTGGTTCATCATAGTGCTATAAATACTTCAATATCTTCAAATTTCATAACGTCGTAGGATCTAAATGGAGGAATAAATAGTGACAAAAAAAATGTTAAGCAAATCTTTGAAGCCCTCTTTCACAACTGCAACATGAAAAACAGAATTCATTATGTAAGCTCACTGAAAAAAAATTGCTAGTGAAACGTTGTGTTAACGCAACGTTGGGTCCTAATGGATTAATCCAGTTCTGCCATAGCTAAAGGATCGACAGGGTCAACGTTCATAAATAATTCGTCATAATCTTCAAAATGTCACAAAAAATCCTCAGAAACAAAATGCTTTACCTTCCCCCTGGTCCAGCAACACCGATGATCGACCATCGCCTGACACGCCGAGTCCTGCGGCTGCGTCCTATACTTCCAGTCCACTTTGCTCTTGTGCAAATAAATTGACAGTATCGGCACGTCCGTAATTTCCGTCTCGTGTCCCCCCGCCTCCAACAGCAACACGGTCCATTCTGGATTCTCCGTGAGCCGATTGACGACCACGCTTCCGGCCGAACCACCACCGACCACCACGAAATCGTATTCCCTTCGTAGACTCTTGGTCACCTGCGGCTGATTCTCTGGATCCATCAGATCGTAGTTAAAGTAGGCTAGGGCTGCGATCAGAATGGGAATAATGGCCACTTTCCCGAGAAGAATCGTGGCGCCCTTTACGGCCAACGTGGTCGCTGTCACGAGTCCCATGTTTCCTTTTTATCTCGATTTCTTCGGAGACGTTGGAACAAAGTGTGTACTCGAAAGAAGCTTTATCCTTCTTTTTTTTTTGGTAAGATTATGTCTTTATAGTGTGCAACATTCGAAGCATTTTTCAGTAAATATTCAATGTTTCTTTTTTAAGTTTGCAAAGACTGTTCAGTCGATCATTGCTAATGACGAGGTAGTTGAAGGTTGGAATGTACGATTTTGATTATGTCATAGGTGTTACGGGTGAAATTGGGCGGTCTCATTACGAACAAATTCCATCTGTATGATGGTGTTGAATGATGTTATGGTTGTTTCTCTTCCGGGCGTAGTAGCTGTGACACGAACGAATTTTATTGGTCCTGATCGTGTCCCTTCGAGACATGACAAAAAGGAACCGGTTGATGCTGTGAGAAAGTCTCCTCGGTGCTCTGGGTCCCTGGTGCAAACAAGCTGAAGAGCCACCGGGTCAAGTTATTGGATGCTTCCTCTTATGGTGTCTCGAGGGAACCTGTAACAAGACATGGAGAAATTTTGTAGTCTTCTGCACGTAATAATCTAACGAAGGATTTTGTGGTCCTTTCGAATCGAAATGGACGATACGGGGATTCTGTTTCTTGATGTGTGCCCAAGTACAGGGTCAATAAGTCCATATAGGGAGATAAATAAGTCCTCGACAATTGTGATTCAAAATAAAAAGGTAACACTAAAAGATGTCGAAACTTTGTTAAAAAATGTGCAATAAGAATCGAAAAGGTATCTAATTGGTGAGGTTTTCAAAGTGTTTGCCCTCAGAAGTAACAATGATTGCTACATCAATTGGTACTGCTTGGTGGCTCGACATCGCTCCATGCCGTTTCTTCCGAGTTGTTTTTAACTCGCACACAACGGAGAAGGATATCGTTCAACAATCAATTATACTCCATTATTTTGAGGCCAGATTACGATATTGTGTTACTTCTGATGACAAATACTTTAAAAACCTCATGAATCAAATATTTTTTTAAGAAAAAATTTTTTAACAGAATTGCTACGTCTTTGAGTGTTACTTTTTTATTTTGAATCACAGTTGTCGAGGACTTATTGATCACTCTGTACAATTGCATATTGACATCTTGGAAGGATCGGTCCATAAAATCGTATGTAGTTTCTTAGAAGTTTTTTTTTTTTAAAGAAAAATACAAGCGTTATGTTTAACCAATGACGTTCTTCGTTATTTCGTCGAATTTTAAATATTCATGCACGGAATATAGACATTACATTTTGAACCAACATACGAGTTGTTGACATAGTATAATACATTGAGATCAAATACTTTTTGATTATTTTCGAACAGTTTGAAACAGGAGAAATATTTATTTAGGATGATCTGTTGCGTGTGACCTTAGAGCGACACTAAAGGGTCGCGAGTGACCCAGAATATTTTAATTAAATGTGTTATAATAAAATGTGCACTTGTAGCAGTGTACAAAAATATATGAAGGAAACATAGGAGAGACCCTATATGTATATAAATGAAATATACGCTCTTACATAAAAAAATTGTGTTTTCCAAATTTTTCATTCTAAATCGGAACACCGCGTTTATTTTTACACGTTTACTTCAAGTAGGTGGACACATAGAGAATATTTAAAATTAATACAGTGCATATGTATATACTTAGTTTTTCCAATTTTTCATTATAAACATATATTTTAAAGCAATAAAGTAGTCAGTTCTATCACGAATGCCTTGCACTTGGTTGTTGTAAAATGATACTTATTTTCTGTTTCAACACGCACCTTTTTTAAACTTTCCTTCGACCATAATTATGTCTACGAATATGAATAAATTATTCGGAGAATGATATACACAGCTATAAACGAATCACGCAAGGACATTGCTGGTTGTCGATGATAGAAGTAAGAGTAATCAATGGAACCGATACTCAGACTTCGATTTTTTCCATACTCGTATTCTGTTTATGTTGAAAATGGTGCAAAACTAATTTCGCGAAAATCAAGAATATGGTTGCTGTGGTTACAGATGTACGCGGATAAATTGCAAACAAATAAACAGGAAAATGTAGAGACACCGGTTTCAAAATAAACGACTCATTTGTCAATGTACCAATCTATTCGACATTCCTTCTCTAAGATAAGTCGTCATTGCAATACACCGTCTCCTACGTTAATTTCTGGTGAAACTTTTGAACGTTACGTAACATTATTTCAACGAAATATTCAGATTACCCTCGGAATAGCAGTATTGACAGTAATTTATCGTCGATCCGATTAAGCATAGACACGTAGTCTTTTCGTCAAAGGGAATCCAGGATTGTTACGTCATTAGACTCGAAAATATTTGGCGTACGACACGTGCTGAAACTGTGAATCTAATAGCAAATAGTAAATAATCTATTTTATTTTCAACAAATAAAGTAGTTTCTTGGTTACAGTAACGTTTTAAAATAATATTTAAAAATAACTTTTTAGTGCAGCGACATTAAAAATAATGCGGTTATATTTGGAAATATTGTATTTATCTTAATGTGTTTTCAGTATACTTGCTGAAATCATCTTAGATTTTTAGCAAGTACTTCCTAAAAATCGCTGATTTTAAAAGGGTTAATATCTCCAATAAAGGTGTTCTTTTTGCAGATTTGGGTTTGAGGACATGCCACTAGAACAATTATATGTTTTAATTACCAAAAAAATGATATATGTATATTTTGGGTCACGATCTCACTCAAAGACCCATGAGTGCACTTCCAGCTGAATTTGATTTTGAAATATTTCAATATCCAAATTTCTTCATGATACTATGAATAAAAACCATCAGTCCTACACCAAATACCAACCATAATAAATTATTAATAATACATTCATCACGTTTAAGAATTCCTAACGATATTTACAAAATTTTGTGGTTATATCTTCGAATTCCTTTCTCCCGAATTTTTCGGCTGCCCATCCATCCCGAAAATGTTTAAGAAAATCGTATGAAACTGCACTACTGTCGTGATCTTACGCTAGTACGATGCTACAGAAGTACTACACAAACCTCACCTTTTTAATGTATACACTTAGCTTTAACTCTGACTCAGTCTTATAATTTCGAAATAACGATTTAAAAATCTCAGCCTTAAAGGTTCAAATAACGTTCATACTACTTTTACAAGACTTCGTAAAAGCGACGGAAAATTTGTTTATGAAGCTCGAATGATCCGGAGAAATAATAAAATCATAAGGACGAAGGTTCGTTTAGCACCCACATCAAAGGCTGTTCTTTGGATGAAAGGATCATCCAATTCCTGATTGCTTTATGCACTCGTGGGTGACGGTATTTCGCGTGCGTATACAGAGGCGGGACAATAAACGTGAAACTCCGAAACACCGTTTCTCACTTGCATGTTAACGAGCCCCATTCACCAACACAACAAGGCCGATCGTATGGACACACGCGATTCGCCAATACTGACGGTTCTACGTTCACGACGTGGAATCGGCGAGAGAGGCAGACGCGGAACAATTCCAAGTGATCCACGCGCGTTTGCATAACTTTCTTCCTGGGACAATGCAGTGCCGGTGACATCGTCATTCACCAAGGACGTGCCAGTCATCGTCGAACGAACCTTTTTACGGACGACACCGTGGCATACTTCCTTTCTACACGGTTCGTCTGGAAAGTTCACGGAGTAATTCGACAAAAACACAATCATTTGCACGTAAACAAATTTTGTTAATTTAGTTCTCTACATAAACATCTCCCATTTCGATGCAACAACTTGCATAACTTCGAAAGTCCTTCAATGGAAATCATTTTTAGGGATGGCCTTTAACCCCTTGGTGGTGAAGATGTCAATATCGGATGAAATAAACATGAATGTTGTTAGGTTTCTTTGAGTCGAAGTGAAATATTATTCGGCTCGCATTGATATTTAATATTTCAGAGTAAATGTTAGAGAGACCAGAGACCAGGACAATGTAACAATTTGTCTTCTGGAGTCTGTAAGTTCTAAATTTTGTAGAATTTTTTAAAAATTCCTACCCGATGACAAACCTTGGATTTGGAATCGAATAGAAATTTCTATCGAGGTCCATATGAAACGGAAACCTCATTAAACTGCATTCAAGTTCTTAACTATTTCGAATGTTAGTCGCGTATTTTTATAAACGCATGAAGTTCACATCTTATTTATGAGGGGACTAGTATTTACAGCGTATAAAGTGCAATGATATAGAGACTTTAAGAGTGTTCACAGAATAAATTAATTTACCGCCACACCAATAGAACCACCGAGGAACAAAAATCAATTTCTATTTATTTATCTTGTATATAAAAACTTGAATTCGCTTGAAGATATTAATTAATGTAATTTTTTCTGGTGTTGCCAGTTTTTTGTATCGTTATCAAGACATTAGCGATAGTCAGTACTATCTATTCTTAAAGATCTAAACCCATTTTTTACCACCCTGTATGTGGATACAAAAACGCCGGAGTACAGGTTATTGTTTGGTCTAGGTCACGGACCACGAGTCCAGCTTATTATGAATGGGTTAACGTACTTGCGATTAGAACGAATGATTAAGAAGAGGTTGATCGAAGCAAAGCCGAAAAATCATCAGAAGCAAGAGGAATAGTTCATATTTACACGACACAACTCACTAACATATTGACATCGAGACGACATTGCGTGACTAAATATGAAAAAAGTCAGAATCGGGAGAAAGAGTTAACATTTAAACAAGTTTACTATTATTAAAAATAAAGTAAAACAGAAACGAGAGAAAGAATTAGTAATTCAAACTAAACAATTTAAATAACAAATTCACTGTTGTGTCATTATCACGAAGATATCGAGTAAGAAATAAAAATAAAAATAGAAACTTCATCAACACATCAAGTATAATAATAGAACACATCCATCGTTGTTCCACTTCTTCACTTTATACCTTACAAACAAACATAGACGTTGATTTTCATATTAATGTTTCCGTTAACCCCTTACCCTACGATTTTCTAGACATCTGCAGACTCCAGGATTACATTGTTGTCGATATTTTCCCAAAAAACAAAATTCTGTACATATCGCAACTGTACTTTTACCGTAAAAGTTAAATATTAATGTCAGCAATGTGGCATATCACTTCGACTCAAACAAAAACCGAATAATATTCTTCTGTGTTGAATCGATTTTTAAATCGTCAACACGAGTCTGACTCGATGTTATAGGGCAAGGGGTTAAAACTTAGATATCTCTTCCATTGAACTTCATAAACCGTGCTACGCCTGAGACGTTCGAGGAATTTATATTAGACACGGTCCCTGTTCGATGAAAATGCGTTTTTTTTTTTCCGTCGAGTGGAATAACGTGAACCTCGAACGAATGTCGAAATCGATGAAACGATCCGTACCCGTGACGACTGCCGTTTACATCGCTCCGAAAAAGGCGCCCGGATCCCCGGTGTGGACCACGCTCGAGAGACCACGTGCGTTCAAAGACGTCTTGGATCCGAGGAACTCGCGGACGCAGAGAAAGCGAAAGACTGAATGCTCGAACATTACGTTCTACGTATAAACGGCCACGACGGTACCACCACTTTGTCAGAAACGGTCCCCCTGTTGTACTTGCACCTTCGATCATCGGGGTGCGACCTTCCCCCCCCCCCTGATCGCCCGACATTTTTATGCCCCCTTCGCATAATCTCGCTTCTTGATCATCATTAGATCGTAATTAGCATTCGTTTTTTTTTTTCACCTATCGCCTCGATATTATAATTGTACCGTAATTAACACAAGACATTACTGACCATAAATGTACACTCCCCTTCATATATCATCAGATACTTGATTCATTCGAGAAATATAGAAATTGAAAGGGAAATGCAATTACTCGAAGCAATCTCAGTAATTTATACTGTTTTCTGGTGATATAGTGATTATTTACTCAATGCTTGGACTATTACGCGAATTACGTAAGAATGACGAATATTTGGTTTTGTTTGACAATTTCTTCAATTTTTGGATCACAGCGTGATTTCAATAAATGACTCGGTTTTTTCGTGCAAGGTTATAATAAATTATTAAGTCAAGTAACTTGGATTTAAGGCCTATGGAATTAGAAAGGAATAACGCAATAACCAGTCCGATGAATCGTGACTTGTAAGATTTTTAATTTTATGGATTTTTTATGGTTGTTCATCCTATGGTTGAATTTTTGGAACAGCCCCTGTATTTTTATATACTTTTCGCCGGTAATATATGTATTTTCATTTATCATATCTGTCTTCAATTGTTTAAATAAAATGTCAGAAACGTACGTTACTCTCCAAGAACATAAAGTAACATGTAAAATCAATATAAAGTGTGAACGCGAGTACTAAATATAGTTATTTTATTTCTTAAATTTTTTTTACTTTAGTATACAGGGATGATCGAAAGAAAATTTATAATTCATCATTTTTATATATACTTTTGACTTGCTCTCCTCTAAAGTTTGAAAAGTGTGACTTAATACACTCTGGCTCTGGGTTCCACATATACTTATAGCACTGTCTTGACTTCATACATGTGTATCTTTGCGATAAATTCACTATCTCTACGAAGAAACGTTAAATTTCGTTTAATACAAAATCTATTTATTTTCCGTGAAGTTGGTTTTACTACTGTGTTCCTCTTTTAACCGTTTATAAGGCCGAGCTAGATTTATCTCACTTTCGTAAAATAACCTGTTTCCGCCAATTCAAATGCGGGACTCGACAAAATCTTGTCTAACCAGATATTTATCCATGGTAATTAGGGATCATGAATGGAGTTTAATATTGCGTACAGTTTCTCACATTGTTCAGCCTCTTTGGATTTAAGTCAAAATATGAAACACTAAAAAAATAAAACAACTTCACTTCAATTGAATAACAACTTTATTTTAACCTTAACTCTTCTTATACAAAAAATCACTATTACAATGCTAAACACAAATTGGAAACAAAAATAAACTTCAAACATTTTTCTTTAGGTATTCCATTTAAGAAAACGTTACCATTAGAAAAATCTCAGAAGATATGACCTTGAGATGAACTTCAATCTCATAGCCTAATTTTCCCTCTAAAATACACTAACTTTCTCCCGAACCATTTTTTTATACCGTGACAAATAAGAGAATAATTAAGGGTTGCAGAGTTAGGTTGGACACTCTGTATATATTTTCGTACTTTGGCTCTAATCATTTTGTATATAATAATTAATCGTAAAATACTACAAAATCTATTACCTCATTTTATCACTGTCCCTTTCGATTAATCGTGCCCGTCATAGAAGTTGAGTAGCGTGACATCGAATGTTTTCCAGTTTATTGGGAAATCGATTGATCACCCTTTCCACGCCGACGATCAGAATTTCGCCCGGGAGTAATGATTAGCCTTCCAATGGCGGTTCGTTACGCAACTAATTGCCCAGAAGATGGATCCCATCCGATTTCTGAAGGCTGAAAATGTGGGTCGTGAACCTTATTCACGATTTCGATGGTGTGTACGTGGTTGTGTTCACGGAATCATTTTAGTATTCTCCATTAATCGATGACAGAGTTGGACACAATTTTATTCATATAACGCATAGTGAAAAACAACGTTATCTAATAGCAGTGTTACAAGATTGGGCGATTTATCGCAATCTAGGCGACTTTTGTATTAAAATTGCGATGATTTCTTTTTAAGACATCGCAATTTCGAATTTATATATAATTATACGCTACTGTTAAGAATTATTCCTTCACTTGTACACTAGTGAAAAATTGTCGAAATTCAATGTTCCATAACTTTGTTAGTGTTCATCATAATTTGTTTAAAAGAAAAGCAAATTAAAGTTTGAACCTTCTATTTTGACCTTTTTATTTGATCTTATAAGTTGGTGCCCATGGAGTAAAATCTTTACTTATAAAGAGCAGCCATTTACAGGAACACCTACCTCTTTATGGTTTCATATCTTTCGTAAATGGTACCGTTCAAATTTTCACTGCAGTAAATCCTCGATGAATGTTCGAAGCCTCCTCGGCACTGAACATTAAATATTTCATAAACTTAATGGTCATATGCGCCTGAAACAAATATCATTGTCTTCAGAATTTCAAGCTCTATCACTGTGCCAAATCTCATTAAAAAGTCAGCGTTACACCTGGGGACCCCTCCTGAGCAATGCCAAATAGCCTTCGCACACTTATCCAGGATTTACTGTATTGCGACTTTGGGCGATTTTACACAACTGTGTTTGTTAGAATCTTATAAAAAATTTAGCAATACTGTCTAAGAAAGTTATTCTGATCTTTAAACAGTTAATAAGCTGAAATAATTGGTCCCCAAGTGATTGAGGAAGAAATTTTGGATTCCCATATTTGAGCAATGAAAAATGGTGAGGTACTTTTTTGAATGGTTTTTATTACTGTTCGAAATTCTTTATCTAGGTAATGAATTTGCTCATCTCTGGTCGATGGTATGACAAGAGATGCGACCGAAAAAGTGGGACAAGAGTGACGGTGCAAATGTACCTCACAAACGTGAACTGTCGTAGTGAGAGGAATTGCAACCCTTTTTTTTTGCTATTTTTATTTATCTAGTCGATGATTATCTTCCATGTTGAAATGCGCAACTTTTTCTCTGCGATGGCAATTATCTGGTATCGCTCAAGTAATTATTGAAAATCTTACAAACTTGTGTAAACATGATCTGCATAATTACGATCTCTGTTATAATATTTATTAATTGGTGTATTAGTTTCTTATAAATTTCGTAATCTAAGAATTTATGCGTATATTGAGTTCAAGTGTCAAATTGTGTAGCAATGTTGTATTACTATTTCTCCAGTAGAAATAATAATAAAGACACTGGACACAAAACGGCACTAATTTTCCAGACGACCTAATAAAAACTTTATTCATCGTTTGGCAGTTAACAATTCCTTAGTGTGGGAATATTTCTCTAATTCACTGTGAACATACTGGACGCACCGTGAAATGTAAACAAGTATTTCCGTTTTTATCCATGTGCAGTCACTTTCTCGTGTACAGAATTAACCGATTAGGACTTAACGTTGCGTTAATCCAACATTTCACTCGCGATTTTCTTTCACTGAATGTTGCATTTATTTTTCATTTTCATATTGCAGTTATGAAAGAGGATTTCAAAGATTTGCTTAATATTTTTTCTTCCGCTTAAATCCTACTGTGACGTTTTGAAATTCAAAGAAATTGAAGTAAGTATGCATAGCATTACGATAAATCAATTTTTTCTTAAATCATGGTAATATGTTGGTGTATTTTTCTCAGATAATGATCTTATATAATATAGTATTTAGTATAATGCATTTTCTGTATTTTGAACAAATAATATATAAGCTATTTTATTACGTTTACGACCCAAACATTTCTTTGATACCATTTATATTTTTTCTTATACACTTCCATAAATAATAAATAATTCTATTCATAAAAATCGCCTTATTTCACTACTTGGGACTTAATGGATTAACAAACGAAGATCATAGTTGTGTTTTCAGCCCCGGCGGGCTCGCGAAATGCTACTCACCTGCTCTCTCCGGTTTTGTCTGTTCGAATATCCGTTGTCGCGACTTCTGCCTCGTCCTCGTATTCGTATTACACACCCGATAGAAAAAATTTCACTTTCACCCGGACGATTTTGAAATCTACCAGTCGGTCTTACCTTTTCACTCCAATTCCATAATATCGCGACCGTGGTCGGTCGGTAAATCTCCGCCATATGTGAAAATTGGGAAAGACCCTTTACAGTAGAAAGTTCCCATTCTTAATTGAATACAACGCGTGGATTCAGAAAACCGGCAATGATTTACGTCGGTTAATCAGCGGCGATTAGATGGTAATTTGAAACGCAAACGAATACCTAAACAAACAATTTTGTTTCCCTCGCATGGGTTTGCATGTAAATTTACTTAACACATTTTGTGTTTGAAGGACAAAAATACCACTGGCCCTTCTAAGTATCTGGACAGTCGGTTGATTCGTAGAAACAGTGCAAGCATGATACTAGAGAACAGTAAGTCCTCGATGAGTGCTCGTAGGCTTCTGGGTACCGAGAAGAAACGGTCCCCAGGTGTAACACTGACTTTTTAATGAAGTTTGATATTTGTTTCAGTCGCATATGACCGTTAGTTTATGAAATATTTACTGTTCAGTGCCGAGGAACCTTTCAACACTTATCGAGGATTTATTGTATGAAGCGATACACCCAACCTGTCATCTAAATTACTTGTAAACTGTTTGTTGGATGAAAAAATGTGGGTGCATAATGTAATCATTAGTTTTTTGATTTTTTGCTTTTTTATCGAGATGTGTTTCCTAGAGAGAGTTTTCCCAGAGAAAAGTGAAACAAACCAATTTTTATTACTATGTAGATTAGAGTATTAACATGTTCTTCGTGTTTGGCACAGTGCTGATCACAGTTCACGCGCATTTAAATTCATCAGAACGCTGTTGCTTCATCAACCATAAATAATAAAGATAAAAAGAAATAGAAGAAGAGGAACATGAGAAGTGGATGTAACTTATGTTAGGTACTTTTTATTTGAACGGAAATGTTTTTACACTGATATATGGGTTACCTACTCTGGTCTGGCATTACTGGACGAGGTTGACCTAGCACTTTGATACTTTCTTGAAATATATGGATGAAACGAGTCCACGATGTCCTTATATGTTTATGATCGTGTCTATAAATCGTTATAGGGTTGTCAAGGCCGTTCCTGGCGAGGGTGCAGACGGTGTCGCCGCACCTATGTTTCTTTCTATTAACACTATAACTACCAAGCAAGTCACAATGACTTGTCAATACACTCTTACAACGACGATTAAAATGTTATAACAATACATTTTTTTTAGATCTTTTGCACCTTTTACTACGGCATGAAAATGAAAAAATTCGTCAATTTCTAAATTTTCAAAAGTTTTTTACATTTATCCACCGATCGAAGGAAATATGCGTTTATCGTCGGTAGTTCTAGTGTTAAAATGATCGTCTCTCATTTTCATGCAAAAAACGAAATTACTTTCCGAATAACCCAATACTTCATGTGCAACGACCTATTGATTCGAAGCCTGACGATAGGCAACATGTTGTACGCCAAAGTGAACGTGAAAAATAGTTGCTCGACCGGAAATGCAAACGTAACAAGGACCCGAAGCGACAGTTAAATTCAATCTGTCTTCATACGTCGATGTTTTTCACGAGCGAAAGTTTTATTGCGTGAATAAACGCACAATCCGCAAATAGTCAATCTCAAAAATACTTTAACATTACGGCAGTTTCTTTGCGGTTGTCGCGCATATTGTGTACGATAAATACTTCCTCAAAACTGTGAATTCCATTAGCCAAATGACGAACACATCGCAGAGTCATTTATGCGTTAAACGATTTTGCTATGGAGTTGTGCAAGTGATTTTGCAATAACAGTTATATTGTTGCATTTATGGATTAAAGCTGGATTCTGCGGTTATGCAGATAGTTTTGTTTGATTTGGCAACGTTTTCTCAGCACTGAAAAACGTTTCGTGGAATATTTGTTCTGACTTTTCAGGATATTCGCTACTTCTTTTTATTGTAAGCGTATATTTTAGTTACTGGGCGGTTGAAACCGACAGAGAAGCAACTTCAGTATTGCATAATACATCGTGATCTTTAAATGACTTTGCGTAATAAAAGTAATAATCGTTTAAGGATATCAGGAAATTTACGAGTTTTGCATTTCTGTGGATAATAATTATTTTATAAAAAATATTCGAAAAGATATCTGTTAATTTGCAATAGCTATTTTATGTCAATGCATTACCATTCCTTTAACAGATTGACTGTCGTAATAATCACAAATCTGAAATTTGAAATGAATGTACAGAATGTCCTCAAGTAAATAGTGCAATGAAGAAGAATGTGATCTTTGTGCAGAAACAAATGGGAAATATAGAAGAAAGGGATTTACAAATTTTGCTGGTGGAAGCAGCGTACGCAACGTGGTACGAGAAAGCAACTTTGTGTCCGTGAAAGTACGCGTGTAGGGGAAGTGCCTCTCGCGGCAATATATCAAGAGTCAACTGTACGTGAATTTCATCAGAATCTCATTCATGGAACCATTCCTCCTTAATCATATCGCTGGCTTTCTCCGCGATCATGATAGTCGGAGCGTTCGTGTTCCCTCTAACAATTTTCGGCATCACCGAAGCGTCGACGACCCTCAAGCCAAAGACCCCGTACACCCTTAATCTTGGATCCACGACCGCTTCCGGGTCCCATTTCGGTCCCATTTTGCAAGTACCCACCGGATGATAAATCGTCGCGGTGTACTCCATCGCCACGCACTTCCAGTAATCTCTGGTGCCGAATCGAAAGTGTCTGCAACCAGGCAAAGGCACGTCGATCAGCCGCAGTCCGTGTTCACGGAACGACCTTGTCCGGAACAAGTTCAGAGCGACCTCTATCCCCTCCACCATGATCTCCGCGTCTGGATAGGCGATAAATGATCTGGGATAAATCAATGGTGGTCCCCACAGAGGATCCGTGTCGTTAAGCAACAGGAAACCACGGCTTCTTGGTGCCAGTAAAATCGGTCTAATGTTGATGGCGTCGTAATAAGCCAAAGGCTCAACGGCTGTTTCGCCAAACTCCGCGGGGTCGTTGATATAGTCCATTTGATTGCTTGCGTCGAAGCTGTATTGAATATCAGGCAGGCCGTGTATTTGTTCGAATATCGTCTGGACGAATACTCCGCAGGACAGAGGTCCAGTCGCGGACAAGGGGCCCATCCGTGTCTTCCGATAGAGGAAGATGTCGTCCATCTTCGCTTGGTTATTCTTGCTCGTCGCAGTCCCGTTCACTGCGATCACCAAACCGTCCATTGTCACGTGATCCTGGAGGTTTTTCCCAACTGGTAAATCGCTAACGACCTTGATACCGTGTCTCTGTAACTCCTGAGCAGGACCTACGCCGGAGAGCATCAGCAATTTGGGTGAATTGATCGCGCCCCCGGATAGGATCACCTCCTTTCGCGTCATAGCGACTTTGGTCACTCCTGTTTCGGTTGAAACGTACTCCACGCCCGTCGCGCGTTTCGTCCTTTCATCTATCAAGATTCTGGTGACGTGAGCCCTAGTCTCGATCGTTAGATTCTTTCGTTTACGGCGGATCGGTCTGATGAACGCGCCGTTCGTGCTTTGGCGCATTCCGTGAACCGAAGTCGTTTGCAGTCTCATCACGCCTAGCTGCCTTTCCGTGTTGGCATCCACTGACTCGTGTCCGAGTTCCATCCACGCGTTTATTAGGATGTCCGTGTTCGGGTCGGGGTGGGGAAATCGCTCGACGTTCTGGTAGCCCCCCTGGCCATGGTAATGGGGATTCTCCTTCACGACCTGGAAAAGCGAAATGGTGGATCAGGCGTGAAGATGTAATTACTGGCGTATAACGCTAAGTAACGACGAATGTAGTTGTAACACACCCGGTTTGGAAAGTTACTGATTGTTTTTTGTAAAGAATAATTGAAATATACCGGGTGTCCCAGCTAAATAGGGTCACCTAAATATCTGCCTTATTTATTATTAAATGAAGAAACTTCTGAGAACAGAATTAAATTTCTTCAAGGGGCATATGTAACGGTGGAAATCATTTTTTTTTAAAGGTTGTTGTTCGTACGAGTTTCACGGTCGTCGGTATTTTTTTTAATTGAATCCTGTATTTTTTTTTTTCGATGTTTTTATAGATCATAGAAAAGGAATTTTGACGACCTTAAAAGCTCTCTAAATACGAATTCCACCGTGTACCATTTAAAAGCTATTATTGTGATTTAATTTGGTTTTTGGCTTTGAGAATTCGTGGTTATGAATGATTAGAACAATTCACCTCCGGGTCTTCGTTGTTTTCTGATTTGAGAAAATATGGTAGAACTTCACCGTAACTCCATCCATAATTCCCCTTCTCGGCCCAGTCATCGTAATCTTTCGGGTTTCCTCGGATGTAGATCATGTAATTCACCGTACTGGAACCACCCATTACCTGCGCGAAAAATAATGTCATCACTGTGTTAAATTTCTACACATATTTTGTCACGTAATTTTTTCTTTATCATAATTTTCAAGCTTTCAATAAATATCTGTTACAAAGAATCATCGAGCTCTTCAGTGAAGATCAGTTTTAGGACAATAACATTCACAAGTTAATAAAATATAATTCGTCACAATTTGTATAAAAATACGAACTTCAAACTTTCTTTTGACCACCATTATACATGTTTAATATTCAGATGTTGTGAGTGATTGACAAAAAGAACAATCGATATTCAAAGTATTGCAAATTAGTTTTGAAATGTCATCTAATATCTACTTTGCCCCTTGCCCACGCACAACTGCCGCCACGTCTGGATCGACAAGAGTGTTGTTCCGGTTGCGTGCGGTACATCCAATCGATGTTACTGGCTTGCAGCATCGAGGCGAACGCCGGAATATCGGCAACCACCGGTTCTTCGATGCCAGCTTCCAAGAGCAATATCTGGAAATTGTAAACAGAAGTTTCTTCATTTATACTGGTTTGCTACTTTTTTACGCGATATGTTTAAGAGTTTCCATCACTAACGAAACACGAGGCTCATTATTCAAATTATTTTACTAGTTTTATACGCGTTATGAATAGAAGTTCAATCGATCTACATATATCAACGTAATCCAATAGACGAGCTCACATTTCATGTCATGTTTAATGGCCAGGAAGCCACAAAATAGTCATAACATCGTCACAGACAATCTCGTGTTCTGTGACCCGTTTCAACGAAGCCCTTACTATTGCTCGACTTTTCAGCGAAAAGATTATCGACTTCTCTACCCTCTTTACCTAGTAAAAAGGGTTCGTACTACTTATTTCCTCTTGAACAATGCGCTGGCTTTAAAGAATTGTGCAACGTGTTCTGTTATCACTAGAACTACCAAGGCAATACAAATGACTAGTTAGTAAACTCTTATAGAAATTATTACAATGCCATGACAGTGTATTTTCTAAGATTCTTCGTAACTTTTATTGTAATATATAAGTGATGAAATTTGTTTAGTTATCGATTTGCATATTTCCAACAAGCTGCCCCATTTATGAACGTGATAAAAATACAAAACATATTTATCTTCAATAGTCGTAGTGTTAATAAATTCAAGATAGTAACGAAAAAGGTAGTCCAATTTTACGTTTTACCATTAATTGTTACTGGACTGGGGATGTTTACGAAAATTCTTATTCTATTAAATGCTTACGCAAATATCAGGTGGATAGAAAAATTGGTATTACAAGTTAACGAATTTTTTAAGTAATATAGCGGTGAAAGACTTATTAATATTTGTCATAGTTTTGGTTTCATTACTTTCGAGGTGTTTGTGCAACATAAATGGATAATTATAATCAATTTAACAAGGAATAATAAATAATACTTTTTGAATGTTTCGCAAAAGAAACACGCCATAAAACACTTCAATCTGAATAATATTAGTCATCCATTTGTAATGCATTCTAACGCCTGTAAAAGTCTGAGTAATCCTGTTTCTTCGGCGTCGTAAAAACGCATTCCTTCTACTCGCAATTTCACTTTCAGGTTCCAGGTGCACCAAATACAATGTGGTGACGAGTTCCACCCAAGTTGATTCGAACAACTAACATAAATTTATTTCGACATTTACGATATTAAATTTATTAAGTGGTCAAACCAGTGTAACTGTGGAAAAAGTCGAAATTTTTTTTCTTCGCATTTTTCAGTACCTTATAGTCTTAAAAACATGGCCTGAAAATGTTTTTTTTTTAAAGTCTGACGTCGTTGAAAAATTTCCAAAGGATATAACAATCACATACCTTCCAGTTTCTAACTTCACTCAGCCTGTTGGCAAGAACGCAACCAGCCGATCCTGCCCCCACGATAATAAAATCGTACTCTTTAGCGAATGGATTTGTCGCAGTCGGAAAATTCTTTGCTCCATGGTTATCCACCCATTTCCTTGGATAGTAAAAGTTATCGATATTTTTCCCACTGATATAATCGTTCGTTCGACTTCTTTGTTTCCAGACGTTGTACGAAAAAGTTCCAGGTAGCTGATAATTCTGTCCATCTGCTCTATTGTCAGTTATCCTTTGCTGTGCTTGTATGTTGTAATCGTGTGCTCTGAATTTGTTTCCAAAATTTGGTGACACGTATGGAACTGTGTCTGCATTACGATCTATTTTTCCATTAATTATAAAATTTAAATACATATTTCAATGGAATCAAAATTATTCTTTGTTTTAAGATAAGCATTTCCATTTCTACCTATAGAAACGGCAATTTCATATGGGAAAACCCAACAGAACCCAAAACAGAGTAAACAAATTTCAGAGTAGAAAATAGTATCCTACATGAAAAATCTATAGTTCCAGAGTTCAAAAATTCTTCAAATGCTACTTTCACGCTTTCACCATTCCTAAACAATTTATCCATCAATAAGTAGTCTAAATATTCCAAAGAGTGGAAATCAGTAGGTACTACATTCGTGCAATCGTCTTTTTTTTGTAAACGGCGAACACTACAGTAAATCCTCGATGAGTGTTCGAAGGTTCCTCAGCACTGAAAAGAATAGGTCCCCAGGTGTAACGCTGACTTTTTAATGAAGTTTAACACAGTGATAGAGTTTAGAATTCTAAAGCCAATTATATTTGTTTCAGCCCCATACGGCCATTACTTTATAAAATATTGAGCGTTCAATGCTGAGGAGCATTCGGACACTCATCGAGGATTGACTGTATCGGGGCTACTCTCGGTAAAGGCACTAATCGCGAAAATAAATAGTAAGGCGAACAACGAACGGCCAGAAAAGTGGCGCGCAAAATGTATTCAGAAAATTGAGCATTCATTTACCTTCCGGAATAAGAAAGTCATCGTAAACTTTCGACACGGTGATAATTCCTTGGCCAGCGATCCCAATTCGCGGACTATAAAACCGGGCAGAATCCGTTTGCACGTTAACGGGCGTACTTTCCTCGCTTTCATCCTTGAAATTGGCCGAAAAATACGGACTCGGTTTGTACCACGAACTGGACGATGATTTCACTGACGGCGGATCGTTTGAAAACGGAATGTTTCCCGTTTTGTAACGTACGATTCTGTGGTCGTTGTATTCTCGGAAACACGGAAGCTTCTTGGCCGAACACGTAATTCCCCAGGACGAGTTCGGTGATTCGATATCGTGGAATAAGATTTCATGGGAATCTTTCGAATGGCCGAAAAGACGGGCGACGAATGCCAGGAATATGAACGTGGACGGTTGACATGTCGACACTGTGGGATGTACTGAACAAAGGCTCGCCAGATCTGGTGGTATCCACGACATGGTTCCTGGTTCAGGCTGGTGTTAATAAAAGGTTTGCTATTCTCTGGCTTTTGACCGTCGAACATCCAGATTCTGAAAAGAATTCGATGTGAGGAACTGCAACCCTTAAGTAGTCGCATTAAAAAAATCACACAAATGGTCACACGTTAAGTAATTAAGTGTTTTATTATTACTAAAATTCGCAAGAACACAACTTGACAGAAAATTTACACATAAAATGAATTGAAAGAAAACATGAATCGCCTAAACACCGCCCCCTTTTTAAAGTTTTTTTGTTTGTTTAGCGCCCCGGTTTTATAGTTTATTAATCAATGTAGAAGATTAGCGTAAACTTTAGCACCTGTCATAGACATTCGATTGCAGAAAACAACAAATTTTCTTAAAGTGAAATAGTTAACGCTGGGACTAAACCGAACTCAATGAAAAAGTAAGAAAAATTGAAAAAGTTATTACGTTTGAAAGAAAAATTAGCTGTTTTCCGTAAATAAATTTAACTTTACATCGATGAAAAAAATGTTATAAATAAAATGTAAACTCAATATTTGAGGTTCAGTACCTGGAGAAATGTATAACGAATAAAATGAGCTATGTCTGAAATCGATCACTCAATTTAGTTGTTGAGTTATCGTTTACGCCAATTTCGAAATTTTTTTAAGAACATTTTTTAACATAAATTAAAGGTATAATATGTATGTCAAAAATATGTTCCCAAAATTTTAGACTCGAATTCCAAAAAACAAAGTAGTTACAGCCTGTTCAGTGTCTCCCGCCACAGTTCGAAACGGCAAGAGACATTCTTCAATTTTCTTCAACCCAATACATTGATCTTTTCCACGTGAGTTTATACTATTTTCAAATTGGAAAGCTGCACTGTTATGAATAATAAATAATGATTCATTTTCCATGTGAACAATGTGAAATTTTATTTATACATAATTAACATTTAGGTAACGGTAGGCCAACATTGTCAGTGTAATATTAGTCGTATCTTGATACTCTCGCGACAACACTTGTTTCTGGAATGCAGACTCGTTACGCACGAGACGGTCATTGCGAAAAAAAAAAAAACGAAATGTGTAATCTGCCTTGCGTATAATTGTACAAAGAACGATTACGATATCCCGTCTAAAGATGTTGAGATTAGTCTACTTTCACTTCGGACTGTATTACTTGGGCTTTAATGTTAAATGCGCTGCGTACTGTAGAAATTTGATGATTTCGCAATGTTTAGGGAAACTTTTGATGATTCATTTACATTCGATATTATATTTGGTAGTTTATATTTGGATCACCTTCTCCATACATGTATCATTTATTACTAGACTGCCGATTTTATGCATTTATAGTCCATAGGGATCTGTGAAATACAATAAAAGACAAAACTTTCATCGGATCCAACGAGTTTTCTATTTTAGTCTGAACCCAATAAGATACTTAAAAGGAAAAATAAATTACTTTAAAAAATGTTATTTTGCATAAAAATCCGAAGTTTATTTATTACATATTCTTAGTCATTATTGATCTCGGTAATGGTGACTCTATTTGAATATTTTTGTTATTAAAATTACTTAGTTCCTCTCTATCTACTTTTCAATATCTACAACGGAAGTTATTTATTACTCCACCATAAAAACAAAACCACAATACCAAGTTGAACGCATTGGCCATTGCTTTTTCTATACACCTGTTGCACAAACTTCGAGAAGAAATGATCACGCTTTTAACTACGTTTAAACATAATCTTACCGGGTGTAGTACCAGCAATTTATATCTTCCTTTCGTTCCAGGCGATGCCATTAACCATTCAGCTCGCCACACACGTGTCGTTCAATTACACCATCGCGAAACTAAACATTATCGAGCGTAACACGTTACGAACAATTACTTTATTGTATTAATTATATATTTATTAGTTGTTTGTATGAAATCAAAATTAATTTTAACTGTTTCTCAAGGTATATCAGTGCGTCGATTCTGGATCCTGTCGGTTGCGGAAAGGATCGTAGATCCGCGTCAAGGGTTCCATGGACCATTGACAATTGACGTGAAACGAAACCGATAGTCAGCTGGCCGGTTAAAACCAGAGCAAAGTGTAACGAACGCCGTTGCCCGGCTCGCGAAAGAAGTTTTATTGCAGCTTTTTTTTTGCAAGATCTCAAAGTGAACGTACTTTATATTGGTTCGAAATGCAACAATAGTTTCTTTGTGGTTTAATTAAATCGTCACGTCGGCTGTAATACTTTAGAAAAGTAAAAAATTCTGGCTCACAGACTCGAACTACAGCGGTTTACAGTAAAACTTCGATTATTGCTCGAAAATAGAGAATGGAACTCGAGTAGTTACTGTTGCGTCACATGTAATATTAGACTTTGCAAGGAATAAATTTTTCACAAAATTTATTCACACATACATAGTTTCGATTTTTCAAAATAGTCTTCGTAAACATCCACAGTCCAGTGAAAACATTAAACTGAAATAACGGAGGATTGAATTCAATGTTATTTCATATTTGATTACATACACGATCCAGAATCTGCTGTTTCATCTCTTCGCGCAAGTAAACGCTACATGAAATGCCAAAAAAAGGTAGTAATTCAATATCGTTTACTTGAGTATCGAAGTTACAGGAAAACTTTATATTTCCGGTGTGTTCTCGCAGTGTAGATACTGTAGCCCTGTAGTATGAAACTCTTCTGAATATAATAACTAAGTATTAGCTCAAAATAAACATAATATTTTGTCCTGTAAACTCCTTTCCCGATCTACGAAAAAAATTTAAGTTTCATGATAAACGAAAAACTTAAGCTCTAAGCTTTTTTAATCGGGTCACTGCATAATTTATGTTTGTACGTTCTTGCGACTACAAATACACAAAAATATTTAAATACTGGTATAATTTGATTTTTATGCTCTTTATTTTAAAAACCTCCGTTGGTGGAGGGTTAATAAGCAGGTATTGTCGATACTTCGTTACAAAAGAGAAAAGTCTTTATTTGATCGTCGTAGTAGTATATAATCGAGATTCACATATTAGACCACGTATGCCTGATCATGTCAGCCGCTTTTTCGGCCGTCATCATGATAGCAGCGATCGGGTTACTATTTGGCACAATTGGGAATACGGAAGCGTCAGCGACCCGAATGTTCATCGTCCCACGGACTCGAAGTTCCGGATCCACGACCGCTGTTCGATCATTGTAAGCGCCCATTTTGCAAGTGCCTGCCTGGTGGTTCTCTGGTCCCGTTGCGGCTCTTATGTAGCATTCCCAGTACGCGTCACTATCAAAATGGTAACTGAAGCAAAAAGAAAAATGTTCGTGTTGGAACTGATATGCCATTATAAATCG
The DNA here is from genome assembly GCF_001272555.1 of Dufourea novaeangliae. Classification (NCBI taxonomy): domain Eukaryota; kingdom Metazoa; phylum Arthropoda; class Insecta; order Hymenoptera; family Halictidae; genus Dufourea; species Dufourea novaeangliae. The sequence continues at coordinate 1,613,783 of NW_015373988.1, read as the reverse complement.
ATTACGGTGTTACAGTGGCTAGGAAAAGTTTTCAGTCTGACTGTAACTTCAATACATACATCTCTTTAATAAAAATATAGAATACAAATAAATTTTGGGATTCTATGGGTATATACAGTGGACTCTAACTATATTGCCACTGAACATATTGCCACGCGAGGCACTTCCCTTTCACACGTACTTTTCAACACACAAATTCTAGCCTTTGCGGAAGCGCTGACGATAGAACTTACAAGGAAAGTCACGGAAGTGTCGCCCTCCGATTTTGATGAAACTTCGTATGTCTGTTAAGCAGTTAAAAATAAGGGACACGTATTTTTTTTTTTATCGGCTGAGACGCGACTTTAAGGGGTGAAACCACCCCTCGAAGTTTCGACGCGAAAGTACTATCTTGAAAACCAGCGGAGATACATGAAAACTTGTAATGAACGAGGTTTGCGGTTTTTTATGTAGAATAATAAGCTAGATGGGACCTTAGTTTAGTTTAATACGTGATCTCCCGGGAGAGTGTAATTTCGCTATTCCCTTCCAAAGCCCAGCTGTGACTCAGCGTCTTTAGCTATCTCGTAGTCCCGCAATTGGGACTACCGTAGGTCTTACCAGAGGAGCTATTACCCCCGACTTTCCAACCGTCCCAACTTTTTAAGGCCCAGGCCACATGGAGGTGGGGAAGTACTCGTGCAGGGATCGGAGAGTCATTAGGATCGTCTCATCCCTACGTAATTGATAAGCTATGAAGTTGGACGTTGAGCAACCGATCCTTCATCTCCTGACGTGAGTATCAGGTCACTCTTTGCTTCACTTACAGACCGTGTCTGTACAAATAAAGGGAGTTTCAAAGGGTTTTGTAAAGGGCCTATTTCAACCCCCTATCAGTACCTGCCTATGTCCCGAATATTTCAATAACACCCCCATCCCTATTTGCCCACAACAAACTACCAACCCCCGTCCCCAAAGATAAGGAAGGAGCACCGATGCAACAATAATGTACATGGGGAGGCCTTGCTAGCCGACCTCAAAGAGAGACGTGGCCGTAGATGGGACCTTACTTGGTGCAAAGCGGATGAATCACAGTTTCCAATCGTAGGTCCCAGTTCTTCATGGCTTGCGTGTTCACAAGGTCCATGGACTTTTTAATGCCCTCGATGAGGACCTTTAGATCCTTCGTGTCGGTGAAGTAGTTCGGATAAATCAAAGGTGGCGCGAGTGGATCACCGGAACGTAGCTTCATGTATCCATAACTCGCTACCGTGACCACCGTTGGTCTCATCACGATCTGCCTTCTATTGGGGCAGAGGGCAAGCGCCCCGTCCACGCACTCGAACTGTAGGCCGGTTCTCGGACACTTCGGCAAGAACCCATCAAAGAAAACTTGAATGTCTGGCACACCACTAGCCGCGTAACTACTTTCGAGAAACGCTGTCACTTGGGTCAGTCCGGTGCTGCTCAGAGGGCCGGATCGTGTCTCCAAATACTCGTTCACGCTGTCCATCGTGAGAGTCTCGTAAGCAGTGTCCCTGATACTGTAGTGTACAGCAACGGACACGTGGTTGTGAAGATTCTTCCCCACAGGAAGGTCCTTGATCACGTGCATACCTAATTTAGTTAGATGTTCCTTGGGCCCTATTCCGGAGTTCATGAGGATCTGGGGTGATCCAATTGTTCCGGCGGTCAGGATCACCTCTTTGTTAGCTTTCACGATTCTTTTAAAACCAGCGGTGTCGATCAACTCCACACCATATGCTTTGCTCTGCCACTGGTTCAGTAGAATCTTCGTCACATGCGCGTTGATCAAAACACTTAGGTTCCGTCTGCCTCGGACTGGTCTCAGATAGTGCCTTGATGTTGTCCCACGCTTTCCATTGTCGGTCGTCATTGGGGCAATCATGAATCCGGTCTGCATGTATTCCTTCAGCTTGGACGTACGATAGCCCAGTTCGGCCGCAGCGTTCAGGATCTCATCGGCGAATATTGGCTTATGGGAATAATATTGGATTTTCATCGGACCCGGTACCGGGACAGATCTCGGTTTCTCGGACACCATCGACTGGTCCGTTGGTTCCTCAGCCCGCTCGAAGTAGTGGGAGATCTCGTCGTAGGACCAACCTACGGCACCGTTTCTGGCCCAGCTGTTGTACACTTCCGGATGTCCTCGGGCGTACATCATTCCGTGCATACCACCCGTTCCCGAGATCATTTTTCCTCGTGGCCACGTGCAGGCTCCATTGGTTTCTAATAAAAATAAATTACATTGTAAACGATACGGTTGTGGGAAGGTGAAATATAGGAGAGACAAGCCCTGAACCGAGTACCTAAGTTTGAAACAGTTATTTTTGGAATTGTTTCAAGCCCTGCACGTATGTGAACAAATATATAAATGAATAAACGATGTACCTAAACATGCGGTCGGATGTGGCTCCGTAGGCTCCGTCTTGAACTTCCAATCTACAGTAGAATTGATCGTGTGAAATGCGAGTCCTGGAATGGCAGTCATCGATGGTTCTTCTGGTCCTGCCTCGATTAACAGAACTCTCCACCGAGGATTGTCGCTTAACCTCCTGGCGATTATAGGGCCGGCTACGCCGGCACCAACAATGATAAAGTCGAACCTGTAATTTCATGGCGCGCAGACTTCAAATGACTTCTCTAGGTTTCAAGTTTAACACATTCGGGACGGGCTGTAATTGTATTTCCGACACCATGGCTTGGAGAAATCAATTTCTCTTTCTTTTTTATGAACTTCAGTATGAATATGTCATTACAATTATTCCAAAAGACATTTATTTTATTGAATACGATACACGTTTTAAATGTAAGATGTGTACAATTTTACAAAATATTAGAAGTTATAACAAAACAGATAGAGTTCCATCATAATAATATAAAAATGAAATGTATGCAAAAACGTTAATTCAAAATCTGGTCACCTAATATGAGGCCCAGGTTTCATCTTGTGAAAACTTAGGGCTGAGGAGCTTTCGAACACTCATCGAGGATTTACTGTACTACCAAACTGTTCCTTTTTTCCACAATGCCCCAAAGGCGGGAATTTGATTGATAAGGGCCTGGGCCCTATATGTAGTGCCCAAGCGGCCGCAAGATTCGTCCATGTTGGGAACTACAGTTCCCACCCGCTCCAAACATGTTAAACAAATTGCAAACTACAACTAGAGCCTCTGATTGGATTAGAATGTGAAAGAAAAATTGAATAAATAATTTTCTAAATTGTACCATTCTCCGTGAGGTACTTCCTCCTTCCCAAGCCTGCCACACGGATCCGAAATGTCACACCTGGACGACACGATTTTCTGAATCAGATTCATAAACGAGGTCGTCGCGCCGCATTTGGACTCCATGTACAACGTATCTTTGAAATGGCAGACGCAACATCCTGACGGTTCGTTATTGGTATCCAACTGGCCAGTCTGAACCTAGTCAACAATCTAGTTAATTAAAAACAACTTCCGACCGCTGTACGGGACGGTTGAGTCGTGAGACCACACTTTGCCGCGAACAGTGCAACAATTACTTAATTAATGCATGTAATTAATTGAATTAATTAAATCTAAATAAATCCTTAACTAATCTGAAATTTAGACTGGCGACCATGGTCACATTTAGTAGAGTAAGGGATATATCAATTTCAATATATTTTACGACAGTTTGTTGTTTTACACGCAGTGCACTGTAGTGTATTTATATAATTTTTTTTTTTAGTTTTTTTTTTTTTTTTCTATTTTTTGTTTAGATGTACTGAAGTCACCTCCAAAATATCTCTCACTTATTCTGGGTCACCCTGTATATTAGTACCTAAACACACGTGATCTGTTTATTAACCGCATTGTTATTAGTAAAAACATGTATCCAACAGCTTGAATTCACCTGGAATGGGTGTTGAAAGGTAAAGGCCAATTGCACCAGAAGGGACGATAGGATATACAGTCGCATTTTATCCACTTAGAGGCCAGTGTCACCTGCAAGCAGAATGAAATTGTTCCAAGTTAAAGCAACAGGGCAAATACGTGACCCCGTTCGGTGTTGCTTCCACCCAATAATTTTAACTAATTATATAATTTCCTGTAATTTATTAAATGCGTGAAAATGACCTCAGATAGCATATTTCCCGTACACGTGATTCAATTTATTTATATAACGCGTGAACAAATGCGATCAGTATGGTTTATTAAAAAAATAAGTTTACAACATCGAAACTCATTTGTTATAGAAATAATTTTCTTACGAATGTTTGACCCCTTCGATGATCGAAATTTGCAAACGAATTTTAATCCATTTTAATCTAAACTAGCATCAAAACAGATAGAAGCAACCTGATCTTGTCTCGGCCACGCAAAAATGGTGCCTTTATATTAAGTAGTGTTATGTATAAGTAGTATTTAAAGCAATTGTTATTAGATTTATAGAAATACCATAGTAGTTCTAGTGTTAAGTGTTCATTAAAGTGAAGGCCGAAAGCGAGTAACGAACGAAGAAAATTAAATTGGTGTGCTCGCAAGTCTCGCTACAAATCCACAAATTAGTTCGCGACAAATTGAACGCGAATCATTAGTAGGAGGAGCGTACTTCGCATTTTGCACCGTTACAGATTACATCCATACCATGTTAGTCTTCAACAACAACTGCAGGGGAACGACTTCATGTCTGTTCGTCAGCTTAATAAACGAATACTATCCGAAATTAAAGCAACTAATATTCAACCCACCTTTTTTTATTACGAATTATAAACTTATTCATAAAGTCGCCGAAACGCGAAATTACGGGTAGACTACAGTAACACTCGTGGCGGCGTGAAATCCTTTCAGCGTGAAAGTTCATACGCTGTCACGAAAAGCGAACAAATCGAATTACGGTTTCACTGGTGTAGCTCGAATGAAAATAGAATCGAAGTCGTCTCACGGCGAAATAAAATACACGCGGGCAGGAACTTGGAAAGTAAGAGCAACTTTTAAAGCCGTTTAGGCGTCTGGGTCGCGCTGCAAACTCGACGATCATCGAAAATAATGAGAAACAACCGGGGTCTCCCTTCCATGTGAAAGTCTGGATTGTTAGATTAATCGGCGATCTATACCCGCGCGTAATATCGTCTGAAGAACCGACGATTTCTTCCGGGAAGATAAAAGGCTCGTGCTGATAATGATAAACTCCGTTTTTCCACCATTCTATCGAGAGTAAGCGTGAAAGTGTTGACCAAAGAAAGAGTTTATACGAAGTGAATGAAGAAAAGGTGTTTAAGACTTTAAGCAATTTAGGCCCTAAACTTTAGGACGATTAGACAATTTTTACAATTTCGGGGGCCAAAATTCGGACCGACACACAGTGGACCAGATCGAAGAATTAGCTGTTAAGGACAATAATATATAGGTTGTTGAATTCGTATTGAGGTCAGCTATAATATTATTAAGTAAAAAATATATAAAGTGACCATAAAAAAATCAAGGTGACCTTACTTTTTATTTAAAAAAAATTTTTTTTTAATTTTTTATATAAGAATTTGTAGAATAGGAAGTACTGACTAATCTTTGTTCGAAACATTTTGTTGTCAGAGCAAAGAAATGCCTGAAAAATCATGATGACATGTTAATAATGAATTATAATTGAAAACTAGCTGTTCAGGCTTTTCAAACAAATAGAGCAGTCTATAATGCTTAAATCAATGAACTTTATTACATTTAATCAGACAAGATGAATATGTGATTATTTTCTTTTTGAAAAAATTAAAAATATTCTAACAAGAATAAGTGTTATATTTTAGCACATTAGTGAATATAATAAATTAACCATACGCATTTTCGGCTTATAGAGAAAGAAAACATTGTCATATTTATTACTCTTTATTTATAAACTTTTATTTACTATTTGTCTATTAATAAACAAAAATCTATGCAATTATTCTTATTAACAAAGATAATAAACTTTTTACTAGAGCTTTACAATGTATTAATGGATTTATCATAAAATTTATTATCTTTAATGGATCATCATCGTCTTGGAGGTCTTCTTTTAACGTTAATCTGTGTAAGTAGTGGTCTGCAACGGGTCTCGTTCAACGCGACGCTTTAAACAATAATAATTTATGGGGTGGGACGAGGGAGAAAGTGAATCTTACATGATTTTATAGAGAAATAACGCCTGAAAATATTCCACTTTAATAGAACGCATAACTCTTTAAAACTTTAAAGATACCCCTTGTCAAAGGTGAAAAATTTCGACGATTCTCTTTACTTCACTGAGTATTATTTTTTTAAACAAATTATGAACAATAACTTTTTAATCCAGGTGCGTTCTCAATATAGACATATACTATACATAAAAAAAAAAACAAATTAATATATTTCATTACTATCATTTCGAATGTGATACACATTTAGAAAGCAATATATATTCGTGGAACATCGATATGAGGAATTTGATTTTTTGGCAAATGAGTAGCTAACTGCCCTGATGTGCAGGGGAGGTCAGCCCTAATAGCTCTGAGATCTGGAGGGGAAGTCAGCCTTAATAGCCCTGATCTAAGGGGAGATCAGCCTTAATAGCCCGGTGCGTCGCGGAACGTTGTTAAACGGAAAGCGTACGATGGCTCGATGGCTCGCGAAACGGCAGAAGTATGAGCACTCTTCGACCCGGTGGTTCTTTTTGTTCTACCACTTCCATCTTTGTAAATTTAGTATTATGTGAATAAAAGCATCATATTTTGTACTGGTTGAATTCGTATAATGTCCTCTACAATGCAGTGGGAACAAATTATACGGTTCATTTTAAAATATCATGGTGACCTTCGTTTCGCTATGAAAAAAATGTATTTTCAAAATGTTTGTGATCGTTATCCACTTAAAATAGATAAATCTTGGTTAACAACTTTGTCTTACTATATTATTGCAAACGGTTGATAAATCGCAAATACCGTTAGAGTGAACACCCTGTGTAATAAATTATAATAGAATAAAAATATATAGTAACAGGTTTCATACTGCATATCCATGTGCTTCGACAGGAAAGTAATGATCAGACTGCGGATTTTAATGCAAAATCACATTTTAGAAGGTTGCTTATAAAGGCAAAAATAAAAGTAGACATTTCTTTCTTCCCCTAAATATCTTATTGGGTTCAAAAGAAAATAGAAAACTCGTTGCATCTGACGAAATTTTTGTCCTTTATTGTATTTCACGGATACCTATAGGCTATAAATGCATAAAATCCGCAGTCTAGTATTGATTATAGTTAGTCTAGTCGATTAACAATCAAAAATAAATATATTTAATAGTAAATCATGCGAAAGTAATATGTTTAAACGTACCTTCACTAACAAAATTGAACTGGTTGACTCGCCTTTTGGAACTTTTGAGCACCTTCCGAAATAAAAATGTTTTCCTTTCCACGAAGAATTTTCGACTGAAGCTCGAAAGTCGATATAACTATCTCTTAATTACAGGCCAGTAATTTACATATGATTGTCGGTAGCTTTGTTATTTGCGTATCGTAATCTTTAAGTGCTCCGTATTACGGTGAGTCCCCATTCTCCAGTAAAAGAACACGGAGCAGTGAATGAACATTATACAATATATAAAAACCAGTAAATTAAGGTATTGAAATAAGCACTAAGTTTTTCCAATACCTTGTTTCATATTCAAACAATTTTCGCGCCATTGGTTAGAAATGTTCATTTAGTGGTAAATTTATATTTTTTCTTTTTGATTTCATTAATTACAAGATTCCAATTTTTCAAATTGAAATCTATAAGTTATAAAAAGGTATAGATATTAAAAAATCTAATTTTCATGTGCCAAATATTTATTCATATTATTATTGTTTAAGATTCGACTTTAATAGTTACAAAATCTCTTAAGTGTCCATTCATTGCTACGTTTATCCTACATGCTGTTCTATATTATTTGAGGTCACCCTATATAAACTGTCGAGTCGAAGGGCAAGGGCAATCAGCCTCAAGACACGATAAGTGTAACGTTTCACCGAGTAGAAAGCTTAGCTAACATATCGTAAACCTTCGCATGTGTCTATCCTTTCCAATCAGTCTAACAAAGAAACACGGCAAACGCTGACTCGCGGATTCAACTGAAACTTTGTGGGTTTATAGAGTGATTCAAGTCAAGGATAACGGTATGTTTCATTCGTGCCCAATCGCCCCTTAAGGGTGTGAAAACTAACCACAAAGTCAAATAAACACTTCCACTTTTTCGCGTATAACTACTAAAGTACAAGAGATAGAGAAAAATGTTTCACACAAAAGTTTGTTGGCACAATAAGCGCTATAAACTTATGTTAACAAAATTTCGAAAAAAATATTTTTGAATTTTTAAAAAAAAAGAAGAAAGCGGTTTTCAAAATTTTGTTAACGCAAGTTTATAGCTCTTATCGTACCATTAACCTTTTATTCGAAACATTTTCCTGTATCTCTTGTATTGTAGGAGTTATACGCGAAAAAGTGGGAGTGCCAATTTGACTTTGAGGCTAGTTTTCACACCCTTAAAGGGCGATTGGGCATAAATGAAACATACCGTTATGCTTGTCTTGAATCACTCTATAAACCCACACAGTTTCATTTCAATTCGCAGGTCAGCGGTCGCGGTGTTCCCTCGTAAGCTGCATTAACTTCGGGGAATTAATAATAAGTGGAGTTGCACATCACTTCGTAACAACGTTCTGGTAAGCGGCCCCGCGTCCAGAGCAGCGGTCATACAGTAGACACGCTAATTAGAGAGCTCGTAGCGTATGGTGGAGGGACCGTTCGCCTCTCTTCCGGAGAAAGAACCCGCGATCCGACGTCATCCAGTCAGTGAACCACTCGAACGAGTGTACACGTCATGTAGCAAAACGAAGGCGAGGATCCGTCGAATAATGAACCAAGAGGCCGCGTGGGGTTGGATCTGTTTGGGAGGGGTCCCGATTAAATCACCGACACAGGCTTCATCGACACTGTTGTCACCGACAACAATTCACCGACACCAGACTTAAAAGACAATAGCTTTGACCGACAACAGCTTTACCCGATATTATTTGGGGTCTTATATACACGTTTTCAGGTTAGGGAAGGGATGGAAATGGCCCTTGATTGGTGGCCAAATCGGTTTTTGGCTTTTTGGACTTTGCGATGGCTAAGGATGATGCAGCTAGGTTACTTTATCTATGAGTGACTAAGAAGGTTGGTTATCCAACAATAGTGTTATTATACATCGACCACATTTCCGGTGGAAACAACGGAAGACGGATAACTATTACATCATTGTGAGTGCATTCTTGTATAGTGTCATTTACATAATATTTATCGAACCACTCAGTAATGTTCATTAAAGGCATTTGGAATTTCTGATGGCTTTAAAAATGCTATCCTTGGAATATGCCTAATTAGAATTAGAGAACTAAATGTTTCGTCTCTTCCATATTGTCGTACTAAGCCATTCTTTTGTATTTTGCGATATACAGTTTGACACCGATGAAAAAAAAACAGCCTTTCAATTTTGTGTTAGGAAACACTGCTTTGATTGCGTTCATTGCAGCAATCGCAAAATCAATTATAATAAACTTAGGATTTAGAGAAATATCCAATTTTTCTGATGTAATTAGGCATATTCCAAGCCTAGCATTTTTAGAGCCATCAGAAATTCTAAATGCCTTTAATGAAGTAAAATGTCTTCTTCTATAACATTACTGAGTGGTTTGATAAATATTATGTAAATGGCACTATACAAGAATACACACATAATGATGATATAGTTATCCGTCTTCCTTTATTTCCACCGGAAATGTGGTCGATGTACCTATGATAACAATATATTCCAACTTCCGCGAACACAAAATAGCGTCGAATTGTGGCATCGACGATGGCAATGCTTGCTAGATAAAAATTCAGGCATATTTACTCTTTTAAACAGTATACAAAAAGAACAAGCAGTAGTTGAAACACCCCCACAAAGTCCGGACATAAACCCCATAGAACACTTATGGGCGGAAATTGGCAGACAACTCGGTAAATGTAATATTAATTCCAAAGAAACGTTAATAACAAATATTTTGGACGTTTGGAACAATATGAAAAAAGATATTACTGAAAATTTGGTTGACAGCATGAAACGACGTTTACAAGCCATAATGGTGGTCCGACAAAATATTAAAACATTATATTTGTTTAAAATACATACTAATAATTTAGGCGTTCGAATACTTTTGTGGTGTTCATTTAGTTAATGTTACCAAGAAATGTGTTTTAAGTACTGTTTACGTTATCAGAGACACTTCAAATTTAATATGTGTAATTCCAATATTTATATGTTACTATAACAATAAAAGTATTTTGTAATTCGTAATATGACTCATATTTTTTAAGCGTCAAACTTTTCATTTCGGAGCGTTCGAATACTTTCGTGACTCACTGAAGTAAATTACATTTTGAAAATTCGTTCCACTAGTCCTAAGGATGGGAAGATGTCACTGGGCCTTGTATCCAGGAATCATTTTTTATAACAATGACTTGAAACGATTGAGAAAAGGAGTAGTCTGTCCAGAAATAAGTGACTAAACTTTGAGAGCTCATTTTACCCTCTTTAAGAATAAAGAAGAATCTTCTAACTATATAAATATTCAGAAATGTTTTGTTTCTGGTATTTAGATTAGTTTAGCACTTACAGTAATGTCTTGATAAGTGTGAATGCCTTGGTTCCGCGTAGTCACATTCACGCTGGACGAGAACAGTTGTCAACACCTCGTCAATCAGTTTTTTGCTCGAAGCTCGAGCTTCGGCCGCTTGCCTTTGTAGTGTTCCTAACGTAGAAAAGGACAAGCGATGTAAAGAATAGACAGAGGAAGCTTCTTTTTCCTCTCGACTCGACTGCGTGGCCCGCCTGCGACACTCTCTTCGGCCAATAGTTTCATTCTAATCGCTGCGGTTCGTGTTATCTTATTCTGTTTGATGTGTCTCGTTCGTTCTCTTCGTCGCACAGTCCGATTGTGTGTGTACCGTTTCGGCCAATAATAAAAATACGTGTGACTGGAGGTAATCCAGATACCATTGTAACGTCGACAGCTCTCTAAGCATTCGCCGACACTTAATCGCTTTGACGAAGCGTCGTACATATACATATACATTTCCCCGCTGACTTTTTTCGACGGGTCGACGCGACGGGGGTAGATAAAAAAAAAAATTACATTCCCGGGTGTCGGTGATACAACGATAATGCAACGATGAAACTTTTTTACTTTTGATTCGTTGTTAATGAATGTTATGATTTTTCTGATTAAAATGATACCAAATACGACATAATTTGGATCATATTTACTCATGTAGAAAGTGTTAACGATTCATATTCGTTCATTGTCGTTTCTGATAAATCGTAAGTAAATATGGTCCAAATTATATCGTGTTTGGTGTAATTTTAATCAGAAAAATCTCACGAATATGTTCGTAAATGTTTCGTTAACAAAGAACCAAAAATAAAAAGTTTCATCGTTGCATTTGTTACCCTCGATTAGCTGTCGGCTCGTGAAAGGGAAGCCGCCCGGACACGTTGGGCAAAAAATTGTACGCTTGACTGGTTCCGCGGCCCCCTTCCCCAGGGGTGGGTATGACGACTTCACACTTATCGTGGGCAAGCCGGCTCACACTTATCAAGAGATTACTGTACTGGCTGTGTTTTGCAAGAATGTCTTTTTTCAAGACAAGTGGATAAAAATGATTTCTTTCTTATTGTTTAGTATTCGCAAGTAGAAAGCGATAAAGATATCTGCATCTCTGACGCCGCGAGGTATACTATACATACTAACAAATTTCTGCTGTATATAAACGATGCTAAAAAACTCGAAGATAAGCATAAGACGGTTCATGTCTTTGAAAAAGATTATGCAGCTTTGAATGACCTCAAAATTCGCAAATGGGATTTTAAGCACATTTTATTCTATTTCCAGACAGTTTCTTACTTTTCTGCGTATGCTTGCTTTTATCTGCGTCTATTTGCGCCTTTGAACCTATGAAGATACAGAATTCAAACTACTAAATCATTTAACAGATTTATTTAGACGAACTATTTGATTTTATGTAAACGAATTTATTACAGCTACTGGTAATTAATGAACAAGAAATACAAATACGTATACCTAATAAGAAATTAAAAAATGGTGTAAACAATTTGTGATAGAAACTCCACTATTATTAAACCCAGCCATACCGATCAATTAATATACTATTTATTCATAATATGTGTACACTATTCTCTTCCTATAGTTACACTCTGTTGGCTTCCTTATACGTAATACCATCCCCACCAGATTACGACGCTTTGATCTCCTCTCACTTATTCGTGGCTAGACTGCAGATATTTATGCAAATATAACTATTCATGCACTAATTTACGAAAACTAGAAACAGAATTTTGATCACTTCATTGAGTATACTATCAGGTTCCAATTTAAATAGAAACTTAATAATATTGTATTAATCTTCTTACTACTCTAAACTTTAGACAAGCATGTCTGGGCACCAAAGCAGTTTATTAAGTCCACTTTAAAAAAGAAATTACCCTATTAAAAAATTTATTTTATTCTAAGTTTTGTTTTTAATATAGCAGAGTAAAAATGATATTAAGTCTATATTTTGTTTTTAGCCAAACAGTGCAAAGTTCATTACACAAGGGACTTAATGCAATTTTCACCATTTTTACATACCGAGACTTGTCTTCAGTCCATTCAATAATTCGAATGTAGCGATTGTTTCTTGTTGAATTCTTACCGAATGATCCCAAAATTACAAAATTTTTGTGCCTTTGATTTGCTCTCCTCTAAAGTTTGAAAAGTTTGCCTTAATACGCTCTGGAGTATTCCTCTTTCTCTTCGGTGGAAAGGCAGAAATAAATCAGTTAACAAAATGATCTCAAAATTTGTATTCGATGGTCTCTACAATAATTTTGTTTTCTGTTTCAGGTAAGACCGAGCCTAAGAAGAAACCCGAAATTTGTGTGTGAATGTATCTGCATTTTGAAGGTAAATTAATGTGCGAGCTCAACTAATTAATTTAAGTTATGTTCAAAAGTACTCGATAAACTCTTGAAATTAAAGGTCGATACAAACAAATGTTATTCTATATTTTGCATTTATTTTTGCACGTAGAACCACGTTTTTCTCAGTTGTATTATAAATAGCACCGCATCTTGTATATTTTTTCACAAAGCAAAATTAATTTTTTTTTATTTTTATAACATTTATCAAAGTCGAGCGATCTTAAAATTGTCTTCCACCGCTGTAAACTGATTTATAGTAATCGGACTCTGTAGGTTTGCAATAAAATTCAATCGATTTTACAAGTATAGATACTGTATTATTATTTTTGATACGTGACATAATTGTATTTCAGTTCTTCTTCAGTCTTTTGGCATTCTTTGATATTTAAAACATACGTGGAAGCCATGTAATCACAATTAATTATACATTAATGTACAAAGACTATGGACAGTGCTCGAGTTAGACTCCTTATCAGGAGGTATCCGAGACCTTAGTCAACCTTTTTAGCGAACGTAATCATTATCGAAATATACAGTTCGAACAATGAAAGGATCGCCACTGTGGGAGGTCCTATTTCACTGACAAAAAGAGAGAAACAAAACAAATCATATAAGTTTGATAAATTGCCATAACCTAGTTCAAATTGATATACCTTAGTTTTGTTCCAATGAGATAACTTCCCAGAAATTTTACGCCGTATTGACGGTCACAGTGGCCATATAATCCGTGCCATAACAATTAAGCCACCCTGAAATTTCTAATCGCAAAAAGATCCTCAGCCCAATCACCCATCAGCAAGAGGTTCGATCAACGGGCAACACTCACCGATCCACGATACGACGTATCGAATGTTACCACATAGTTTCCTCGATCATATTCAGTTCGCCATCCACGATTCGTTCACCCTCTGATTCAACACAAATCACATAGTCTCTTCCATGTTCCGATTTCACCGAATGTCTTTCGAGTTCCTCGGGCAGAATACACTTCGCGATGAAAAACGTCGATGAACGATAAACGCGTGGGAAGACGAAAGGATTTGAAAATTACTCTGAAACCGTTGAAGAAAAGACGACGATCGCGAGAGGATGTTTCGTGGGTGGAAACGCGTGGAGATACCGTTTTCGGTGTCCTCCGTTCGACACGCGGCCACGTTCGACTCTGCAGCTGGCCCGAGCACCACAAAAGTGACGACGATACTGTGAAACGGAGGGGCCCCGAAAAAGAGAAGCAACGCTTCGAGACAAAGCGGGCTAGCGGTCGATGGCTGGCCAGGGGAACGTGAATCAGTGAATTGTGTAGCGATGGTGTTCACGGTTTCACTCGCGCGAACCTCTCGACTGAAAGTGGGTTCTTAATTGACTGGCTACTGCGATAGAAAACGCGCGTTTCCTCACTCCTACGATCTTCGGGTTAATGTTTTCCGCGCTGCGTACAAGGGTTGCCTGTGCGAAGTATGGGTAGTGATGAGATCTATACCAATATTATTGATGATATTCGATCGATTCAATACCCAAAGTGATCATTGGGAAGTATCGATACGAATCAAAATTTTGGGTACTTGGTATCAAATATCGATACCGACTCTTCTTGAATCGATATCAATCCAATATGGGATCGAATCGAAATCCGTTTGATACCACACGAAAATGCCGATACCTCACGAAAGATTAGTACAGTATATTTCTTCTAATAGTCGCTTAGGTCAAACCTTGAACGAACTTATGAACAACAATACAGCAGGACAGCATCGAAGAAAATATTATAGAAGACCTTATTAGAAGATTAAAGGACAGAAGTTTTTAAATCATTGAAAATAACATTTCTATTATATTTTATACCAGGAAAAAGTATAATGTACATACTTTTATTTTCCTTAGGTTTCAAAGCTAATTTGATATAGTTTCACGTAAGCTAGTGATGTTAACATTGTTAAAATTCCTTGCCACTTTATGATGAGCGTACGCTGAGTGAAAGTTATGGTTTTACGATCATCCGGTACTGTTTATGGAAAGATTATGATCAAAACTTTGACCATTCGTACGGGATCTTATTTCGTTACGGAAGAACGATACATTTTTAACTGATAAGAGAACAGATTTAACACCGCTGAGAAAAATATTTCGTTGAAAATATTTACTCATATTACATTGTATCGATAAGTGTTTCAAATACATTTTCCATATTACGAGTCATAAATTTTACTTTCAAAGGTATATATTAAACTTACAGATTCCAAATTTGAACGCTTGAATAAAAAATTAAATGGAAATTAACGAGATAATAGATTCTAACTGTAAATGTTGTGATATCCTTGAAGTTTTTATGTTAAATTGCTATATTCGATTAAACCGAATAATTCCCATACAACGCATTTAATGATAAAAATTTACATCAAACTACTCGCAATTATACCGCCACCTTTTTATATCGACCACAATACATAAGTAACCGTTCAAAACAGCTTACAAAATAAACACTCATTCTAGTTTTTGTCTTTTCCTTTGAATTTCACTTACGTAAGAAGCGTTGAATCATGTATCCTCGAACCGATTTATTTCGTCAATCAATTGTCGAAGCTCGCTCTAATACGCTGGACTATCACTAAATTCCCTATACTTTTCCATTAAACCGATTAATTATATCTACTATATCTATACATATAAAAGTAAAGTTACTACCCGTGATAAGTACACTGCGAATTCCTGTACAAATTAATGGTTTTTTTAATTACTTCATAAAAGCGGTAGTCAAGTATTCTTTCCTTTATGAACGTCTTTGAGATGTTGAAATTCAAATAGAAAACTCTATACATCTAATAAAGTATATGTATATCTCATATTATTCCGTATACTTCTAATCTCTACAAATGCACAAAATCCAGTTCATCGATAAAAATTGGAAGCAACAGTGGACGTTGGATAAATTAATATAATATAAATTATAAAAAATCACAGGTAATGAGAAGGGTAGAGAGAAATTCACAAGAGAGTATCACAGATCGACTAAAAAATCATTATTAGAAGTTCAATCAGTATTTTTATAAAATGTACCACGTTTTCCAATCATAGCCAAAACACCAATCACTTCCAAATATTCGAAGTGTCATTTACTTCTCTGATACCTCTGACGCTATATCACGCAGCAATTAATTTATCCCCACCAGAAGATTAAACAAGTAAATACTAGATATCCTTAACACCAGGCTCAAAATTTTAATATCGACTCGCTCAGAAATCGGTACCGAATAGGCAAAAATTTATCACGAAATATCGTAACCTGTACTATTTCGACAGCTCTCCCCCCCACCTACAATTCATCTGAAGGCCCTCTAATACCCAATACGTTTCAAGTAGCATAAGGTAAACAAAGAATATCGAATGCAATTTTTTTTTTCATTTAACATTACAATCGACCATATCGATTGTGCAAGGAACGTCGGTAGCGTTACGAGACGAAACGATAAAAAAACAAAAAAACTTCACTTCAAGGGACCGCGAACAAAAACACGAGATCTAACGCCAAATGAAATCGGCATGCGTCCATTTACCCGTTTTCTTACCTGCCACTGTAACAATCCACTCTTATTATATAATTACAACACTGGTCCCACTCTCAGACACCACTTGGATACCACGAGCAACAACGTGTGCTAGTTTAACCGGGGAAGTGAAGCATATCGCAGTTCACATTTCAGATATATGTATGTGGCTGGGCAATGGTGAATTGCGTGGTGGAAGAAAGTCTCGTGGCATTAGGGGATCGTGATACGGTTATGCATATATGTATGTATGTTCAACAATGTCAGACACTCGTGGAGCAAGCAACCGTCGAATTGCGGATCGCGCGGCGCTAGAGTCCACCGGTTCTTTCTGGAGGATTTACTCCACTTTCCCCGGGAGCATCTTTACTTCTATGGATTATATGAAAACGAATGAATCGTAAATTATTTTAACAATTTTATAGTTTACAGTGTTAATTAAGAGGAACAGAACATCTACATATCTCTGTTGGGATTGATGATAGGAGAATATGTTCAAGACAATAATTGTGTTGTTCAAGGGGGTAAAGGTGGTGGTATAACAAATTTTTTGTTTCGTGTTATGTTCAAGGTTATTTGAAGGTCGTCGATGTTTTTTTAAGTGGTATCGCGTAGTTTTAATTAGTAGCTGATGTCAAGACGAGTTTAACGACCTAGTATACTGTGACCTTAAAATGACCTTGGGTTCAGAAATCTAGATTCGATCAATGTAAACATTAATATGGCACATTATTTTATTTAGACCGAATTCGGTCGAAATTATTACATAATTTCACTAAACCGTACTACAGACTCCGCTCCATTATCGTCCCGAACTCGAGTCCGCGCTGGGACAATAATCACATAGGGAGAAATGCTTCAGACCCTCGTAAGGATAATGCCAGGACAATAATCGAATAGAACAAGTCAAACGATAATCGAGAGGAATCTGTAATTATAATGTACTGTAAATCTAAATAAAGTCGGTTGTTTACATTTACAGTACATTACAGTTATTAAAGATCATTATATTTATTTCCACCCCCAATCTTCCTTAATCATGTCTGCAGCCTTTTCAGCTATCATAATAGTCGGCGCATTCGTGTTTCCAGAACAGACGTTCGGCATAATCGAAGTATCAACCACCCGTAGTCTAGAAATTCCGTGAACCCTTAGTCTAGGATCGACGACAGCCATTGGGTCTTTCGCAGGTCCCATTTTACATGTCCCACTTGGATGGTAAATCGTCATTGAATAATGTTGAGCGAAACATTTCCAGTAATCCTCCGATGGGAATGGGAATTCCGAGCATCCTGGAATAAGGTTCGGGTTCGGTCGTGTGTTCAGCAGCTTCATTGTCGGGGTCTGGCTCAGTTCGTAAATGAACTTCGCTGCATCAGCCTGCGTCAAATTAGAAAATCATTAGTGGTTTCTTATTTCTTAAATTATTAATACGTATATCTATTGGGTGTAGGACAAATCTAAATAAAACAGAAACATAAATATCTTGAAAAAGTCGACCTATGTCGGTACTAAACATAATCGATAAAGCTTTCTTACCAGAACATTAAGATCCTGAGGATGCTTAAAGTAATCAGGAACGATAATTGGGGGTTGATGCACGTCCTTGGAACGGAGTTTAATGTATCCTCTGCTTCGAGGTCTTAGTAGAAGTGGCATGATCTGATATCCATCTTGAAACAGTATATTTTGGTACATTTTTTCAAAAAACTCATCGTTTACGTTGCAATCACTCTTAACAAAAATTCCACCGTCTGTGTTATCGGTTATAGTTGACAGGAACAACTGTATATCCGGATAATCTTCCGATTTGTTTGCATACCTGAATTAGGGATTTATTCGTCCAATTAGTAAAAAGTTCTGACGTGAGACTTGATTAATAACTGCCGACGAACAACACCTGTCCAGTTACGTGTAGGAAGGTTACAATTATTCGTTATAGAAGTAACTCGTGAAAAGTATGCATATTAGGTATAATATTAATACAGTAAAGACGCTTTACTGGCTCGAAGCGACTTCCACGCTAACTGTCCCTGAGTCAAACCCACCACTAGGCGGGGCTCATCCCGGAACTGGTCAAACGTATAAAGTGGGTAAAAAAAGTATTCGTACACTCTTTAAAACAGAACAACGCTTATAAAGACCACTCTTGCCAGAGATGGATAATTCCACATCGATTAACTTTGTAAAACTTTTAATAACCAATTGAATGTTATTTTTCGTTATCGTTTCGAAAATAAGGCGCTAAGTTACTGTCAGTTGAAAGTACACAAGTATTTAGAGCTTCCGAAATTCTCCACTGGATGATAGTGAACAAAAACTCAAATTTGTCTCTGCAACGAGTGGTCTGTAGTTAAGGGTTAAAGTACTTACTTGGTATTAATGAAGGCCATCCCTTCACTAAACGGATACGCATACAGAGGTCCATTATGATTCATAGTAAATTCCTTAAAAGCATTCACCGTAAGGGTTTTCGGCAGATTAAATGAAAAATGCTCTTCGCCCGTGTAATTCGCTGGTGGATCTATAAGGTAAACCATACCGCCTATCGATATGTGATCCTGAAGATTTTGACCCACACCAGGCGAATCATGCACCAATGGGATTCCCACTTCATTCAGGTGATCTTTTGGACCAATACCGGACACCATCAGCAATTGTGGTGACTGTACCGCGCCAGCGGATAAAATGATCTCGCGCCTCGCTTTTACCTTGTAGAGTTTCGATTCAACACGAAATTGGACGCTATGCGCGGTCTTCGATTCTCCATCTGCGAATCAAGAGAATTAATGAAAGTAAAAGAGTGACTAGCAATTGTCGAAAAAAGCCTCAATTTGAACAAGTACGAAGCAAACCCTGATCAAATTCAATTTCACTTATAAAATGATGGTAGCACGAAGAATATGACGTGCACTTGCCTTTGTACACCACAATCTTTTCTGCAGTCGACTGCAAGCTGACATGTAAATTCTTTCTCTTCGAAACTGATCGAAGAAAAGCTTTTGCAGTGCTACAACGCAGTCCGTCTCTCAACGTGCCATGGGAAAATGTGAATCCGGTTTGTTTGGGCCCATTCGAGTCCACAACATCGTATCCCATATCTTTGCCTGCCTTTACTAAATAGTCCACTATAGGAGTCCGATGCTTAAAATACTCGACAGTTAGGTATCCACCGGTACTGTGATAAGGGGAATTCTTGTACTCTTCGATTGTCATATTCTCTGACTTCTTGAAGTAGGGTAGCACGCTCTCGTAGTTCCAGCCTGGATTACCTAACCTCTCCCATTCGTCGTAGTCTTTCTTGTTGCCACGGATGTACAACATCGCGTTCAACACACTGCTACCACCGAGAGTCTTGAACAATAAATGGAAAACTCAAAGAAATACATATACAGGGTGAACCACGAATCGTGATCAGTAAAGATTACTCTGTTATTAGCAGTCCGATCGAAAATGTTTCTATCAGGTATAGCATAGTTTCGAGAGAGCTTTAATGTGATTATAACAAATTTTTTTTCAACTCATTTTGTTCACGATTTTTCAAGGTCACCTTCAATTTTTTGCAAATACGCCTATAATTTTTTTACACCAGCGTGTTAGATGATTTCAAGACGAATTCGGTAAGTATTATAACATAACATGTTACGAATGGCTTCGTGTTAACCCCTTGCCCTATGATTTCCTTGATATCTGCAGTCTCGAGAATTACTTTATCATCAATAATTCCCCGGAAACAAAAGAATTTGTGTACTTATCACAATTGTACATTTACTCTAAAAGTTAAATATTAATATCCGCAAACTAGAATTTCACTTTGACTCAAAGAAAACGAATAATATTTCTATTCGACGAATCCATTTTGATATCGTCACCACGAGTCTGAATCGATGTTATGAGGCAAAGGGTTAAGGCTTAAAGCCCTTTAGAACCTGAAGTAGGACATTTACGAAGTAATACTGAATTACTCGAAGTAAACATAAGGATTCAATTCTTCATACCTTGCCGCGTGGCCAGTTACACTGTCGATTGTTCATCGCTAAGCAAGAACGGTTCGATGGTTCCGTCTTAAACTGCCAGTCCACTGGAGACAGCTGAAGAGACGCAAACGCCATGGGTACATCGGATACCTCTGGCTCTTCCTGACCGGCTTCCAGCAGGAGCACCGACCAGTTACCATTTTCTGATAAACGATTAGCGATCACCGAACCGGCTGACCCACCCCCGATTATCACGAAATCGTAACTCCTTTGCAAGTCAGCCGGAAGTACTGGTTTCACCCTGGATTCAGGGTCCACGATGTCGGGTCGATAGAGCCCGATCAACACCCGCAAAAGTACCAAGACAAGCACATTGATGGCGGGGCTGAACCGTATTAGTATGGCGGCGATACCAGTAAGCGCCATATTTTTCGTTGGCCACCGGAATCACTGTGAGGAGTCCCAATTTGATGACTATGTCCGTTGGAAATGTATTTGTTTTTACTATAATGTCGCTGAAAAAATGTAGGAATTTTAATATAAAACAGTAGCAATATTATTATCCTCACAGCCTGATACTAGGAATGGTAATTGTAACAATAGGATCTTTATTGTCTAACAAGGGAAGTTCGATAACCCGAAAATTCCGATTTTTTTAAAACTTTGCTGGTTTATAGGGGACCTCAAGAGAAGTATAGCCCAATTTTTGGTTTTGGCCCAATTTTAGTTCTTCTGCTGATCTTTACCCAAAAAATATGCTTAGAAGATGCCAGACAATTGTAAACAATACGGAGATTGGGCATTGTATTGATATGAAAACGTCGTAGACGAAGGGTCGAGCTACCTGATATCGCCAGAATTTTTATGATAGCTGCATTCAAGTAAAACTTTTAAAAAGTTTTTTTAATCGAGAATTATACATGCTTAATAAAATGGATCTCATATTCGGCTACTTTACTCTATATGTTGATTGTCCAAGGATAAATGAACGCATTTTAATTATTCCACTGTTTTTCCAATTACAATAGACTAAAGCTTTAAGGAAAGATTTACGCTTAATACCTATGTTAATAACATACACTTAAAAAAAAAACACTTCACTTCATATACTGTTCTTCCTTACGTACGCATGGGTTATATATACCCACGGGTATGCATCAAAAAACAATGAGGGTCAACTGATTAAATAAAATACAGGTGATCAGTGTCAGTATTTTAATAGAACTTGTTATATCAGCTGGTTATGTGTCCACGTGTCGAATGCATCCTTTGCAGTCGTCCTTGCAAAAACCGCGGAAAGTTACATGGAATAGAAATATGTATAACACCACTAACAATAAAACAGAGAATTCACCTGTCCATTACAGTATCTGCCAATTTGACGTGCAGATCCAGTTATTCTTTTTAATTCATTTGATTTTATTTCATTCAGAAATTCAACCAAGCCATCGATCGATACCATGTATCAGCTGGTAATCGACTGTTAGAAGTAGCATGCTCCATCGCGCCAGACATTACTTGACACGCACTTTTCCCGTATTTTTAACAATTAATAACTCGGAAACGCAACTTTGTCATTCTTGATTTTTGTCTTAGTTCAGCTTGTATAATTCACCCTATGAAAGTGTCCAACGGTTTTATTAACACTCTGTATATAAAATGAATTATGTTTGAAGTAATGCTAAAAAACTAATTTGAAAATAATGTTATATTTATCAGCTTGATAAATGAAATGATCCTACTGTTAACGAAGACTATGTAATTAACCTACCTTTTTAACAAGAACTATACATTTCTTCATAAAGTCGTCGAAAATAGAGATTATGAGAAGGTAACTGTTCAGTAAAGGTAATTAAGCTTTTTAGAATTTAGCAACAAGGTTCATGAATGAGAATGTTCAATTGTCCACATGACGGTGCTATTTACCCCATATATCTACTACACCTGGCAAAAGATACTTGATCGAACAAAGTAAACGTCTGACGTAAACCTTTCTTCATTTAGTTAAAGTATTAATATAAAAATAGATATTTTTATGTGTGTACAAAGTGCAGAATGACAAGATTACACACGGATCGGACGAAGTGTTCAATTATCTTTGGGCGTTGAAGAAAGTTTCTGACAACTTCTATAACAGTAGTGACCAAACTTTATCAGGATAGAAGCCATATGTACATATCGCTTAATTACTGTCAGTGTCCCTAATACTGTCGCATTATTTATTTTATTTAATAAATCTGTAACTTTTGAAGAGTTGTCTACAAGAAACTTAATTACTAAATTGCAGCTCTGATTTAAATAAAGAACAATGAAATATAATGTACCTGATGTTTAAGTACTAATATTAAAAAATGAAAGTACAATTTACGTTAATAACAGTTTTTCGATAAATCATAACTGTTAAACAAACAAACTGATTCGAATGAGCTTTGTGGATGCTAACAGTGGAGACATAAGAGTACTTGTACAATTGAAAATTTCGAAAAATTTGTTGTGGAATGACCTGTTGAAGTTAAGTGTGTTACAAAGTAGTGTTGAATTATTTAAACTCGCACCGTATTACCATACACAATCACACCATCTTCCAACGAACTCTGCGATATTAACCCTCCGAGTATTGGTCTCGTAGCTGGATCATTTCTGACTCACATCGATAGGTTACTAACGCAAGAAGTTTTCGAGTAGAAGTTTTGTCGACTAGAAGAAAGGAACAGCGAGTAAAAAAGGAAATACAGTGGACTCTAACTATATTCCCATGGTCGAGGCTGTAGAACTGTTTATTTCCAACATTAAATATTATTCGTTTTATAAGTATCCGCAGTAATCGGGGCATCCGCAGTAATACCCACACTTACATTACGCTCGCGAAAGTAATACACAATAATACGCAAATAGTGATGGAGCTGTCCGTATAATTCGAAAACTGATCGACGTGTGACATTGTATGAAAACGGCCGGGCTAAAACGCACAGTATCGTGTTTCCTTGTACTGTGGAGTAATAATTACAAGAACAGGCACGTACCACGAATCGAACTCGCAGACAATATAAAAAAGAACATATTTAGTCCATTTTCCAATCTTCCTTAATCATGTCTGCAGCCTTTTCAGCTATCATAATAGTCGGCGCATTCGTGTTTCCAGCAGAGATTTTCGGCATGATCGAAGCATCGACCACCCGTAGTCTAGAAATTCCGTGAACCCTTAATCTAGGATCGACGACAGCCATTGGGTCTTTCGCAGGTCCCATTTTACATGTCCCACTTGGATGGTAAATCGTCATTGAATAATGTTGAGCGAAACATTTCCAATAATCCTCCGATGGAAATGGGAATACCGAGCATCTTGGAATAAGGTTCGGGTTCGGTCGTGTGTTCAGCAGCTTCATTGTCGGGGTCTGACTCAGTTCGTAAATGAACTTTGCTGCATCAGCCTGCGTCAAATTAGAAAATCATTAGTAGTTTCTTATTTCTTAAATTATTAATACGTACATGTATTGGGTGTAGCACAAATCGAAATAAAACAGAAACATAAAAATCTTGAAAAAGTCGACCTATGTCGGTACTAAACAGAATCGATAAAGCTTTCTTACCAGAACATTAAGGTCCTGAGGATCCTTAAAGTAATTGGGAACGATGATCGGGTGCTGATGCACGTCCTTTGAACGGAGTTTAATGTATCCTCTGCTTCGAGGTTTTAGTAGAAGTGGCATGATCTGATATGCATCTTGAAACAGTATATTTTGGTACATTTTTTCATAGAACTCATCGTTCACGTTGCAACCCCTCTTAACAAAAATACCACCGTCTGTGTTATCGGTTATAGTTGACAGGAACAACTGTATATCCGGATAATCTTCCGATTTGTTTGCATACCTGAATTAGGGATTTATTCGTCCAATTAGTAAAAAGTTCTGGCGTGAGACTTGATTAATAACTGCCGACGAAGAACACCTGTCCAGTTACGTGTAGGAACGTTACAATTTTTCGTTATAAAAGTAACTCGTGAAAGGTATGCATATTAGGTATAATATTAATACAGTAAAGATGCTTTACTGGCTCGAAGCGACTTCCACGCTAACTGTCCCTGAGTCAAACCCACCACTAGGCGGGGCTCATCCCGGAACTGGTCAAACGTATAAAGTGGGTAAAAAAAGTATTCGTACACTCTTTAAAACAGAACAACGCTTATAAAGACCACTCTTGCCAGAGATGGATAATTCCACATCGATTAACTTTGTAAAACATTTAATAACCAATTGAATGTTATTTTTCGTTATCGTTTCGAAAATAAGGCGCTAAGTTACTGTCAGTTGAAAGTACACAAGTATTTAGAGCTTCCGAAATTCTCCGCTGGCTGATAGTGAACAAAACTCAAATTCGTCTCTGCAACGATGGTTTGTAGTTAAGGGTTAAAGTACTAACTTGGTATTAATGAAGGCCATCCCTTCACTAAGCGGATACGAATACAGAGGTCCAGTATGATCCTTAGTAAATTCCTTAAAAGCTTTCAACGTGATGCTTTTCGGCAGATTAAATGCAAAATGCTCTTTGCCCGTGTAATTCGCTGGTTTATCTATAAGGTAAGCCATACCGCCTATCGATATGTGATCCTGAAGATTTTGACCCACACCAGGCGAATCATGCACCAATGGGATTCCCACTTCATTCAGGTGATCTTTTGGGCCAATACCGGACACCATCAGCAATTGTGGTGATTGTATCGAGCCAGCGGATAAAATAATCTCGCGCCTCGCTTTCACCTTGTAGAGTTTTGATCCAACACGAAATTGGACGCTATGCGCGGTCTTCGATTCTCCATCTGCGAATCAAGAGAATTAATGAAAGTAAAAGAGTGACTAGCAATTATCGAAGCAAAGCCTGATCAAATTCAATTTCACTTATAAAATGATGGTAGCACGAAGAATATCACGTGCACTTGCCATTGTACACCAAAATCTTTTCTGCAGTCGACTGCAAGCTGACATGTAAATTCTTTCTCTTCGAAACTGATCGAAGAAAAGCTTTTGCAGTGCTACAACGCAGTCCGTCTCTCAACGTGCCATGGGAAAATGTGAATCCGGTTTGTTTTGGCCCATTCGAGTCCACAACGTCGTATCCCATATCTTGGCCTGCCTTCATCAAATAGTCCACTAGAGGAGTTCGATGCTTAAAATACTCGACAGTTAGGTATCCACCGGTACTGTGATAAGGGGAATTCTTGTACTCTTCGATTCTCATATCTTCTGACTTTTTGAAATAGGGTAGCACGCTCTCGTAGTTCCAGCCTGGATTACCTAACCTCTCCCATTCATCGTAGCCGTTCTTGTTGCCACGGATGTACAACATCGCGTTCAGCACACTGCTACCACCGAGAGTCTTGAACAATAAATGGAAAATTCAAAGAAATACATATACAGGGTGAACCACGAATCGTGATCAGTAGAGGTTGCTCTGTTATTAGCAGTTCGATCGAAAATGTTTTTATCAGGTATAGCATGGTTTCGAGAGTGCTTTAATGTGATTATAACAAATTTATTGTCAACTCTTTTTTTTTCATGATTTTTCAAGGTCACCTTCAAGTGTTACTTATACCTCTTGCCCTATGATTTCCTTGTTATCTGCAGTCTTCAGAATTACTTTATCATCAATAATTCCCCGGAAACAAAAAGAATTTGTGTACTTATCGCAATTGTACATTTACTCTAAAAGTTACATATTAATATCAGCAAACTAGAATTTGACTTTGTCTCAGAGAAATCGAATAATATTTCTATTCGTCGAATCCATTTTGATATCGTCACCACGAGTCTGACTCGATGTTATAAGGCAAGTGGTTAAGACTTAAATTCCTTTAGAACCTGAAGTAGGACATTTACGAAGTAATACTGTAACATAAGGATTCAATTTTTTTATACCTTGCCACGTGGCCAGTTACACTGTCGATTGTTCATCGCTAAGCAATAACGGTTCGATGGTTCTGTTTTAAACTGCCAGTCCACTGGAGACAGCTCAAGAGACGCAAACGCCATAGGTACATCGGATACCTCTGGCTCTTCCTGCCCGGCTTCCAGCAGGAGCACCGACCAGTTACCATTTTCTGATAAACGATTAGCGATCACCGAACCGGCTGACCCACCCCCGATTATCACGAAATCGTAACTCCTTTGCATGTCAGCCGGAAGTACTGGTTTCACCCTGGATTCACGGTCCACGATGTCGGGTCGATAGAAATCGATCAACACCCGAAAAAGTATCAAGACTAACACATTGATGGCGGGGCTGAACCGTATTAGTATAGTGGCGATACCAGTTAGCGCCATCTTTTTGTTAGTTACCAGAATCACTGTTAGGAGTCCCAACTTGTTTTTACTGTAATGTCGCTGAAAAAATGTAGGAATTTGAATATAAAACAGTAGCAATACTATTATCCACACAGCCTGATACTTAGAATGGTAATTCTAACAATAGGATCTTTATTGTCTAACAAGGGAAGTTCGATAACCCAAAAATTCCGATTTTTTTAAAACTTTGCTCGTTTGTAGGGGACCTCAAGAGAAGTATAGCCCAATTTTTGTTTTTGGCCCAATTTCAGTTCTTCTACTGATCTTTTCCCAGAAAATATGCTTAGAAGATGCCAGGCAATTATAAACAATACGGAGATTGGGGATTGTATTGATATGAAAGCGTCGTAGAGGAAGGGTCGGGCTACCTGATTTCACCTGAATATTTATGATAGCTGCATTCAAGTTACAATTTTACTGGTCATGCTCGTACTAGACAACAAGAAAGATAGGAATTTCAATCTTGTCTTAAATATCTTATTGGCTTCGGAATAAACAATGGGTTCAGTGTTACCGGTGGGCCCATGAAGACTGTGGTACAGACGCAATTACTTTTATATTCCCAATGTGACACAAAAGACAGAAAAAATAAGTTTTGACAAGATGAACACGGGTCTTATATTAGGCGACCAGTCTTTGAATTTATGTTTTTGTATACTTTTCATGTTTATTTTATTATGGTGGAACTCAATTTGTTTCGTTAAAATTTCTAATATGTTGTAAAAGTGTACACATCTTTCATTTGAAACGTGTATCGTATTTCAATTAAAGTATGTTTAATCGAGAATTATACATGCTCAATAAAATGGATCTCATATTCGGCTACTTTACTCTATATGTTGATTGTCCAAGGATAAATGAACGCATTTTAATTATTCAACTTTTCTTCCAATTACAATAGACTAAACCTTTAAACACTGATTTATGCTTAATACCTATGTTAATAACATACACTCTAAAAACACTTCACTTCATACACTGTTCTTCCTTACATACGCATGGGTTATATATACCCAGGACTGCTGATTCAGCAGTACAGTAAAACCTGTTTTTATGCGGTAGATAGAAACCGCACAAAAAAATATTCGGAAATTTCATAAATACTACATATAATAAACAACTTTGTACGACATACTACAGAAATTTTTTTTTATGCGGCGGAGAGGGACCGCATAAAAAAAGTCGCACTTAGAAAATACGTCAATTATTTACGAAATACATGAGAAAGTGCTTCCAAACAAAATAAATAATTAAATTACACATTATAAAAGCATTTAATTTTTCATTGTATACATGGAGAAGTTTTCAAAATGCACATTACATAATTCACTGCTAGTCGTCGTAATCCTTAACGCGCATCTTCTTGTGATGAATTGGTTCACCATCTGCTAGTCTATTTAATATTAGATTTTTTGTTTCTAATGGAATTGTCTTTCTTTTCACTTTTGTTTGGCTACAATTATTCATTCTAAGGGAGTACATATGTTTAAAAATAAAATGAAAATCATAAAAACTATATACAAATAGAAACAAAAGTAATTAATTTATTTACCTTTAATCTCACTATAAAATGAATCCTTAATCACGTGAGTCGTGGATAAAACTCGGAATACAAAGCGTATGCTGCTAGCGCGTCGAGCGAAAATAATTGAATGTACATTGTCGGGAAACTGTTTAAACCAAATGAACACAGCGTCTTGAAGTGTATATTTATATGTACACTGAGAGAAAACATTACAGTAATGCCAACGCCGTTGAAATTCATATACCGCATAAAAAAAAATCGCACAAAAAAAATCGCACAAAAATAAAATCGCACAAAACAAATCGCATAAAAATAAAATCATATAAAAAAGGACCGCACAAAAACAGGTTTTACTGTACATGCTATTTTTGTAACAAGTGACGAAAACGTGGATCGAGTAATATAGCATTATCATACATTTGATTTCGTTCAATATCGCAAAAATATTTATCTAATTTCGTGATTAATTGTAAACGGAGTTGTTGTACGTCATTTTCTTCAGGGATGCTATATAAGAAAGTAGTTATTTGTTTTCTAATCATATACATGTAATAACATAAAGAAAAGATTACCGTTCTGCAAATATCTTTTATTCTGTATGATAATTTTAAGTTTGGAAATAAAATCAGATACAAATTAATGGAAATTTAACATTATTTTTCAAGAGAATCGTTGCATTCTGACCCATTGAGTGTTCCTCCCACAACTTTAATCCCCACGATGACTAGTATACGATGCAGTGAACAAAAAATTTTACCTTGAAATTCAAAGTCAAGGTCAGTTTTATGGCACCTTTCTTCCTTCAATCTCCACCAAACCAAAGTCTAGAATCCTTGTATGATAGCCGCAATATGTAATTTCTTGATACCTTGTACATGCACATTCTACATACGTACACTATCGTCCAGAAGTTGCCTGGTACTTCCTCATTTTCGACAAAAATATAATATCGTGTTTCCTAGTACCGTGGAATCATAATTACAGGAACAGCCACATACCACGAATCGAACTTGCAGACAATATAAAAAAGAACATATTTAGTCCATTTTCCAATCTTCCTTAATCATGTCTGCAGCCTTTTCAGCTATCATAATAGTCGGCGCATTCGTGTTTCCAGCAGAGATTTTCGGCATGATCGAAGCATCGACCACCCGTAGTCTAGAAATTCCGTGAACCCTTAATCTAGGATCGACGACAGCCATTGGGTCTTTCGCAGGTCCCATTTTACATGTCCCACTTGGATGGTAAATCGTCATTGAATAATGTTGAGCGAAACATTTCCAATAATCCTCCGATGGAAATGGGAATACCGAGCATCTTGGAATAAGGTTCGGGTTCGGTCGTGTGTTCAGCAGCTTCATTGTCGGGGTCTGACTCAGTTCGTAAATGAACTTTGCTGCATCAGCCTGCGTCAAATTAGAAAATCATTAGTGGTTTCTGATTTCTTAAATTATTAATACGTATATCTATTGGGTGTAGCACAAATCGAAATAAAACAGAAACATAAATATCTTGAAAAAGTCGACCTATGTCGGTACTAAACAGAATCGATAAAGCTTTCTCACCAGAACATTAAGATCCTGAGGATCCTTAAAATAATTGGGAACGATGATCGGGTGCTGATGTACGTCCTTGGAACGGAGTTTAATGTATCCTCTGCTTCGAGGTTTTAGTAGAAGTGGCATGATCTGATATGCATCTTGAAACAGTATATTTTGGTACATTTTTTCATAGAACTCATCGTTCACGTTGCAACCCCTCTTAATAAAAATACCACCGTCTGTGTTATCGGTTATAGTTGACAGGAACAACTGTATATCCGGATAATCTTCCGATTTGTTTGCATACCTGAATTAGGGATTTATTCGTCCAATTAGTAAAAAGTTCTGGCGTGAGACTTGATTAATAACTGCCGACGAAGAACACCTGTCCAGTTACGTGTAGGAAGGTTACAATTTTTCGTTATAGAAGTAACTCGTGAAAGGTATGCATATTAGGTATAATATTAATACAGTAAAGATGCTTTACTGGCTCGAAGCGACTTCCACGCTAACTGTCCCCGAGTCAAACCCACCACTAGGCGGGGCTCATCCCGGAACTGGTCAAACGTATACAGTGGGTAAAAAAAGTATTCGTACACTCTTTAAAACAGAACAACGCTTATAAAGACCACTCTTGCCAGAGATGGATAATTCCACATCGATTAACTTTGTAAAACTTTTAATAACCAATTGAATGTTATTTTTCGTTATCGTTTCGAAAATAAGGCGCTAAGTTACTGTCAGTTGAAAGTACACAAGTACTTAGAGCTTCCGAAATTCTCCACTGGATGATAGTGAACGAAAACTCAAATTCGTCTCTGCAACGATGGTCTGTAGTTAAGGGTTAAAGTACTAACTTGGTATTAATGAAGGCCATCCCTTCACTAAGCGGATACGCATACAGAGGTCCAGTATGATCCTTAGTAAATTCCTTAAAAGCATTCACCGTGATGGTTTTCGGCAGATTAAATGAAAAATGCTCTTTGCCCGTGTAATTCGCTGGTTTATCTATAAGGTAAACCATACCGCCTATCGATATGTGATCCTGAAGATTTTGACCCACACCAGGCGAATCATGCACCAATGGGATTGCCACTTCATTCAGGTGATCTTTTGGGCCAATACCGGACACCATCAGCAATTGTGGTGATTGTATCGAGCCAGCGGATAAAATAATCTCGCGACTCGCTTTTACCTTGTAGAGTTTTGATCCAACACGAAATTGGACGCTATGCGCGGTCTTCGATTCTCCATCTGCGAATCAAGAGAATTAATGAAAGTAAAAGAGTGACTAGCAATTATCGAAGCAAAGCCTGATCAAATTCAATTTCACTTATAAAATGATGGTAGCACGAAGAATATCACGTGCACTTGCCATTGTACACCAAAATCTTTTCTGCAGTCGACTTCAAGCTGACATGTAGATTCTTTCTCTTCGAAACTGATCGAAGAAAAGCTTTGGCAGTGCTACAACGTAGTCCGTCTCTCAAGGTGCCATGGGAAAATGTGAATCCGGTTTGTTTGGGCCCATTCGAGTCCACAACGTCGTATCCCATATCTTGGCCTGCCTTTATCAAATAGTCCGCTAGAGGAGTCCGATGCTTAAAATACTCGACAGTTAGGTATCCACCGGTACTGTGATAAGGGGAATTCTTGTACTCTTCGATTCTCATATCTTCTGACTTCTTGAAGTAGGGTAGCACGCTCTTGTAGTTCCAGCCTGGATTACCTAACCTCTCCCATTCATCGTAGCCGTTCTTGTTGCCACGAATGTACAACATCGCGTTCAACACACTGCTACCACCGAGAGTCTTGAACAATAAATGGAAAATTCAAAGAAATACATAGCATGGTTTCAAGACAGCTTTAATGTGATTATAACAAATTTATTGTGAACTCTTTATTTTTCATGATTTTGTAAGGTCACCTTCAAGTGTTACTTTTTTTTCATCTAGGTCGAGAAAATATTAAAGAAATATTCGAACTGTAATATTACAAAGAGTTTCGTATGCTACGCCATTGTACGCGTTCCGATGTTGAGCTCTTGCCTACTATAGGCTACCGGTCTGAAATGTGTTAACCTCTTGCCTTATGATTTCCTTGATATCTGCAGTCTCCAGAATTACTTTATCATCAATAATTCCCCGGAAACAAAAAGAATTTGTGTACTTATCACAATTGTAATCAGCAAACTAGAATTTAACATTGACTCAGAGAAATCGAATAATATTTTTATTCGTTGAATCCATTTTGATATCGTCACCACGAGTCTGCCTCGATGTTATAAGGCAAGAGGTTAAGACTTAAAGCCCTTTAGAACCTGAAGTAGGACATTTACGAAGTAATACCGGATTACTCGAAGTAAACATAAGGATTCAATTCCTCATACCTTGCCGCGAGGCCAGTTACACTGTCGATTGTTCATCGCTAAGCAATAACGGTTCGATGGTTCAGTTTTAAACTGCCAGTCCACTGGAGACAGCTGAAGAGACGCAAACGCCATAGGTACATCGGATACCTCTGGCTCTTCTCGACCAGCTTCCAGCAGGAGCACCGTCCAATTACCATTCTCTGATAAACGATTAGCGATCACCGAACCGGCTGACCCACCCCCGATTATCACGAAATCGTAACTGCATTGCAAGTCAGCCGAAAGTACTGGTTTCACCCTGGATTCACGGTCCACGATGTCGGGTCGATACAGATCGATCAACACCCGCAAAAGTATCAAGACTAACACATTGATGGCGGGGCTGAACCGTATTAGTATGGCGGCGATACCAGTTAGCGCCATATTTTTCGTTGGCTACCGGAATCACTGTGAGGAGTCCCAACTTGATGGCTATGTCCGTTGGAAATGTATTTGTTTTTACTATAATGTCGCTGAAAAAATGTAGGAATTTTAATATAAAACAGTAGCAATATTATTATCCTCACAGCCTGATACTGGGAATGGTAATTGTAACAATAGGATCATCATTGTCTAACAAGGGAAGTTCGGTAACCCGAAAATTCCGATTTTTTTAAAACTTTGCTGGTTTATAGGGGACTTCAAGAGAAGTATAGCTCAATTTTTGGTTTTGGCCCAATTTTAGTTCTTCTGCTGATCTTTACCCAAAAAATATGCTTAGAAGATGCCAGGCAATTGTAAACAATACGGAGATTGGGCATTGTATTGATATGAAAGCGTCGTAGAGGAAGGGTCGGGCTACCTGTTTTCCCTAGAATTTTTATGATAGCTGCATTCAAGCAAAAATTTTAAGAAGTTTTTTTAATCGAGAATTATACATGCTTAATAAAATGGATCTCATATTCGTCTACTTTACTCTATATGTTGATTGTCCAAGGATAAATGAACGCATTTTACTTATTCAACTTTTCTTCTAATTACAATAGACTAAACCTTTAAGGAATGATTTACGCTTAATACCTATGTTAATAACATACACTCTAAAAAAAAAACACTTCACTTCATACAATGTTCTTCCTTACATACGCATGGGTTATATATACCCACGACTGCTGATTCAGCAGTACTTGCTATTTTTGTAACAAGTCACGAAAACGTGGATCGTGTAATGCAGCATTATCATACATTTGATTTCGTTCAATGTCGCAAAAATATTTATCTAATTTCGTGATTAATTGTAAACGGAGTTGTTGTATATCATTTTCTTCAGGGATGCTATATGTATACCCACGGGTATGCACCATAAAACAATAGAGGTCAACTGATTAAATAAAATACAAGTGACCGGCGTCAGTATTTCAATAGAGCTTGCTATATCAGCTGGTTATGTGTCCACGTGCCCGAATGCATCCTTCGCAGTCATCCTTGCAAAACCGGCGGAAACTTACATGTAACTAAAGTATGTATAATACTACTAACAAGAAAACGGAAAATTCACCTGACCATTAGAATATCTGCCAATTTGACATGGTGATCCAGTTATGGTATACAACATTTCAGGATTGCTTTTATACGTATCCACTTTGAAAATTTGGTACTATACAATTTCTGCAAATATCATTAAACACTTCGATGTACAGAAGTAGGACAGAACTCTTCGATTGTTTCACGTGTTGGTTTCGTTTATTTGATTTTATTTCATTCAAAAATTCAACCAGGCCATCGGTCGATACCGTGTATCAGCTGGTAATCGACTGTTCATCATTTCAACAACTTCGTCATTTTTGATTTTTGTCTTATTTCAGCTTGTATAATCCACCCTACGAAAGTGTCCCACGTTTTTATTAACACTCTATATGTAAGACAAATGACGTTTCAAATAATGCTAAAAAACTAATTTGAAAATAATATTATATTTATCAGCTTGATAAATGAAATGATCCTGAAGCTAAGGAACAATAATTAATCTACCTTTTTCTCAAGAACTATAAATTTCTTCATAAAGACGTCGAAAACAAAAATTATGAGAAGGCAACTGTACAGCAAAGGTAATTAAGGTTCTCGTCCATACAACAGCAACACGCATGAACGAGAATATTCAATTGTCTACATAACTGGTCTGTTTACCCCACATATCTATTACACCTGGCAAAAGACACTTAATCGAACAAAGTATCTGACGTAAGCGTTTCCCATTACTGAATGTAAAACATATTCTTAGTAATAACAAAATGAGTGAACAGAAATAACTATCTTAATTAAGTGAAAGTATTAATATAGAAACAGATATTTTTATTTGTCTACAAAATACAGAGTGATAAGACTGTGTGTATATCACTTCACAAATAAAGTCAGCAAACTTACAAAAATATCATATTACATACGCCCATATAATGTGTCAATTTTATAAAAAAAAAATATGGTAATTATACGGAATAAGGGAGCCACATATTTAACACATTTTCCATTCTTTGGTAATCATATCTGCAGCCTTTTCAGCTATCATAATAGTCGGCGCATTCGTGTTACCAGAAACGATGTTCGGCATAATCGAAGCATCGACCACCCGTAGTCCAGAAATTCCATAAACTTTTAGTCTAGAGTCCACGACAGCCATGGGATCCGCCGCTGGTCCCATTTTGCATGTCCCGCTCTGATGAAAAATCGACATTGAATAAAATCGCACGTAACATCTCCAGTAATCGTCCGATGGAAACGGTAACGACAAACACTGTGGAATACTGTTTAGATCCGCTCGTGCGTTTAACTGCTCCATTGTCGGGGTCTCGCTCATACCATGAATGAACTTCGCTCCTTCTATCTACGACAGTGAAAAATTCATTAGCCTTTTTATATTTAAAAAATCATCAATAAGTATTCGGTGGAGTACAGCATCGAAATACTTTCCATCATTGGAATATTCTAACAGATTTAGAAATATACTTTTCAAGCCTGCATGGATCGAAACATCACACTGATGTTAGCAATATTTGAAGTCTCTGATTTCCAAACTTTAAAGGTTTGCCAAAGTGTGTCTGGTATATAGTCCTTTCGTTACTAACAATAAGGGTGATTTTAGTCACATTGTATTAATAACAGCTATTAAAATTTTGGGTAGCTGGAAATGCTGGTAGTTCCTAACAACAATTCTTGATATCCTCAGGTGTTACTGTCTTTTGTTTAGTTGCCGTAGTAAATGTGTTTATGTAACGGTATGAAAGTCAGTAAGAAAGTAGCAGTCATTACCGGAATGATCGATTATCAGAGCACCAATTTATTAAACCTTCGATTACACGAACATTGTCTATGCAGCAAAGAAAAGAAATTCCAGTACATTTAACTACGTCGTTATTATATCAGAATTTCTACATTAGAAACTGATTTGCCTGAACAAAATCGGTACGATGAAATCGATGATGCGGTTACAAATGCACGCAACTTGCTACGGTGCAGAAATTCTGGTAAACTCGATGCGATCGAATGGCTGAAATATGTCATGATACAAAAAATAACTAACGATGGAATTGATGATGAAAGTAACCATTTTTTTCTAATTGCATGAATTCAATTTTGAATAAAAACTAATTAACTCGTTGGATATCGTACAGATGACATCTCCGACAGTTAGTCGGGAAATACGAAAGCTTAAATATCTCGAAGAAACAAAAAATGACTTTTATCAATATTAAATAGAACAACTTAGTCGATAAAGCTTTTTTACCAGAACATTGAGATCGTGAGGATCCTGAAAGTAATTTGCAACGATTATCGGATGCCGATGCACGTTCCTGGAACGCAATTTAATGTATCCTTTACTTCGAGGTCTTAGCAGATATGAAATAGCCCCATATGCGTCTGCGTACGGTATGATCTCCTTGCCAGGCCTCTTCATAAAGACACCACCGCCCATATGATCGCCTGTAGATGCCAGGGCGATGTGTAAGTCTGGATAATCCGCAGACTCGTCTGCGTACCTGATACAGGAATTTATTCGTTCAATTAGTAAAAAATTCTTGCGTGAAACTTGATCAATAACTGACGACGAAGTATACGTATACAATTGGTATAGGATGTAGCAATTTTATGAAACGCGAAATAGTGCTGAATGGTAGAGACAGAAAAGATAATCGAGATGGCTATTAAAAGCTCACAAAAATGAATGGTTTTATTTAAAATATATATATAAACACTGCATTAAATTAACTTAAGTATTCAAAGTACTTACTTGCTGTTAATGAAACCCATGGCTTCACAGTACGGCATCGAATATAGAGTCCCAGTATGGTTCACAGCGAATTCCGTGATCGTATACGGCGTAATGGTTTGCAGTAAATTAAATGTAAAAGGTTCGTTGTTCATACAATCCTTTGGTGGATCTATCAAGTAATTCATACCGCCTATTATCACGTGATCCTGAAGATTTTCACCCACCCCGGGTGCATCCTGCACCAATGGGATTCCCATTTCCTTCAAATGATCTTTCGGACCAATACCAGACACCATCAGCAATTGTGGCGATTGTATCGCACCAGCGGACAAAATGATCTCGCGATTCGCGTTTACCTTGTGGAGTTTCGATCCAACACGAAATTGGACGCTATGCGCGGTCTTCGATTGTCCATCTACGAATCGAGAGAACAAAATAAATGAGATTAAAAATGACAAATAACTGCAAAAAAAGTTCGAATTTGAAGGAACAGGAGTACAAAAGAAAAATGACGATTCTCATTTCGAAGACTTTTCCAGTTTCCTACAACATACCTTCGTTGATAGATTTGTAAGAAACGTGATAGGGGATAATGGGGGAATAAATTCCATGCAATATCTATAGATCTAAAAATCGTCGATTTCAGAAATCAGAACTTTGTACATGCTACATATACCCCACCTTCTTGTACTAATGTTTCATATTTATTTAAAACGAAATTTTTGATAACACAATTAACAAAATTCACTCGCCTATGCGAACCAGAATCTTCTCTGCAGTTGAGAGCACGCTAACGTGTAGATTCGTTCTCTTAGAAGCTGATCGTAAAAAAGCCTTCGCAGTGCTACAACGTAGCCCGTTTCTTATCGTGGCCTGGGAAAATGTGAATCCGGTTTGAGTAGGTCCGTTGATGTCCACAATGTCGTATCCCATATCTTGGCCTGCCTTTATCAAATAGTTCGTTATAGGAGTCCGGTACCTAAAATGCTCGACGGTCAGGTGTCCACCGGTATTGTGATAGGGAGAATTCTTCAACTCTTCGATCCTTATATCCTCTGACTTCTTGAAATAGGGTAACACGCTTTTGTAGTCCCAACCTGGATTACCTAACTGCTCCCATTCGTCGTAATCCTTCCTGTTGCCGCGGACATACAACATCGCGTTCAACACGCTGCAACCCCCGAGTACCTTGGACATTAAACGGAAAATTCGAAGAAATACGTGTACATGGTAAGTGACAAATGTATTCGGACTCTCTTCATCATTGACACGAACGGATATTTTTGACAGATTTCATGACCCAAATTGTTGGGAATATGCATTGCATTAATTTAAACTCTCGATCGTTTATTTTCGAGACGTTATTATACACATTCGCTTAACACATCACCAATCAACGACGATGTAAGCCTTTGATTCCAAAGCATTCAGAAACAGGACGTTCGCTATGTTCGATGTTATGACGTTCTTTCTTAATAATTTAAGAAGCATCGAATTGTTTGTATAAATTTTATAAAATGTAATCGTTGTAGTTATCATAAAAGAAGTGTTGTAGGCACAGTGATGTCTGGGTCCGTTTGAAACCCTATGGTTCCTTCTCTTTAAAGATATTTCTGATCGCGAATCATTAAATAACACCTGCAGTTTTGTATACGACTAAATATGAAGAACTCCTAGCTTAAATTACATTTCCAAATCGATAAGTTAGATATGATTTATAAACACTCGTTTCCAAACGGACCCGATCACCGTACTCCAAGAATTAAAGCTCCAAAGTGGTTCATTTACGTGGTAATACTGTACCATAAAATTCAGTTCTTTCTACCTTGCCGCGTGGCCAGTTGCACTGTCCATTTTCCATCGCTTGACAATAATCTTCTGATGGTTCCGTCTTAAACTGCCAGTCAAATGGAGTCTGCTGAAGTTCCGGAAACATGGCAGGTACGTCCGATTCGTTTGGTTCGTCTGGGCCGGCTTCCAGCAAGAGCACCGTCCAGTTACCATTTTCTGATAAACGATTAGCAACCACGGAACCGGCTGACCCAGCTCCGATTATCACGAAATCGTAACTACATCGCAAGTTAGCTGGAAGTACTGGTTTCACTCTGGATTCATGGTCCACTATGTCGGGTCTAAACAGCCCGATCAACAGTCTCAGAAGTACTAAGAAACTCAGTTGCGGGCTGTAGGTTAACACTGTTCGGAAAACAGCAAGTTTGCCTCTAATCGCCATCTCTTTCGATGATCACCGGTGCACAGTTAGTAATCTCAACTTGAAAGCTGCGTCCGTTGGGAATATACTTGTTTTTATTATTATATTGGAGAAATGTAGGAAATTTCATATGAAACAATAGCAATATTATTGTCCATACAGCCTGATAGTCAAACCTCGGTTCACGAACGCCTCGGATCATGAACAATTCTGTGTCTGAACTGAACAGTACTGTGTCTCGAGTGACGAAAACGCAAGCCGTCAATATTTAAAAGAACAACATTCAACATTTTAAGACGAAGACAAAAACAAATCACACATCAGTAACATTTTACTTCCTCACCACCTTCCACTTACTCTGTCACCTCTCCTTCATACATGTACGGTAAAACTAAATGAAGTTTTCGTCTATATTTGATCTGCTTAGTGTTCTGTTTATCTTTTTCGGTGATAGATTTAATGGTTTCCATTGATTTTGTGTTAAGAACTTGTGCAAGAATGTACTGTTTTAAAAGTTTATTTAAGCAATCATCTGGGGTCCAGGTACGGATTAATCCATTTTACATTAATTCTTATGGGAAAATAGTTTTGGGTTCACGAACATTTCGATTTACGAACGATCTTCAGGAACAAATTATGTTCGTGGACCGAGGTTTGACTGTATTAATAATGGTAATTACAACAGTAGGATTTTTATTGTCTGGGAGACTAAATAAATATACATAAAAACAATAAAAGAATAAGAAAGAAAAGGAAAATTCAAAGGAAATTTTAAGTTTCAGACTTGAAACTTATGAGTCAGCTAAATTGGAATGTGCTCTACCAAGAAAAGCCAGCAAGAATTAAGTTTGAACAAAATTTTCAATTGAACTTCTTATGTTTCTAGTAATCAAACTTGTAGACTAGACTCAAATTTTGGCTAGTAGAGTTAGGTTTAAGATATAAGTCCATAGGACAATAATTGTGGCGTGTTCTTTTCTAAAAAATGTACTGTGTGTCCTATCTTACTATGATTAGCAGACATTAAGATATTTTCATTTTCGCTAACCCCCCAAACCGCAAGAAATGACGTTCCACGTGACACAAATACGGTTCTTACGTACAAACAAAAAATCATTAGGATAAACTGACATTGGTTTTGAAGTGTTAACATATAAAAGTAATTATACACAAAAAATTAGATTGTTTAAAAATGATCAAGCAACGACATTGAACCACTTCGACTGGAATGGCCCATTAATAAATATACGCTCTAAAAAAACACACTTCACTTTACGCACTGCTTGTGCTTACATACGCTTGATTTCGATAATGCTATGAGGACCCAACTGGTTAAATAAATTCCAGGTGAACGCTGTCGGCCTTTTATAATGCCTTGTATCACATGAAATTTGCAACAATCGCCGAATATTTGTGGAATAAAATCAGAATCGGTCAATTTGACAAACAAATCCAGTTGTGATAGACAACAGTTCAGAAATGCTTTTGTAGTTGTTATCTTTGAAAATTTGATATCGTACAATTTCTTCAAATATCAGAGAACACTTTTTATGTTCTTATTATGGATATATTAGGTGCCTTAATTAATAATCTTAAACTTTCGACCTCGTAGAATACTTAATTTAGGGGAAATTAAAAACCTTAAGAGCCCTAACAGTATTTGCTATATAGGTTTTTCAGTAGGTTCAATTCTGAAGATTAAATAGATGAAAGAAATTCATACAAACACATGTTTAAAAGAGAATTAAATCGTTACACGTAGACTGCAGATTTTATGCATTTGTCGTAAATATGAATGTGTAAACACAATACAGAGTATAAATTTTCGGAATGATAAGTAGAAATTTTACTTTACTTTGAACCTAGCGAAACCTTTAATAAAGAAAACGAATCTCTGATATAATTTCAATTCACTCAATTAATCCTTAAAAATCTGAATTTGTATAAGTCATGCAGTCAAGATAGAAGTAATAAAAGATTTGTTTCCTGTTAAGTAAAGTTGTACAATGCTTCTCGGTTAACAACAAATGACTGTCATCATTGTCAGTTATTATTCGCTGGAATTTGTGAAACATTGTATTATAACAGTTGTTCAAAAGTGTCTCCTTCTGCAATAATACAAATTGTCATTCGACGAAGTAGTGACGGACGGACGTTTTCGAATATTTCTGGCGTTTTAAAGCTCGTTATAAATGCATTCTCCATAACAAGATAATTTTTATAATAACTTAAGAATAAAACGGAATAATCAAATTGTTAATAATCAGGCATCACGATTTTATATACAACATGTGTACACTCAGAAAGAAGCTTCATGTTTACAAACATTGTAATGGAACATAACGTAGGTACTCCGAAACCCTTTGCCGAGAGACCGTTAAACACTAGATGGATAACTTGCTATATAAAACGAAAATGTAACATTACGTTATATAACATTTATCTTTCTGTTTTGCTAACAAGTTTTGTAAGTTTGCTATATAACATGTTATGTTGTATAGTGTAGACGCACCTATTACACTAATTCGGTGTAGTTATATGAAGGTCAGGAAATCTTGCTGGACACTCCAAACCAATTGTTTTTTATCGAAGTAGTCTTTTGCACACTCCGCAATATGGCAAATTGGGTTGTCTCGTTGAAACATAAAATTTTCATCAACAAAATAAAAAGTGTTTATGGTACTATGTTTATTCATCGTTCATTTCTACATATGGTATTTAAGAACAATGATTACTACAATGAAAATACTGAATTGGAATAGATAGTGATTTATGTAATGGTACACACATTACATTGATTCGACGTTCGAAATCGATTATTTGACAAATTATCTCGATGTTTTTTTAAATTTTCATAAACCAGTCTTTTGGTGAGTTATTAATCGCAGAAGCTTCCTGATCATTTCTTTCTATTCTATATTCATGTCGTTACTGGTCAATAATACTGATTCAATAATATTAAGAGTACCTACATAAATACGTATCATTACAATTCAATACAATCTGTCGGTACTGTCAATACACAACCATTATACTTATCGATATTACTGAATATTAAATAAAATTTTTTATTGTAATTGTATCAGGTATGCAAACAAGTCCGCGGATTATCCAGACTTAAGCATCACCTTGGGATCTTCAGGCAATAGTATAGCCGGTGGTGTCTTCAAGCAGAGGGCTAACAAGAAGATCGGACAGTACTCAAACACATACAGGACAACTTCATATCTGCCAAGACCTCGGAGCAGAGGATACATTAAATTGCGTTCCAAGGACGTGCATGAGCATCCGATCATCGTTCCAAATTACTTTCAGGATCCTCACGATCTCGATGTTCTGGTAAAAAAGCTTTATCGATTAAGTTCTTCCGTTTAGTACTGATATTTAATAAACTGTACTCAATAGTACTGTCAGTATTACTAAATGCAGTATTTACTAACATAATAAATTCATAATTTAATAAATATTGAAAGTATGAACCGTGTACAGTACACTTAGATATCACTTTTCTAACTTGTACATCATTCTTCGTATGCACACTAGCACTTAGAAGTGTCCTGGTCCTTCTTTATTTTCGTCCAAATTTAATTTATACGACAGACTGTCATAACCAAGCAATTGGTACATTTTTCGACATTACCTTGAAGTGTGTACATATTTGTCGGTTCCATGGTTTTAGCGTTCAGTGCAACTTATTCTCAGAAAAGAGTGTTTCCTTATGCCATGGGGTAATAATTATAGAAAAAGCGACGTACCACGAATCGTACTCGCAGGTAACATAAAAAGTAACAGAATTATTTATATTTACAATCTTCCTTAATCAGGTCGGCAGCCTTTTCAGCTATCATAATAGTCGGCGCATTAATATTTCCAGATACGATGTTCGGCATAATCGAAGCATCGATCACCCGTAGTCCAGAAATTCCGTGAACCTTTAGTCTAGAATCCACGACAGCCATGGAGTCGTTCGCTGGTCCCATTTTGCATGTCCCGCACGGATGATAAGTCGTCATTGAAAAAAATCGCACGTGACATCTCCAATAATCGTCCGATGGAAACGGTAACGACGAGCACTGTGGAATACTGGTTAGATTCGCTCGTGTGTTCAACTGCTTCATTGTCGGGGTCTCGCTCATTGCGTGAATGAATTTCGCTGCTTCCATCTACGATAATGAAATATCCATTAAGCTTTTTATATTTACATAATCATCAGTAGGTATTGGGTAGAGGACAGCATCGAAATACGCCCCAACATTGGAATATTCTCATCTGTTAGAAGTA
Source organism: Dufourea novaeangliae (assembly GCF_001272555.1). Classification (NCBI taxonomy): domain Eukaryota; kingdom Metazoa; phylum Arthropoda; class Insecta; order Hymenoptera; family Halictidae; genus Dufourea; species Dufourea novaeangliae. Next base: position 1,570,728 of record NW_015373988.1, on the reverse strand, counting down.
TACTTTTCAAGCCTGCATGGATCGAAACATCACGCTGATGTTAGCAATATTTGCAGTCTCTGATTTCCAAACTTTCTAGGTTCACCAAAGTGTGTCGGGTATTCAATCGATTCGTTACTAACAATGCGGGTGATTTTAGTCACGTTGTTGTACGAACGATAACTAGAGGCTACTCAGCGCCCGGAGATCACCGTGTATCCTACATAATAACTATTACAATCAACCATTAAAATTTTGCGCTGCTGGCAATGCTGGTCTGGGTTAGGTAACAACACTTCTTGATATCATCGGGTGTAGTTAACTGAGTTTTGTTTCGTTGCCGTAATTAATGTGTATGTAATTGGTAATAGAACCAATTTTTTTCTAATTGCATGAAACCAATTTTGAATAAAAACTAATTAACACGTTCAATATCGTACAGATGACATTTCCAACAATTAGTCGGGAAATACAAAAGCAAAAGTATGTCGAAAGAAGAACAAAATCAGCCTATATCAGTACTAAACGGAAGAACTTAATCGATAAAGCTTTTTTACCAGAACATCGAGATCGTGAGGATCCTGAAAGTAATTTGGAACGATGATCGGATGCTCATGCACGTCCTTGGAACGCAATTTAATGTATCCTCTGCTCCGAGGTCTTGGCAGATATGAAGTTGTCCTGTATGTGTTTGAGTACTGTCCGATCTTCTTGTTAGCCCTCTGCTTGAAGACACCACCGGCTATACTATTGCCTGAAGATCCCAAGGTGATGCTTAAGTCTGGATAATCCGCGGACTTGTTTGCATACCTGATACAATTACAATAAAAAATTTTGGCGTGAATCTTGATGAATAACTGACGACGAAGTATACGTATATAATTGGTATAAAATGTAGTAATTTTATAAAACGCGAAATGGTGCCGAATAGTAGAGACAGAAAGGATAATCAAGGTGGCTATTAAAAGTATTTATGCAGATTACTGAAAGTGGTTTGTTTTGACAGTATCATCTACTTAAGTATTCAAAGTACTTGCTTACTTGCTGTTAATGAAACCCATGGCATCACCAAAGGGCATCGCATACAGGGTCCCAGTACAATTCACAGCGAATTCCGTGATCGTATCCGGCGTAATGGTTTTCACAAAATCATATGTAAAAGGCATGTTGTTCATACAATCCTTTGGTGGATCTACTGAGTAAGTCATACCGTCTATCATCACGTGATCCTGAAGATTTTCACCCACCCCGGGTGCATCCTGCACCAATGGGATTCCCATTTCCTTCAAATGATCTTTCGGACCAATACCAGACACCATCAGCAATTGTGGCGATTGTATCGCACCAGCGGACAAAATGATCTCGCGATTCGCGTTTACCTTGTGGAGTTTCGATCCAACACGAAATTGCACGCCATGCGCGGTCTTCGATTGTCCATCTACGAATCGAGAGAACAAAATAAATGAAATTAAAAATGACAAATAACTGCAAAAAAAGTTCGAATTTGAAGGAACAGGAGTACAAAAGAAAAATGACGATTCTCATTTCGGAGACTTTTCCAGTTTTCTACAACATACCTTCGTTGATAGATTTGTACGAAACGTGATAGGGGATAATGGGGGAATAAATTCCATGCAATATCTATAGATCTAAAAATCGTCGATTTCAGAAATCAGAACTTTGTACATGCTACATATACCCCACCTTCTTGTACTGATGTTTCATATTTATTTAAAACGAAATTTTTGATAACACAATTAACAAAATTCACTTGCCTGTGCGAACCAGAATCTTCTCTGCAGTTGAGAGCACGCTAACGTGTAGATTCGTTCTCTTAGAAGCTGATCGTAAAAAAGCCTTCGCAGTGCTACAACGTAGCCCGTTTCTTATCGTGGCCTGGGAAAATGTGAATCCGGTTTGAGTAGGTCCGTTGATGTCCACAATGTCGTATCCCATATCTTGGCCTGCCTTTATCAAATAGTTCGTTATAGGAGTCCGGTACCTAAAATGCTCGACGGTCAGGTGTCCACCGGTATTGTGATAGGGAGAATTCTTCAACTCTTCGATCCTTATATCCTCTGACTTCTTGAAATAGGGTAACACGCTTTTGTAGTCCCAACCTGGATTACCTAACTGCTCCCAGTGGTCGTAATCCTTCCTATTGCCGCGGACATGCAACATCACGTTCAACACGCTGCTACCCCCGAGTACCTTGGACATTAAACGGAATATTCGAAGAAATACGTGTACATGGTAAGTGACAAATGTATTCGGACTCTCTTCATCATTGACACGAACGGATATTTTTGACAGATTTCATGACCCAAATTGTTGGGAATATGCATTGCATTAATTTAAACTCTCGATCGTTTATTTTCGAGACGTTATTATACACATTCGCTTAACACATCACCAACCAACGGCGATGTAAGCCTTTGATTGCGAACCATTCAGAAGCAGGACGTTCGCTGTGTACGATGTTATGACGTTCTTTCTTAATAATTTAAGAAGCATCGAATTGTTTGTATAAATTTTATAAAATGTAATAATTGTACTTATCATAAAAGAAGTGTACGATGGATATAAAACAACGGCAGATTCAAAAATGGACATTTCTAAATTTCTTATTATAACATATGAAGAACGTCAAAAGACGCTGTTCGCATTCAACGGTTAATAGGAATCTTATTATTTGACCCACGGATCAACAGCCAAGGGCCTATTAATAAACGGTTGAACTGCAGTAGCAAATTAAAATCCTGATAGATATTAACACCTCTTATAACGTTATATAACAACTTATTTTTCAGTCCCTATTTAAAGTTAAATTAATAGGCATCTTATCGACTGGCATCGACATCTAAAAGCTTGTTAAAAGTCTTCCAGTCCCAAATGTGTTAAAACTCGAAGTTCTCGGAGTACTGGCGATTTTAACGTTCGTAGGCACAGTGGTGTTTAGTCCGTTTGAAACCCTATGTTTCCTTCTTTTTAAAGATACTTCTGATCGCGATCATTAAATAACACCTGGTTTTTTGTATACGACAAAATATGAAAAACTCCTAGCTTAAATTACATTTCCAAATCGATAAGTTAGATATGATTTATAAACACTCGGGTCCAAATGGACTCGATCACCGTACTCCAAGAGTTAAAGCCCCAAAGTGGTTGATTTACGTGGTAATACTGTACCATAAGATTCAGTTCTTTATACCTTGCCGCGTGTCCAGTTGCATTGTCCATTTTCCAACGCTTGACAATAATCTTTTGATGGTTCCGTCTTAAACTGCCAGTCAAATGGAGTCTGCTGAAGATCCGGAAACACGGCAGGTACGTCCGATTCGTTTGGTTCGTCTGGGCCGGCTTCCAGCAAGAGCACCGTCCAGTTACCATTCTCTGATAAACGATTAGCAACCACGGAACCGGCTGACCCACCCCCAATTATTACGAAATCGTAACTGCTTTGCAAGTCATCCGGTAGTATTGGTTTCACCCTGGATTCATGGTCCACTATGTCGGGTCTAAACAGCCCGATCAACAGCCGCAGAAGCACTAAGTAGCTCAGTTCCGGATTGTAGGTTAACGCTGTTTGGTTATTTCCAGTCATCGCCACCTCTTTCAATGACTGCCGGAATCACTGTTAGTGTAGTCGCAACTTGACAGCTATGTTGTTGGGTATTCGTTTGTTTCTATTAGAACGTTGTTGGAAAAGGGTAAGGAATTCTATATAAAACAACAGCAATACTGTTATCCACACACCCTGTTACTAATAATGGTTATTATAACAATAGGATCTTTATTGTCCCGTGGAAAAATTAATTTACGTCAAAAAATGGAACGAATTGCTAAAATCTCAAGTGGTATAAAGGCGAAGCTCAGTCTAGCTGCATTTGAGTCGAACGTAATTAACCCTTTCGGTGCTACAATAATCTTGACGAATGGGTCGCGTGTGCGGGGAATATTCTACTGTTTATGGCACTACATACTATTTTTCATGAAATGTCTATACACGTCCATAACACTCGTAGCAGCTAATTCATGAAACGTGTATACACGCTAATTGCACCGAAAGGGTTAATAATTCGTACTGTTTTAATTTAAAACACATGCTTAAGAGAGAATTAAATAGTTGTATGTAGTCTGAAAATTTTATGCATTTGTCGTAAATATGAATGTGTAAACACAATACAGAAGACAAATTTTCAGAATAATGACTAAAAATTTTACTTTACCTTGTACCTAACGAAACCTTTAATAACGAAAATGTATCTCGGATATAATTTCAATTCGCTCAATTAATCTCTAAAAATCTGAATTTTCATAAAGTTATGCAGTCTAGTTAGAAGTCATAAAAGATATATTTTCTGTTAAGTAAAGTTAATGTAACATTTCCAAATTGTTTTGCTTTTTCACACATACCTCTTAATCAATTGTACCCAACAGCTTTCTATTCTACAGATGGCGGGAGAAAACAGAACGTTTCGGCTAGAATAATAGTTCAATATATATATAAGTATACAATGCTTCCTCGTTTGCGAACGGACAGACGTTGTTTTGTGCCACCCGCTCGCCTCGTTCGTCGTTTTTATTTGTTTCTGTGTACTAAGCTGCGTCTACACTGTATAGCAAAACAGTGTTATACGACAAATTTTTGTATAACCTTCCTATACAACAAGTTTTTATAACTTGTCACAAGACTATATTTTCCAGACAAGTCTGTAACAATTTTGTACACTAGACTCCCGTATAACGCGAATTTCTATAACGAGGCAAAAATATTGCGACTACTGTTTTCACATAACGCGAATCCTCGTACAACATGTAACTTTAGATTGTACGTGTTATGCGTGAAAAATTCTTACTCGGATAACATATAACTTGCTATATAATAAGAAAAATGTTATGTAACATCACGTTATATACAATTATTCTTTCTGTTTTTCTAACAAGTTTTATAATTTTGCTGTATAACACCTTATGTTATATAGTGTAGACGTAGCTTTACGCTCGTAGCTTAGCACCTCATCCATGCATATGCACATTATTACACTATGCAATTCGATGAAGTTATCTGAAGGTCAGGAGATTTCGCTGGTCACTTACAACTGTTTTTTTTTTATCAACCTAGGCTGTTGGGTTGTTTTCTTGAAACATAAAATTGTGATCAGCCATTGCGATTTTGAATTTGTTTAATTGGTCATATGTTAAATCAATATAATTTTGACAATTCAATCTTTTATTTATAAATTTTGTGTCTGTTGTTCCGAAATATCCAACTCCGCCCCAAAAAAGACTACTTCGATAAAAAAGGAATGCTTAGAGTGGCCAGCGAGATTCTAATCTTAATATAATAGAAAATTCTTAGGCAATATTTGGTAGAAATGTGCATTACAAAGAAAGGCAATTTTTAAATATTACAAATTTGAAAATTTGCATTCAGCAAAAACGGTCTCAAATCAGTCATAAATATTGTAAAAAATTATATAAATCTTCACCAAAGCGTATGACGAGGGAGGATACATAAAATATTAAAATAATGTTTCATAGATATTTGTAACAATATTTGAATTATGTAATATCATTTTCTTTCACTTATTTTCATTCATTTTGTTATATATTTAAATAACCGGACTTCTTTCAATTTTTTATACTAATAGGTAGTACTGTCCAATAAAATTCCATAAACGACAAATGTGGAGAAATTTATTACATAGAAATTGCAGGAAAATTAAACGGGCGTCCTATGTTTTTGTCGCGTACTTGTATTCACAGAATAAACCTAGTTATAATACACACCTATACCTCAATTCAGTGTAGTATACATATCCTGGTACTTCCTTATTTTCGATAAAATGTAATCTGTGCGATAGTCTGTCAACGACAAGTAACTAGTAAGGTGTTTAGCATTACTTTGAAATGTACGAATCTGTTCCATAGCCCTAGCCCTCAGTCCCACTCACTCTCACAAGAAAAGGTCCCGAGGTTTATAATAAGTGTTAAATAAATATAATTCCTGTTTTCAACTTTAGTGTTTCTACTCTAAACGCAAAATGTACAATAGTTTACAAAATAGAAACTGAGTACAAAAAACAGCTAGTCAACAGACTCTTCGATATTCGAACTCGGGCATAAAAAAACCACTGAATTGGTAGGCAAGCACCTTTCCACCTTCGATATTCACTTACTTGCTAAACATGCCTACGCTAACGTACATACGAGACCCTTAAAACTTTAATGTTAAATATCTTATAAACTATTAACCGTCTAGCCCAAAAGGGGGCATCATTAGCTTCAGTATAACAATCTTTATCGTTATACAAAAACTCATTAAAAACACCTAGGGACCTTTCCTTGTCAGAGTACCCTGTTTCCTGGTACCATGGGGTAATAATTATAGGAAATGCCACGTGCCACGAATCATACTCGCAGGCAGTATAAGAGAAACTATTTTATTTACATTTTCCAAGCTTTCTTAATCATGTCTGCAGCCTTTTCAGCTATCATAATAGTCGGCGCATTCGTGTTTCCAGAAACGATGTTCGGCATAATCGAAGCATCGACCACCCGTAGTCCAGATATTCCGTGAACCTTTAGTGTAGAGTCCACGACAGCCATGGAGTCGTTCGCAGGTCCCATTTTGCATGTCCCTGTCGGATGATAGATCGTCATTGTATAAAATCGTGCGAAACATCTCCAGTAATCGTCCGATGGAAACGGGAACGACGAGCATTCTGGAATACGGTTCGGATTCGCTCGTGCATTCAACTGCTTCATTGTCGGGGTCTCGCTCATTTTATAAACAAACTTCGCTCCTTCTACCTACGACAACGAAAAATTCATTAACCTGTTTATATATAAAAATCATCGCAATAGATATTCTGTCTAAGACAGAATCGAAATAAATTCCATCATTGGCGTTTTCTCGTCTGTTGTAAATGTATTTTCAAAACATCACGCTGATGTTAGCAATGTCTGCAGCATCTAGTTTCCAATGTTTCTAGGTTCACCAGGGTTTACCTGATATTTAGTCCTTTTTTTATAGACAGTAAGAATGATTTTAGTCACGTTGTTGTACGAACAATAATTATAGGTTAACCACCATCCAGCGTTTATCGTGTGTAGTGCATAGTAATTATTGTAATCAACCATTTCAATTTTGCATAGTCTTCAAGTGTAACTGACTCGAGGAAAGATGATTCTCTATCAGTTTATGTACTCAAACAATTTTTAGATAATTTTTTTAAAAACAGCGACATTCAACTAAAACTTTTACAACGTTACTCAGGGTAGTGACCTTGAAAACATATTGAAAAATCACCCACATCATTAAAATTTACCCACATCTCTAACAGTTACCGTGTTAAACAGAACAATTTAATTGATAAAGCTTTTTTACCAGAATATCAAGATCGTGAGGATCATGAAAGTAATTTGGAACGATGGTCGGGTGCTGATGCACGTCCTTGGAACGCAATTTAATGTATCCTTTACTCCGAGGTCTTAGCAGAAGTGGAATGGCCCCATATGCATGTTTGTACAGTATGTTTTCGTACATACGCCCGTAGAACTCGTTATTCACGTTGCAAGTCCTCTTCACAAATAGACCACCGTCGGTGTTATCGGTTATGGCTGCCAGGAAGATTTGTATATCCGGATTATCCGCCGACTTATTTGCGTACCTGATACAGGGATTTATTTGTCCGATTATTAAAAAGTTCTAGCGTAAAATTTTAGTAATAACTGATGACGAAATACACGTATCCAGATGGTATAGAAAGGGGTGATTTCAAGGGTGATTTGAAACAACTTTTTTCCTTAGGCAGGAGATTGGACATATTATCGAGTAAGAGCGTAATAATATTTTAAATATTTTTACAATGCATTTATAAATCCTGTACATTAAAATAGTTTCTTCGTTGATATCAGGAGTACGCTTTTGTGTGATCGTTTGTAAATGTTTCAAGTACTTACTTGCTGTTAACGAAAGCCATAGCTTCGCAAGCTGGCAACGAATATAGGATCCCAGTATGATTCACCGCGAACTCCTTGATCGTATCCGGCGTAATGGATTTCAATAAATTAAATGTAAAGGGCTCCTTGCTCGTGTAATCCTCCGGTGGATCTATGAGGTAAACCATACCGCCCATCGCCACGTGATCCTGAAGATTTTCACCCACCCCGGGTGCATCCTGCACCAATGGGATTCCCATTTCCTTCAGATGTTCTTTCGGGCCAATACCAGACACCATCAGCAATTGTGGCGATTGTATCGAACCAGCGGACAAAATGATCTCGCGATTCACCTTTACCTGGCGGAGTATCGATCCAGCACGAAATTGGACGCCATGCGCGGTCTTCGACTGTCCATCTGCGAATCAACAGTAACAATGAAATTAAGAGTAACGAGCAGTTATCGAAAAAAATTTCGAATTGAATAAACAAAGGTACAGAAGAAAGATGGAGATTTTTTTTTCAGAGATTTTGCCAGGTTTCTTCAATACATCTTCGTTCATAGATTTTTGAGAATCGTGATGTATGTGGAATTAATTAATAATCATTTCTTATGTATGATGGAGTCGGCTGTGACCCGCCGACTTTAACTCTTGGATGAATAACGTGGGTATTTTAAACACACTTGAATATTTATTCTTAGATTTCTTTCTTGTATAATAAAATAATTGCATGTGGCTTCGTGTATTCCTTCCTTGCGAATTCATATATCCAATAATGACTTCTTATGCTTAATAACAGAATAATTAAGGAAATAAGTGGAAACCAAGTTTTATCGCAATTTTCATAAGGTGGCTGTTTTATACCCATCAATTGGTTATGCATACTATAGCCCTGTATAAATTTTGTTTACACATCCAGTGGACATATGTTATTTATTTGTCAATAATGTTTATTATTTGACATTCTTAGATATCCTAGCTTAATTTCTAGTGATGGGATTCCGAGTAGACTAAACATATCCAGAATGTTGTGTTTAAGTCTGCCTCGCGTCATAGAGTACTCCGTTAGATGCAGTGTTGTCAACGAGTAATTTGGAGTAACATAATGGATCTGGCTGAATTAAATAAAAAATAACAAAAATGGGGAAATAAATTGGATATGAAAATCGGAAGTTTCTTATACCGACGTTTTACATTTATTGAAAAAGATATTGTTGATAACACGATCAGCAAAACAGAAAGTCGAAATAACTTTAATTAAAGGTTTAAGAACGGAGAAAAATAGAAAATCCGAAGTAAAACCCATAAAATTCGATTGTATTTATAAAATGATAATAATCCGAAGAAGATCACTTGCCTTCGCGCACCAAAATCTTCTCTGCAGTTGACAGCACGCTAACGTGTAGATTCTTTCTCTTCGAAACTGATCGTAAAAAAGCCTTTGCAGTGCTACAACGTAGTCCGTTTCTTAACGTGCCGTGGGAAAATGTGAATCCGGTTTGAGTAGGTCCATTGATGTCCACCATATCGTATCCCATATCTTGGCCTGACTTCACCAAATAGTTTGTTATAGGAGTCCGGTACCTAAAATGCTCGACTGTCAGATGTCCACCGGTATTGTGATAAGAGGAATTCTGAAACTCTGCGATCCTCATGTCTTCTGACTTCTTGAAATAGGGCAGCACGCTCTCATAGTTCCAACCTGGATTACCTAACTTCTCCCAGTCATCGTAATCCTTCCTGTTGCCGCGGACGTACAGCATCGCGTTCAACACGCTGCTACCCCCGAGTGTCTTGAACATTAAACGAAAAGATCTAAGAGATACGCATGCACATTAAGTCAGAAATTTATTCGGATTCCCTTCGTTGTTGTTCGTGTTCGTATAGTTCTACAACTAGTTTTTGGTTCATGCTTCCCTTATAGGGGGAGATTTGAGTCATTTAATTTTTCTATTGCTTTTGCAGCAGAGTTTGGCAAATTTTATTAATAACGAATAACGATTTTATTCGACGAAAAATTATTTCTTAGTCACGAATAAAGCGTTTTTCGTTATTCGTTATTCACGAATAACTCTTTATTCGTTATTCGTTATTCTGAATAACTGCGCAGCGAATAAAAGTCAGGAGTAAACGACACCGCTTCCCATCCATGGATCGGAACCCGAGTGGTCCGATGCGGTAAGGGAAACCCTTATCGAGATAGCGATTGATGATTGATGACGTATACTTAGCGATAGAGTGGTTCTTTTAACTTGAGCTTCTACCACTTATAATACCTCCGTTTTTTTAAATAAATTCTATTGTATTTCTTGTAATAATTTCACTACTTTGTCATAACTATGAGTTATAAACGTTTCTAAAGTTCTAACGTAGTTCTAACGTAACTGTGGGTAATTTAATAATTGTATCGTTTTTAACGTAATGCACATTATTACAGTAGGCATTCAATCCCCGCACTATTGTTACCTGCACGAAAGGACACGACCCCTACTTACACATATTTCTCACACACGTGCGCGTACCTTACTCTGCCGCCCAGCACGGCCAAGCCGGAACATATACGGTGCTGCGTTTAAATGTATATAATACTGTTTTAATAAAATGTTGCAATGTTTTTATTGGTGGCAATGTCATTGTTTCTCGTTTAAATTCGCACTGTACAAACTTCTAGCTTAGGTTATGAATACTCCTACTATTGCAATATCAAACCATTAACGTGCCAATCAGGTATGCGTAACAAAGATGGAAATATACTAACTGACCCAAACATCTCGTGATCTAACCTATCCACTCTCCCCTACTGTACCATAAAATACAATTCTTTATACCTTCCCGCGTGGCCAGCGACACTGTTTGCCATTCATTGCTTGACAATAATCTTCTGATGGTTTTGTCTCGAACTGCCAGTCCAGCGGGGTCATCTGGATAACCGGATACATGGCAGGCACGTCAGATATGTCTGGTTCGTCTGGACCGGCTTCCAGCAAGAGCACCGTCCAGTTACCATTCTCTGATAAACGATTAGCTAGCACTGAACCGGCTGACCCAGCCCCGATTATCACGAAATCGTAACTTCTTCGTAGGTTAGTCAGAGATACTGGTTTCACCCTGAATTCACGGTTCGTGATGTCGGTTCTATGGATCACGATCAACAGCTGCAGGAGTACTAAGAAGCTCAGTTCCGGTCCGTAGGTTAAGGCTATTCGAAACGCGGATAGTTTGCCAATAATCGCCATCTCTTTCGATGACCACAGTAATCACTGTTAGTAGTACGAACTTGGAAGCTATGTCCGTTGAAAATTTATTTGTTTTTATTACAGCGTTGATGAAAAAATATCCTATCAAAAATAATCCTTCAATATAGGAAATTTGATATGAAGCAGTAGCAATACTGTTATCCATACAGTCTGTTACTAATAATGATAATTACAACAATACAGGAAAATATAGTGTCAGACTAGATATACATTAATAGAATGATGGTATTGTTAATTTGAATCCCGTGATTTTGTACATGTATTTTTATTGTACGTACAAGGATATATTCATTTATCAAAACTTATGCACATATGGTGCATCGAAAATGTATTTTAAAATTTCATGATTTCAAATATGAGGCTTAAACAACAATTACTCTGCTACAATTAGGTATTCATTAAGGTATCAGCAAATTGGAAGTATTACTAATAATATTAGTAATAATGTATGATACTTTATCAATATCTTCATTTCACTGTGTTTTGAGTATTCTCATATGCTATAAGTACACAAAATCAGCAGTGAAATTCGCAAATTGCAAATATTATGAAATACGAAGAAGAATTTTATTTAATAATTTACATTAATCTTTCGTGTCGGTATTGTGATTAAATCTCGTTTAGTACTGCGATAAGAATGATTCATCATAATCTTTATGGATAAATTTCGTGAATACTGAACGCCCTTCAATTCTTCAACTTTTTCCAACTAATAGATTAGACTAGTTTTCTAAGGAAAGATTTACTTTTTTCAGAAAATCGATTTACTTTTAATATATTAATAACATACGCTCTAAAAAACACTTCACTTCACTTCACGCACTGTTTTTGCCCACGTACGCTTGATTCTGAACAAACTAGGAGGAATGAACCTGTTGAATAAAATCCAGGTAGATGCTATCGGCGTTTCATTACGCGTTGTGTCAGCAGGTTATTTGTCGACGTGCCTCGATGCATCTTTTGCAATCGTGGCAACAATCGTCGAATGTTCCTGGAATAAAATTAACTATAATAATATTAACAATAAAAACAGAACCTTCGCCAGTCAACCACGGTGTCTGGCAATTCTGAAATGCTTCTATATTTATTATCTTTGAAAATTTGATATCGTACAATTTCTTAAAATATCAGAGAACACCTTTTATATTCTTATTATAGAATACATTAGGTGCCCTATTTAATAATCTTAAACTTTCGACCTAGTAGAATACTTAATTTAGAGGAAATTAAATACCTTAAAAGCCTTAGCAATATTCGCTGTCATTCTGCAACACCTTGCACTACTTGTAAAAGTATAAATTTTTAAATGGTGAATTATATGAAATAGTTTCAGAAGCATTTCTTAAGATTCTGAAGAATAAATTCTATGAAATCACCGAAATCGTAATGCATATATTTTAATAAATACTTATAACTCTATAATATGTTAAACTTGTCGTTTTTTACTTTGAATCTTATTTGTTAATGATTAAATTTAATCAATAACAAAAAAATTTATTTCTTTTAGGATGATTTTAATACAGAGGCTCCATAGTTCGGACAGGATTCGTAATTGGAACACATACCTTACGCGTTGAAACCATTCACATCGTATTAAGTCACTTTTTTCTACTTCCCATAGTAGCAGAAATAATTTAGATGCTCGATTAAAAATTAACACTCTGTATATGAAATCCCTGGTGCACTCTGAAGCTAATAAAAACCTCAACACAAGATATAAATTCTTATCTAATATTTGTTTCGGAAAATTCAGTTATATGATATAACTTATATCAATGAGAAATACGTATATTGATCTCTTAATGATTATTTGTTTGTTGATTGTGTACGGTTTTTAGAACACGTGACGAAATAGTACGATGATAATACCGATAAATCATGGGAGCACGTACATACAAACTTCATCGATATGCCACGTGCGTCATCCTGAATCTCTGGAATAAATAAAAACGAAAGCAGAAGTGGTGGAAATAAGAAACACCATTAATCTCGATAAATTACACGGATTTGCAAGTTTTTATTTAACATAAAACTCACGGTAGCATCAGTAAAAACAAATTACAAGAAGCATTCATATTAACTATTTTAATTGCACCTAGAAAAATCACAATGAATCAGATTGGTTGTGTTCGTATTCAAACATAATTTTATGATCATTAAATATTTTAAACAATCTAAAAAAAAAGTATGGAAAATTCAATCTCATTCGACCGAAATTTTATTCTTCCATTTAATATATTATTTTATCGAAGCTGAATGTAATATCTATTAATTTTAAGTGGAATCTGAGTGCTTTCTCCTTTGAATTTTAATCAGCACTACATCTACTGGCTATTCTTGAGAAATTCCAGTGCAATCAAAATATCCGTAAAGCAGTCTTGCTTTCAGACTCTGCTTACCGAGTTGTTAACAATAATAATGCGTCGCTTCCGCCAAAACAACTACTGTACAAATACAGATAACTTCGACGTATTCATCGATTCCATATCTTAATACAACAAAAAATACCGACTGCACATAACTGACACAACAGACCGTTCAGTTCGTACGTCATTATCGCGACATCTTGGTCACGTTACACCACTGTCAAACACCGATCTACTATCATCGAAATCACATGCACGTCCAAATTTATTTCACATTTCTGTAACAGCTGATAGTAGCTGGCAATATTTACAAAAGTTTCAGTTACACCGTAACGCGTCCACCCACGAGAATCACTGTCTCGATTCTATCAAAAGTTCAGATTCCCTTTCGAATAAACACGGATTTACGAACTACAAACCGTTCATCCTCGACCTCTACGTTTCAACCAGAATTCCTTTATCATGTCCGATCCTTTCTCCCCGATCATGATAACCGGCGCATTGGTGTTACCACTGACGAGATTCGGCATAATAGAGGCGTCCATCACACGAAGACCGGTCACGCCGTACACTCGAAGCTGTGGATCGACAACTGCCTCTGGATCCCAATAAGGGCCCATCTTGCAGGTGCCAACAGGATGATAAATCGTCGCCGAATAGTGTCTGATCATACATTCCCAATAACCGTCACTGTACATCGGTACGTGCTTGCAGCCTGGGAACTGTTTCGAGTTCAGTTCGCTGCCGAAACGTCTAAACGCGGCGGTTCTGCTCAACGCAACGCCTATCTTCACTCCCTCGACCAAGGTGGCAACATCCTCCTGCTCTTTGAAGTAATTCGGATAAATCAAAGGATGATCGAACGGGTTCTTGCTGCGCAGTTCGATAACGCCTTTGCTCTTCGGTCTGAGAAGCATCGGTATCACGCTCCACACGTCCTTGTCGCTTATGGGTCCAAAAACAGCGTCGTAGAATCGTTTGGTGAGACCGTGGACCTTCCTGATCTGTCTTCCCCCGTCAGAGTTGGTCGAGCCCGATATGAAGTGCAGCTCGATGTCAGGAAAGTCGTCAGATGCGTTCACGTACTTCGTGTTGACGAAGGCTAGGCCCTCGACGCCACCCAGAACGGTTAGAGGACCATCTCCGAAGATAGCGTATTGCATCACCGCCTGGACGCTGTGTAATCGTTTCTCCACCATGGAGATCTCTTGATTGACCATGAAGGTCAGTCCACCGAGGCCAACGTGGTCTTGAAGATTGTGGCCAACTCGAAGATCCTGGATCACAGGGATTCCGTGTTGCAGAAGGTGTTCTTTGGGTCCGATCCCTGAGAGCATCAGCAATTGTGGAGAGTTGACCGAACCCCCGGACACGATCACCTCCTTTTTTATTCGTATACGAAAGATCTTCTCGTCCCTGACGAACTCCACGCCGTACGTCATCTTGGTCTTCGGATCGATCAGGATCTTCGTGACGTGCGAGTGCATGGCGACGTGGAGGTTCTTGCGCAGCCTGGCCGGTCGAAGGAAAGCCTTCGCTGTCGAGCATCGACTGCCACGTCTGATCGTTCCTTGTGCGATCATGAACCCGGTGTGATGTTCCCCGTTTATGTCACGATTCTCGTAGCCCATCTCTTGGCCAGCTTGGACGAACGCCGCGGCCAGTGGTGTGTGCCAAGGCGCTTCCTGGACGGTCAAGTAACCGCCGGTCCCGTGATACGGTGTACGCGTCAGATACGGGTTCTGATTGTCCTCGGACTTCTTGAAGTAATACAGGACATCCCTGGACCCCCAACCAGGATTACCTTGTCGTTCCCATACGTCGTAGTCTTTCTTGTTACCTCGCAGGTAGAGCATGTAGTTCAGGACGCTGCTGCCTCCGATCACTTTGCCGCGTGGCCAGTTGCAGCGACCCTGCTCCATTGCTGGAGCATGAAATTCGATAAAAGGTCAGTTTGAAAGATTGATCGAAAAATAACTGCAAAAGTGGTGTAAACGAACTTTTTGGTTGATGTTATTTTTAAGATAATTTGACGGTCATCGATGTTTTCTTAACAGTTGGAGTGCATCGGGAGGATAAAAGACGCCAGTCCCATGTTTGATCTGAACCTCGATCTTTGAAAATGTACTTTAACCCCCGATTTTTGATTATTTTAATTTATTTAGTCTTTAATCTCGACTATTCTACCTGAAAGTACAAACGTTAAAGTTCAACAAATGCTTGTACAACTTTCTTCGAAAAGTCCGTAGTTTAAGAGATATTTCGAGTTTTAAATCACTTGGGGTCACTTGTCCCCCACGTATTTACAGTTCTAAGAACTTTTAGGATCTGTGGACTCGAAGTGTTAAAATGGTATCATGTGGTTTTAACTTTATTGTCTTGTAGCTGATGTCAAAACGAGTTCAGCGTCATAGGATATTATGATCTCGTAATGACCTTGGATTCAGAAATCTAAGTTCGATCAACATAAACGTTAATATAGAAAATTATTTCATTTAGATCAAATTAAATGTTCAAAGTGATGACCTTCTGTACCGATACAAATATTTAATTGTTTTGTAAAGCTATGAAGCGTCAGTTTCAAATGTTCAAATCAATTTAAATTTTACTCGTTATATGTTTCCGTGTTGATCGAACCTAGATTCCTGAGTCCAAGGTCATTTCAAGATCATAGTATGCTATTTCACGGAATTCATCCTGACATCAGCTACAACGCTGTGAATATAAAACTACGTGACATAATTAAAAGAAAACATCAGTTACCTCCAAATAATCGTGAAAATAACATGTAATAAAAGGTTTTTTTATACCAAGCACGTATGTCCCTTTGAACAATACAATTTTTATCCTTTATTAGGACATATTCTCCCGACTTCAATCCCAATAGAGATATTTAGGTGTTCTGTTTCTCGTGATTAACACTGTGTATGGTACATCAGTTAATTAAATTGCTTACCCATGCAAGCACCTGTTTCCGGTTCCGTTTTGTATTGCCAGTCGAGTTGACTGAGCTGCAAATAACCGGCAAGAAGCGGAACATCTGAAATTTCTGTTTCATCGCCCCCAGCTTCCAGAAGAAGGACGTTCCAGTTTTCGATCTCGGATAGTCGACTCGCGACGACAGCTCCTACGGCGAACATTATAGAAGCTTCAGAAAAATTGGATTACAGTAAAAGTGAAATAATTATTAATCTGTTAAAGAACCCTCATCCTCGCCCCTTGTGTCAATTTGACACATTTTTCTGCTAGGAAATGATGTTATTCTGTCATATAAATTTAGCTGAAACTCTGTGACTTTTATTTTAAAGAAGTGGCAGATTTAACTATTTATCTTTTCATTGTATTCGTTTCGTCGCGAGGAAAAGGTAAAAAGTGCCCAAAGAGCCTGTTGAAGTAAAAGTGACCTTGAAATACATGTTCTAGTAGAACAGAAGTACTTTAAAAATCCTATAATACCGGAATAATACCGGTATTCACGTTTCGGTAGAAGTACCTGAATCTAATTACAAAATCTAAGTTGCAATTACAATGTAATTGCGAGACAATTACAATTACAATTACACTGTAATTTTTATTTTAAATTTAGTATAGTTAATTACATTGTAATTGTAATTGTCTTGCAATTACATTGTAATTGTGATTTGAATTTTGTAATTAGATTACATTTTGCCCAACTCTGTTAATAATGAAGAAAATGTACCTGCGGAACCAGCTCCTATCACGATAAAATCGTAGGTTGGCAGAAGCACTTCGGACGGTATATTAATTGGTGGCGCTTCGTTGTCCATTACTTCGTATTGGAAATACACGAGCGCGGCCGCCAGCACCGGAAAGAACCATGAAAGTCCGCTGGTTGCTGAGGTCAGGCCTCCGGCTAAAACACTCTGGATATCCATCTTATGATTTCTCGGATTATCCTTTATCGAGAACCTGTAACATTATATCAACAAAAGAGTTATTAACGGTTTATGTAGGCAGTAATTGAAACATTTACCCTACGTTTATGGTCGATAGTTTTAACGTTAACAATAAATGGTATATATTCGCCTTTTGTACATGCTAATGGGACATGTAAGAATGTACAGTACTGCTCATAATATTATACGAACAATATAAGTTCATCATAAGTTCAAAAGATTGCTAATACCAAAATACAATATAATGTTGCATAACGAATATGTTCTCCATATTTTTATAGTCTAATTTTCTAAAACCAGAACGCCACAGGAATGTATTTATCATATTTAAAGTAAAATATAAAAAATTCTTAAATTTTATATTAATTATTCATCTTCTTTCGTAACAGAAATCCGTACAGTCTAATAACGACTACGAACATATAAGAAACATCTGAAACAGTAAGCTAACTAATAATGTTTAGAACAAGTTTTGACACAACAATTACTTCACGAACGTATTAAATTGTTATAAAATTAAAATGACACTCAGGGTAGGGCGAATACTTTTTTACCCAATTCTAGGAAAGGAGATGATCCTTTGAAATCTCGAAGCTCTTTGATTCACCGTTTAAATTTTCACACAACCGCCGACGATACGAATTATTACAATTTCGTGGTTGTAATCCTCGTGGAGGACCGTCTCCGACGAAGTGTCCTTCGTTACTGTTCAACCGAAACCTATCCACGGTCCGGTAGAAATCGGTCGAAGAAAAGTCAAAGACGCGGCTACACGTGGTTCGTGTAAGCGATCGCGTGTACGAGAAGAATATCAATGACACGTGAAACTTTCAGCTGTTAAGTAATTTTCTATTAACGCGGGCAATGTGCCCGCGACCGATCATCACGTATGCACACGTCGAAAGTCCGCTAATCCCGTCGAACCAAAGGATCGTGCGTGGAATTTTCCTGAAAATCGTGGAATCGCGATCGAAACGCGTTTTCTGTGAAAACATTTTATTTTAAGTAGGGTAAACGTATCTACATAACACACTACGTGGGTATATTTACAAAACCACCTTAAAATTTTCGATCCTTAAACAGTCCATAAATACATGAAATAATCAATATTTTTCAAATGGGCGATATCATATGCACTCTTGTCTTTTGCAAAACACGATTCAAAATCTTTAACTTTATATAATAATTGTAATCTGCTGCCTATATGAAACACAAACAATTTCATTTTATCTGAGACTAATTCGATAGAAAATTATCAATTACCCTTCAATTGAAAACGATTTGAATTTGAGTAGACGATATTAGATGCACTTACTCTATATATTTTTTTTTTAATTAAAATCCTTTCAACCAATCGTGTAAGTTATACATAGTCTGTGAATCTCTATGCAAACTTAAAATTCTTCAAGTAATTCATAGAAAAAGGTATAAAAATAAATAAGGATTTTATTGGATTAAGAATAAAATAAAAAATTTAGAAAGTCTGATTGAAATTTTACATTTTATTATATTTTACATAGCCCTACGTACTATAACACTTTTTAACTGTACAGGGCACAAAACAACGCTCCATTTAGAATTGTTACAAACATTGTAAGAACAAAATAAAAATGGAAAAATCAAGCATAAACTTATAAAATAAACTGAACAGAGTATTAATCTTCATCTAAATATTTGTTTTAGTATGTCACACATATTCATATTTGCTCTAAATTCGTTAAGGAAAATATATGTATACGAAGTTCCAATTTCAGTTACTTTTCTAATAAATTTCTAAAAACACGTTACTCGAATGAAAGCAATGGTCTCATTATGAACAATTTTAAATAACACGATTTTATAACGGATGTCAGGATAAATTAACGATAAATATTTATTACAGTTAATATAACAAATTAGAAAAAAAAATACCACTTATTTATTGTAAGATTGTACTATACATTATAACCTCGATTATACGAATAGTTTAAATGACGTGATGCTCGTATAATTGAATTTTACAAATACTAACCAAAAAAAAAAACGTTTTTCTGCAGACAATACCAAGTTGTCAAGTACAGAAAGTTAAATTGTACAAATTTCAAAATTATTCAAACGTAGAAACAAACAACGCATCTTTATCGTTCAATTGAAGATACGCGGATAAAATGGTAAATTATATTTTGAGAAGAGAACACGCAGTAATGAACATTCGAAAAGGAAAGCAGTATTCGCTCACCTACTTCCTGGCCGATAGCAGGTACATGGAGTCTAGAAGTTTCTGTCACTCCAACTAATCGATGCATTTAATTATTTCCCATTGGTTCCACATTTTCGCACAATAATTTTCGTTTCCACGTTGCTTCCTCGCCATGATTTCCCGTTCTCCTAGTTGACCACATAATTTCGTACGATTGATCGTACCCCATTACTGCTATTTCGCCCTACAACTCGTCAACTTCAGCTGTCCACTACTGACAATCCTCAGTAACAACACGATTAATAAGTCTCTTGACTTCACAATCCTGATTCCAAACTTAGGAAACCTTCGCAGCTACCAATTTCCCATATACTTTCAATACATAATACATATATTCCTTAATGTTTCCAATTTTTTGCTCGATCTTCAAAAGATTGTTTCCCCAAACCGGAGTCCCAAAACGTCCATGTTATTCACCAAAAGCGAAAGAGTAGAGGCACGTCGAGTCACAGAATGATTCAAACACGCGAGTATTCGACAGGACAGTTGTCAAAATATACACACTCTGTGTTAATTGGTAAGTATGAAATGTCAATGACAGTTCGTAGCTGTGATGCGAACGAAGCAAAGAACTGGACTATCCCCTCGAGGCGACCGGTGATATCCTCTTTCGGACGTTGTTCCACAAAATTCAGATCCGCGAACGAGGCCACCGTTCATCTATCACTGCTGTCTTTTTTATTTTATTCTTTCTTTTTTTTTTTCGATCATGTGAACTGCACGAATTCTTCGTGATCGAGATGTAATAGTAGCTCGGAGGACGGTGTAACACTGACCATGACCTTGCTGGCTAGCACGAGTGTCTGCATGCTGGATCCATCGAGATCGGAGAGCAGCGGCTCGTGAACGAACAGGTTACGAACCTTTCGACGGTGAACACGCCGCATAACGGTCATCGACTTCCCCTCTCTTCCACTTCCTCGTGCTCATTCTTCAAACACTTATCTCCCACCTCCTCCCTGGGACCGTTCTTTCGGTACAAGGTTTGATCGAAAAGGTTCCGGGACTTCATCTACGAATCATTTATTATTAATTTTAAGGGTGAACTTCCGAAAAGCATCCACACTCGATAACCCTGACCTTGATACATATTATCAAGGTCATCCTCCTGAGTAATCGTTGAAAGATTTAAACCGCCGAACGTTGGTTATTAAATAGTTATTAACAAAGAAAGATTGAAACACGTACCGTAATTTTCCCAGAAATCTGAACTTTGGGAACTTAGTTTCTTCCAAAAATACTTTTCGAAACATTATGCTGATCTCAGTTGGTTGGTGTTAGGTAAGAAACAAAAAAAAAAATACTGTTCAAAGCATTATACTGATTTAAGTTGGTTAGAGCTAAATAAAAAATTAAAAAAAAAAAACAAGGGTTCAAAGTGTTATACTGACCTGAGTTATACATATACTACGTTCGTCGACCTAGTAGCCTGGCCCCTGTAGAAATGGAACTTTACGCAGGGGTTGCGGAATCTGAGAGTGAAGTTGATTCTGCACACTCGAAATGTGTAAACTGTGTAGCTTCGAGCACAGAGTGTCGATCTGGTAATCAAATTATAGTATTAGAACCCCCTGTATAAATGGACGATTTAACGATTGCAACTACATTTTTCAGAATTACGCAAGTTAAGTTTAATTCTTTGGGTATATTTTTAGTGGACAATTGTTAATTAAAAATTATCCAGTGTAAAATCCTTGATATTACGATTTTCTATTTCTACGCAAGCACAAAAAACAAAACATGTTTTTCGTACTGTGGTTTTAGTAATTTGATCGTTAGCTGTACTTTTCTCTTGGTCAATATTTGGTATGAATTTATGACGAGAGGAAAGTATATTTCCTCGGGTGCAAGGATCTTGTTTACTCGGGACGACTCCTCGGATGTTTGATGGCAGGATTAACCCAAATTTGATTGGCTAACGAACTATGTTTAACCCGTTTAACCAGCAAAGATGAGTTAACTCGTCATTTGGAAATTCTTCTTTGCTGGAGAAATTTGGAAATTTACGCTGGTTGCGAGAGAGTCTCATTGTTTTGTTACGCTTCCAATTTATCTATCCTTAGTTTTATTATTCTGTTCATATCAGTAATAACATTAGGACATATTCATTAAGATGGAATAAAAAATTGTAACTAGTAAATTGCTTCGATATAACTTTTTATTTAAATTAGTTGCAAAATTTTAAAACAGTTTAAAATTTATCTCTGTTGATTTTCCCCTGTTTTGCTTTTTGAAAAATAAACATGTAACAAGAAACGCTTAAACTATTTTGCATATGTAAATTACAATGTAAGTAAATGAATAATGAATCATCTCTTCCCCGACTTTTCTGAAGGTTTGCATTTAACATTCGGTTTATAATTAATTATACCATAAAGCACTTATTTTACATTTATGAATCTATTGTGTTTTGTAATAAATATATGAAAAATTTAATATACATCGGTTACTTAGTAAACGCATAATAAAGATAACAGTAAAAAACGTACGCTCAGCGAATGACTAAAATACAAGGTAAATTCACTCGGATTCAGCACGGAAGAATGTCGTAAACGGGATTTGGATTACTGTAACTTACGAACGGGAATATCCGAATACCATTATCAAACATCTACGAAGTGTTTCAACTATCCTAAACACACGCAACAGCTCTAATGGTAGGTCTGTTCGCAACCATTGTTACACAGAATTCATAATCTTTTCGACACTCTCGTAAGATATCGATAGAAAAATTTTTTGTCAATTTAATGTCGATAATCATGTAAACATCAATTTTACAGAATATTCAAACTCCATTAAATATAGGTAATGGTATGAATAATGTATCATTCCAATTTCTAAGTATTGTTTTTTCTCTCAAAATTTCTGTCTATTCTACTTAATTTATACAAATTCGACTAAAACCTATAACATCATATTTTATCTGATATTTACATTTTTTCTGCTTTTTTTTCTAAAATTTCCTGTTATTCAAATTATTCGGATTTCCACCGATAATTTCTTATTCTCTCTGCTGCCGAGAAATATTTGAACAGGTGTACCGTGTCGAGAGTGAAAAAGGACCTACATTTACTACTAACGGGTATTGTCCATCGCAGACGTGACGAGTACCACCCAGTATACCATATGGGAATACCATACAGTAATCCCCGAGGATTTACTGTACTTCTTAAAAAGTTCATGGTATCTTTAATACCAATGGCCTAAGTAAGAATACTTTTGTGAACTTAATTCTGTGATAGTTTACTTACATTCCTACTTTCATTAGACTCAGTTAACATTTCGCAATAAAATTTATATCAATCGAAACTTTCATTAAAACGACATACATTCCCTATTGATAAGGATTTTGAAACTTGTGTTTTAGAAAAAATGTCAATCGCTTGAAATTTACAATTGGACGGATACGAATACGTCTGTGACTCACTGAAAATAATTTCAAAATCGACGTCTGCGAGTTGCGTGGTATTCGTCACGTCCCCGTCTGAACAAACCCGGCACTCATTTTTTGACGTCATCAGAGCGGACTTACGGTAAAGAGCGGCGTCGGCCGCTACACGGCTACGACCTACTTACCGTTGCAACATAGTTCCTGTTATGTATTGTCTTTAACGATCATTGAATCACAAATCGAATCGTGGTATTATTATAAACAACGGTCGGAGGAGCAACTTTAACGTCTCTTACGTTACAGCCGTTCGTTTCTCGTAATAAGTCACGTAACGATACAGCATCGAAAATTTTTGGCTTTCATACATGTGTCGACGAGAATTAGGCTCCCGTGATTTTTTTATTTCTTGTCTTTACACAAGAGCTACCGTGAAAAGTAGAGTAAAAAATATTTCAAATACTATTTAAACCCTGCAAGTTCGACTCACTTATTCTTCATGTTTGTATCGCTTGGTATAAATTATTTAAATACATATGTATATCAGTTGGAAATAAATAAAATATTTCAAAGTAGAGTTGCACTGTTTTCACTATTGCTCAAGTAAAATAGTAATTCTGAAAACTAGTTTAAAAAGTTAATACAACTGTTATGTCATACTGATACATAGATATAGTAGCATGGGCGTAACCAGTTTATCAGTCAGAAGGGGGAGGGAGCGGGGCAAAAATATTAACACATCGACTGCCACAGTGAAAAAGGCTGTACGTAGCCAGACTCACTTTATTCAGTTTTTAAAGTCATAAATCGTTGAAAATTTATGCGTTTTGTAGAGGCTGTTGGTCGTGTTTCAAATTATACTTGGGCAAAACTCACTTTTTTCCGTCCAGGGGAGGAGGGCAAGTGCCTAGTAACTCTGCTAAGAATGAATCGTTATTCTGTTGCAGTCAAATAACCACATCTATTGGCAGAATTCAATGTCTTAGTGCCAGCAGTTTTTTCGCGAATATCTCGTAAACTTTAGTAAGTCCCCCCGTTGTATGTATAGGGAAAAGTTGTTCAAAATGTCGAGTTTTACAACATATCCAAAAATGATCGAAATCCGAGGGTAGGCAGCTTTTTTGCAATTTGACCAAAAATACAAAATTGCCCGACATTCATCGTGTTAAAGTTGTTCGTCAATTATAATTACAGGAGGATGTTGCGGATTGATGAGGAAGAGAACCATCGTCGGGGGCTACGCCTTCACATGGTGGTTCGTCACCGACGTTCAACGACTGTCCTTGGAGGTGATGACACTGAATCCAGTCTGCGGAAACGTGGAGACCGCCCAAGGCGTCCCGCTAACCGTCACAGGGGTGGCCCAATGCAAAATTTTGCACACTGCCAGCGCACAGTTTCTGGAGAAGAGCGTACACGAGATCAAATCGACGATCCTCTCTACCCTGGAAGGTCATCTTCGTGCAATATTAGGTGAGCTTGAGAAAATCTCGATCGTGATCGAGAAACAGAACTCTAGGACACGTGGACACAGTTTTTGGCCAGTATGTTCTCGGAATGAAATTTTGAATTCGTAATTAATGTCGACATCACCATTTGTCAATGATACACATATGTATAGAGGGTAAACCACGAATCGTATGCTTTCACTACCACTATCTTTATGAACAGTCCACAATAGCATAAGATAAAAATGGAACTTTGCTAAACTTACAGGTACCCTTTCGGTGGAGGAGATATATAAGGATCGGGATCAATTCGCGACGCTTGTAAGGGAAGTCGCGGCTCCAGATGTCGGACGCATGGGCATCGAAATTCTGTCGTTCACGATAAAGGATGTCTACGACGACGTTCAATACTTAGCGTCTCTTGGCAAAGCTCAGACGGCGGTCGTTAAACGGGACGCCGACGTTGGCGTCGCCGAGGCGAACCGCGACGCTGGTATCCGAGTAAGTTTAAGCACGAGTATGTGCGCTGAATACCGCAAGAATTGATCGATCAATTAACCTTTAGAGGACGGGCAGATTTCTTCATGATTTTTTATATATACATATATATATATATATATATTCGAA
The DNA here is from genome assembly GCF_001272555.1 of Dufourea novaeangliae. Classification (NCBI taxonomy): domain Eukaryota; kingdom Metazoa; phylum Arthropoda; class Insecta; order Hymenoptera; family Halictidae; genus Dufourea; species Dufourea novaeangliae. Next base: position 1,545,558 of record NW_015373988.1, on the reverse strand, counting down.
TTAGAACTTTCATACATTTGTTATAGCGTCATAACTACGAAAAATAGGCTTTCCATCTGGTACCATAACTGTTTTTAAAGACTCGAGAAGGGAAGAGATGAGGGAACAGAATTTATAGTTCGGTTATTTTCTCCAGAAATTTGTATTTTAATACCTTTACTCAATAACCGAATTTGTATTTTAATACTTTTCTCAAGAAATTTGTATATTAAATGTTATCTTGGAAACAACTATGTTGAGGATGAATGTGTGGTATTCATAAGTCTGAAATACTGCAAAACACATTACGCCTCGAACAAACTTTAATATTTTCAAGAAATAGTTATTGTAAAATGTAAAATGTAAAATGCTTCCATTTCGTTTACAGCAGAAAAATAGACATTCTAGTGGAAAGAGATGGTCTATATTAAATCTATACTTGACGACTCTGTTTACCAATTTCTGACAATAATTGTCACAATCGTTTGGATCACTTTAATAATATATACATATACTGGACGTCCCACGTAAATGTCGTCACGAAATGTGAAAACATTCCTTGAACTTGACAAAAAATTATGTTGAACAAACGTTGAATTATATTTTTCGTAAATCAAAAACTTCTTCAAAATTCGTAGCGACACTTATGTGAGACACCCTGTACATCGTTTCGTTGTCAATTAACTTATTCGTTTCTTAATACAGGAAGCAGAATGCGAGAAAGCAGCGATGGACATAAAGTACAATACTGACACGAAAGTCGAAGACAATGCCAGACTTTTCCAGCTACAGAAAGCGAATTTCGATCAGGAAGTGAACACAGCGGTACGTTGATGCTTAAGAGATTATCCTTAATCCCCTTTAATCCTTAATAAGCCGTTGTTTCTCTTCGACTGTACCGGAAACTATGACAGAATCTCTTTAGACGTACCTACACATCTTTTCTTCTTCCGCCATCATTTGTAAAAACGCGATTCTTTTCTTAACCCTTTTAGACCTGAATTTTCTTAGAGTATAACAAATATTTGATTACTCATTTTAACTCAGGGGACTGTTTAGATGATATTTTGTTCCAAACAAATTTTTGTAATATTTTAGAAAAGATTTGTTATTCAATTCTGAATTCATTAGATCTACTAAAAACATTCTGAACATGAAACAAAATTAAAATGTATAAGAAATACAGTGAACTCTAACTATATTGCCATTAAACATATTGCCACGCGAGACACTTCCCCCTCACACGAACTTTCGACCACACAAATTCGCTCCAACATAAAGTGCTAGTCTTCGTAAGATAAATGAAACGAGTACTGTGTGTCATAAAGAAACGTGCTACTTTTCGTAACGCATGTCAATATACAGTGGACTCTAACTATATTGCCATGGTCGGGGCTGTAGGGGAGTAAAATGACAATGTGTTTAGAGCCCCCTCCATGCTAAGTTCTATCGTCATAACCTGGGCCTCAGCGCCTGCGCAAAAGCTGGATCGTGATAATGCGCAAGTGTGAAGGGGAAGTGCCTCGCGTGGCAATATGTTTAGTGGCAATATAGTTAGAGTCCACTGTATATATACACTAGCAGTCATTGTAAAACTTACCTTGGAACGTCAGTCTCGAAAGGGTTCATGTAGCGAAGCTTTCAGTTCAATGATATTTATGTTAATTGCAGAAAGCCGAGGCTCAGCTGGCCTACGAACTTCAAGCGGCGAAGATCAGGCAACGCATACGAAACGAGGAGATTCAGATAAAAATCGTCGAGAGGCGTAAACAGATCGAGGTAGAGGATCAGGAGGTCCGTCGAATGGAGTACGAGCTTCAGAGCACCGTACGATTACCGGCTGAGGCTGAACATTACAAAATTGGCAGAGTGGCAGAAGGAAAAAGGTAAATTTTCCGTGAAATTATTATTAATTACTCTACCGTCCATATAGAGTATGTTCATATCAAATGTATTATACACACGTTATTATTTCTACGGCTATTGAAAATGCAAAAAAATGTTTCTCTTGCTTGATTTCATAAAGTGAAGTTAATAGAATATTTGAATTTTTTTAATTGTTATTACAGAGATTTTAATAATAATGTAATTTTTATTATTCTCATGTTATTAAACATTTCAAGACGAATTCAACGACATATTTGGTAACGAGCATCTCTTTAAGTAACGAAATAGTAATAATAATTCGACTTTATTACACAATATAAAATTATTGCAACAAAAAAATAAAGGGAAAGAAAAAGAGACATAAATAAAAATGTTTATTAATCGAGGTTCAGATAATTGTAGTATGTCGCTATTAAGCCTAATTGTAACAATATTCATCGAATATTCAAGTACGCGAAAACAGTTAGTCAGACTTAGCGGGCAGAACAAATGAATTGATTTCTCTGCTGATTTGCAACGTTAGCATGCTTTAATTGGTTTCGTCGTTTTTAGAACGCAGACCGTAAATGCGGCCACAGCCGAGGCTGAGAAGATTCGATTGATCGGAGAAGCCGAAGCTCACGCTCTAGAGGCGATAGGGGTATCGGAAGCTGAACGTATGCGGATGAAGGCTGCCGTTTACAAGAAATACGGTGAAGCGGCTATTCTGAACATCGCTCTAAACGCTCTGCCAAAGGTGAGGAATCTTAATTCCCATATTAATTCCCATATTGTTAAACACTGGAGGATATTCTATACAAATACCGGTGATTGTTTTGAAAGAACATAATTATGAAATGCCATAGACTTTTGCCCATACCATTGGACCCTGTATCTTTCGTGTGCTCGACGATCCAGAAATGATTCATTTTATGTTCTTGGGAAAGGAGTATTTAACAGCTTGTGATGCTTTTAGTCCCATCACCGACTATCCCCATCCTTACGACCAACAGATTATTATTATCGAAATACATGTTTTGAGAAGTATCAATATCACAGACAATTATTATTTACGCAGGTTATAACCCAAATGAACGATAAAGAATATGCTTGTTTAGAGGTTTCATAATCTTTATAAGGAGTCCTTGGTCTGGAAAGTATAGTTGGTAACAAGCAACCGAAAGCATAGCATAATTTCCAGTCGGTCTTTACGATGATGTTATCAGTAGTAGTAAATTATAATACATTATAACTAATTTTAAATGCACGTATGATTATTTCCTTGTAATTTTCTTGAACTAACTGTATTCACGCTATGTTAGTTCCGATAACGATGTGTTATGTATTTCAGATCGCAGCAGAGGTAGCAGCGCCATTGGCCAGAACGGAGGAAATCGTCCTTCTGGGAGGTAGCGACACGACCAGCGGAGAAATTACACGCCTTGTGGGGCAAGTACCTCCAGCTGTTCAAGCACTGACCGGTGTAGATCTTTCAAAAGTATGTTTAAAAGGCCTTCAATCTTCTAAAATGTGTATAACATGGAAAGATTATCCTGTAAAAATTTGATTCTGTTTAAATTATTGCTAATACACGGTTTGTTCCAAAAGTTTTCGGGCAGAAACGAAAACAATGATTTTTCGTAATGTAACGATGCTTTTTGTTATCGATTATTCAAAATAGTTTCTTTCTGAAAAGATACCCTATTTAAAGTTACTGTACTAACTCTGGAATCTACTCTGATACTCTTTCTTCAAGATGGCGGAAAGAGCCACGATCAGACTTAGCTAGTTTCATAGATTAATTTTTTGACGCCTCGAAGCTTAAGCAGATATTTCTTGGATTATAAATCTACGCTCCAAGTTTGATAACTGTAGCCACCAGATAACAATTGCGGATGAAGCATCGGTTATATTTCCATAACCGCGAATAGAATTAGATTTTGCACTGTACGTCGCTGTAGAGCTTCACACGCATCTTTCCACGTTTCGACAGTATGTTAAACGACATTAAAGCGTAAGACGTTAATGTATCGGTTTCTCTTTCGACTATTTCAGGTATTAGGAAAAATACCGGGTGCGAAGTAATGGCGAACAGAGCAACAAATGGAACGGCGGCCAGGCGATCGGACATTTGGAATCAGCTGAAGAACGAAGCAAAATTCTCTACTGCCAAAGGTTTCTCTGCTATTCAATTATCCACCCGGTGACACTCCAATTTTTTCTCATTCCCGAATTACTCTACCTCAAACGTAGATAAAACGACGCTGAACACAACCGGTCGGATCGGTCGTGTCTCCGCTATTGACACGTTTAACACATTCAGTACACCTTAACCCACGGCTGGAACACTCAGTGATACTCTATAACAGAACGACGTGTTCTATCGGTGGGTTACCCTCTAGCTATAGCTTAGTTTACCAATTTGCAAATTATAAAATTATATTATAATTATCTTGTAACTAATAAGTATCTGCCATTTTGTCGAGCTGTTGAAGAAAGAAAGCACACAACTTTGTTCTCGACGAGAAAATTTAAAGACGGAAAAGTAAATTGTTAATAATGAAAAACGTTCCGATGAAATCGAGCTGTTTCGTTTCAAGCTAGAATATTTCTGTGAATTCGCTGTCGTTCTGAATGTGTTAACGTCGATCGCGCTCACCGATGCTTGTTCCTCGCGTTACGCATTGTCACGTTAAAGCGCACATATTGCCTAGTCAGTCTTTATCACCATCGTCGATTTCCCATCATTTTCAACGGGTTCCACTATTCTCTCGCAAGCACCAAGCCGAGCAATCTGATTAACGAATGCCTCTCGGAGGTGGCGACATCTTTAGCCTATCGAAGCTACAAGTCCACCTCGTATCCTTCAAGTCGCCATTTTGGATGCAACAAATTTCCGTCTAACTTTTACTACCGTTTTCTGGTAGTAGCCTCTTGGTTACCGCAACCGGACACGACTGAGATTTAAACAACTAGAAATCTGTGGTTTCACGATTCAGCTGTTAATCGTAACCTCCGTTAATCAGCATATTACTCAGTGGCCTGCAGACTGAAGAACAGATCTTTCGAAGTCTTCATCGAGAAGCTTTCGTCGGCTATCAGTTTAGAAATGATGTAGACACGAACACCGCGGTTGGAAAGAAAAATTGGTGGAAGAATGACACAAGGACGAGAGGAAGCAACGGTCAGCGGCGGATAAGACGCAGAATTGATGATGCAACTTGTGGTAGCCGCAATTCAGCCGGGAAATCGAATTATGTGTAGGTGAACGTACGCAGCAGTCACGTTCGCGTAAATCAATTGTGATTGAAAACTTTCGATCATTGTGTTCAAACATAACATAAGTAACTTCACAAAAGGAGGAAGAAAGAGAGATGAGTGAAAGTGAGAGAGAACGAAAGAGAGAGAAAGAGTAGACGTTTGCGTGGAATAGGCGACGTGGAAGTCAACTGTCCGTTAGTCGTTGTACATACTCGTAGTACCGCGTGTATAATAGAATCGAAAGGTATCCTTTGCCTTGCTTACTAGAACGACGCGCGACGAAAGGACGTGATCTGAACAATAGTTGGTACTCATTCACTTGATCCCTCGATATTCAAACGGAGTATCGATACGAGATTCTCGAAATAAAATTTAATTAGAACGTATTTCAACCCCGAAATATTCAAATGATGCATGTAGATTGATCAGTATGATACTGATAAAATTTTAAACCTCTTTCAGCAGACTTATGTATATTTATACATATGTATTATGGAGTTAATACTAATTCCTAAGGGTATAGAAAGTTAATGAGCACGAGTGACAGTCGTTCGTCGCCGTTCGTACTGGAAATTCTCTCGGTTGACCACGCATCGGAACAAATAACATTACCGACAACTGTATACTATTCCAAACCGGAGAAAGTGCCAATTTGTAAATACAATATCGTCTCGCCGCTATAGCAACAGAATTATGGTATTTATATCGCGTAATGAGCATTCCGTTGTCATGCACTTTATTATTCAGTTCGTAGTAGGACCCCGCAATCAAGCTGATCTAAAGACAATGTTTGATCCCAGATAGCACATGACGCCCAATGACGCCTTGAAGGCGGTTTAATGGCGCCTAATCAAACATGAATCGATCCAGATTCTGTGGGACGTTTTAATCAATTTTAATTTTTTATTTTACTTATCAAAAATTATAATTAAAACGTATAAACGAAAGATTGCTTATTTTTCGAAAAAGATTACGGATATTGCAATGTTATTACACATTTATACATTTTTATTCCTATTTAATATTGTGCAAAATTATACAACTATAACATATATAACAATTCAACATTTACATCTTTTTAATTCTAATATTTAGGGTCTTCTAATTCAATCATAAAAAATTAGATTGAAAACTTAAAAAATTGTTTTCACATAATATGAATTTTATTGCAACATTTTCTGCAATTTAGAAAATGGCTCAAAATTCTTGATTAATTAAAATAATAACGAATTCTTTATTATATTTCATGTTGATATTTGACATCAATAGTATGAACAACGTAGAGTCTTCGAACCAATGCAAAGGATACAAATTCTTATTCTTTCCTTTGCAAACTGTCGTGTACACTTATTTAATACAGGAAAGGGAAGTGCAAGAAGTCGTCAGCCATTAAAGAAAAGTCTTCCCCTCCCCAAAAAAGAAAGAGAATAAAAATGAGAGAAAGTATAGTACACTCAGATCAGTACAAAGAAGATGACGGAGAAGTAATTTCAAGATGATATATTCAATGTGATCGTTAAAAATGATCATAATCCATAAGTACAAGGTCTATGTCGGTATAATATTTTTAATAATAAAACGAAATCGAAGCTATACATGTCGATTGTATTAAAAGTAAAAAGGATCTATTGCTATTAAGCAGATACTTTACGCAAGATGTAAACAAAATAGTAAAACCCGAAACTGCACGATCTCTTCTGAAAAATCAAGCGGAAATCCGAAACAATTTTCTTGTTGCCGAAGTTACTAGGCATATCGAAATAAGGAAATGTCGAGTAACAAGAAAAAGCACAAATTATTTAAACGGCAACATGAAATATCACAAATCGAGGAATGCCTCCGGCATTGTAAATTAAAACTAGAATTATTATGAATTAGTCGGATTGTTTGCAAAGTTTGCGTCATTATTATGAATAAGGTATCTCTTCAGAAGGAAACTATATGGAATAATTTCAGAACCACCATTATCTTATCAGAAATTATTGTTTTAATGTCAATGCGAAATCTGTGCATTCTGAAAATAACTTGAGAACAGTAATTAGAATTTATGTCCATTCTGGGCTGTCTTTTTCTTTAGAGAGAATCGCCAGTTTTATAGCTAAACTATGAATTTGTTGGCATCTTGTTTAAGCTACTTTTAGCGATATTTAGTGCACCCTTTCCGATGGGTAGTCAATGCGAGAACGCACCCCGTGGCAAGACTTTTAATAATCTCGAGAAGTTCTTTCTTTCGTAATCGTAGATCAACGGAAGTTCAGATACTTGCTATGTAAAAATGACGAAATGAAATGTGAAGAGAAAAAAGAAACATTGACGTCCACGTGCTTTAGTGAATTGTCTAACGCCGATCGAAATCAATTTGTATTGCATCGTTCGATTTTTATTCGTGACCGATGGTGAACCGATCGGAGCAATTAACACATTCAGGAGGATATGAATAAATTATAATTAATGATGGAGCACTGCCATTATAATTGAAGATGTTAAACTGGTCGGATGTAGGTGGGTCACATTTTGCATGAATTATTAAATGGCCTTGTTGATAGCCTGACCCACCACTAATTATCCTGCCATAATTAATCCTTAATTACAGACCACTAGTCTCAGAGAAGAATTTGAATTTTTCTTTAACTAGCACAATCTAGCGGAGAATATTGTCAGCTCGAGGGTTTGAATTTTTTTTCCTAAAACGATAACGAAAGATGTCAGTCAGTTGGTTATGAAAAGTGTTACAAAATAGTCGACATCGAATTATTCGTCTTTGAGACGAGTCATCTGTAATTAAGGGTTAATTACATATTAGAATATGTAGCTTGTTTCATAGGTGTGCCGTACTATTTTACATTTTCTATTTACAAACACGCACCTATGTTTGTTTTTTTTTTGTTTCAAAGACAATTACCAATCCTTGTAAAATATTTATAAATAAAGGACGTTTCGGTAGAACCGAGACCTGAGAGTTGAACTGCAGATTTTTTGCATTTATACGACACGAAAATATAAAAAAATAACGTAGACTCGTTTTTTTTTTAAATGGACTAAGTCCATTAATTGACAAAATACATCACTTGATTTTTGTAAAATTGTTTATAAAAGTGGATACTTGCACAACCATCTGCAGTCCGCTTATAAGATACCTGGTAATAGGGTCCTCAGAAATTCGCTGTCGACCTGAATGTATTAAAATGTTTCGTTCACCGTCGAAAAAACATATGAAAAAACGTAGATAGTTTTCGTGTGGTTCTTGGATTTTTGGCGAAGATCGAAAAAGACGTAAAATCATAGAAAGGTTTGCTCGATGATTGTTTTGTTTTCAAATGATTTTTCCTTCGCCCGATCGAGCTTCAGTTGATTTCATTCGCTTTTATTTACGTTATTCTTTAATGTAAATCATCAGGTTCATTCTCGAAAAATGAGAAACGAAACAATACTCCGATCGTACTAACATAACTCGGTGAACCGTTTGCCATAAGTTTTGTATACATGTATTTGTATTGATATTACCAAGCATTAATAATAGGCAGTTTTTATTTGAGATCTGTAATATTTTAGAGTTCTAACGTAAGGTGATGTGACTATAAAATGTGACCTTTGTCACATTGGAACGGAACGTCGAGAATTTCATTACAAAAGTATTCTTCGATTATTAAAGAGGTAAGAGATTAACAATTCAGATATGTTTGTTCGATATATTCATATTTTAACAAGTATCGGTATTTTAGTAATCTCATTTTCCTTTTTTTTTTTCTTACTATCAAACACATAAACACGGATAGTATCACGACTCAGTATATACATTGTAAGAAGTTTATTCGTAGTGGATTGTAATCGAAGTTTGAGATCCAGACATTTTCTCGCTTTTCACTAATAACTATATACACATAATGATTCTATATAGTGAAAATAACAAGTGTTGACTAATTAATATGAATATTAAATTCGCGTAAATTTCGCCTCGAACTTCAATTGCGATTCGTGAGAATTTCTTCATTCCACTTTTGAGAGAGTTACAATCTCGTCAGGATTTCGTAATAATATTACAAAGCATCCCAACGTGGTGCAAAAGAAAATGAAAAAGAAAGAAACGGAAATGTTTGTGACAGAATCTTCGTGTGAATAAAAACGACGAATAAAAGATAGAGAATTTTTGTCTACACCGTTTTTCACTTCCGTTGAACAACGATAATTCGATTACACGGAGTTCGAATAATAAATGAAAACGAACTATCTTTTATTCGATTCTTTTTGTTTACATAGAATTTTTCAATGGATTCTGACACTTTTTCTTCAATTATTATATTAAGATGTTTTATTGTATACTTATATACCTAGAGGCGGATCGTTTTATTAATATTTTACTAACAGTATATTATTAATGAACAAAGAGAAACGGTTATAATAATCGAGAAACGTTATGTTTCTTCAGAACAATTGTTAATTAACTAACTAATGAAATTGTAACGTTAGTTGTTCGATTATATTCGATTTTATTAAAACAATCGACATAATAAGACGGAACACATAACAGTTACTTTGTCACTTGCGCAGTGTTAAGTATTATAGTTATTGCATATGAAATGGCGTGTTTCCTTTTCTTTTTAATAATACTTGATATTCTGTTGAACTTTAAATAATTTTATTTGTTAAAGTAAGGAGCAGCTACGTTTGCCAACGAAATTCATGTATATGCACAGCATTATGTATTATCAGATCGCGTATTTTTCAATAAAAATCATATTTTTCGTCGGCAGTTACATATACAGAGACAAATGCTAACCAGCAATTCCTTTCATAAAAGGTTTTATTTTCACCACATTTTAGAACTTTCCTTTACAAAAGTGTAGTGTAAACGCACCTAATATCGCCTACCCGAAATTCAAATCGTTCTCAATTATAGGAAATTAATAATTTTGTGAATTATAAACAATGAAATTGTTTGTGTTTCGTGTACGGCAGATTAGAATTGTTAAACCTACAGATATTCAATCATGATTGGCAAAAGACATGGCAACCAGAAATCAAGATCGTGAAAAAGTGCACATGATCTATCGCCTACCTGAGAACATATTAATTAATTCATTATGGTTCAAAACTATTCTTACTATAAAATTAAAGAAATACAATTTGTAAATATTTATGTCATTACATATTATTTTTTCTAGCAAATACTACACTGAAAGGTAGGCGATATCGAATGCATATGCCGACTCAGACGCAGAAAAAACTGTTTCCGTTAACAAAAATATGGAAACCGATTAAATTGCTGAAGCATGTCATTAATTAGATACTGTCACTGAATATTCACGCATTCGTAGAATTTTGAAACTTGTCTTCTCTCAGGTCACGATTCAGGAAATTTTTACACTTTCAAGATTCACTGAAATACTTCTCCTTTGCTACACTGTTACTCACATAGCATTGCAACCATAGTATGTCTACACATGCTTGACCGCTAGTTTAGTTAATTACCAACAGATTTTAGCACTTTTTTGTAAAATATTACGAGTGGTGATAATAGGTGCAGTTACCCTATACCAATCAGATGAACAGTCATTTCATGCGCAAAACCCTGATAAATTAATGGAAAACTATACTTTTAATCTGTTCCGTTTATTGTAATCTCGATTCAGCGTTGTAATTAAGGCAAGGAACACGTAACAGTACCTCTCAGTCGTATGGTCAGTGAACCGCGAATCGCCGATCGCGTTCATGAGTTCGAGAAACACGATCGCAAAGTTTGATTTTCGTTTCTCGTTCGTTTCAAATGCCATAGGCATGCATTCGAAAGTACCTTTTTGATACAGAGATATTTAATATATTATGTTTTATTGTACTCTATGTTCTATTATGTTATTATCAGGCGTACCAATGAGTAATCCACTGTTTCTACCAAATGGAATTCTGATTACCAAAGAAATTCATAACAATTGTCAAGCACAATGGCAACCATATGCATTTACTAGGACTACTTACAAGCAATTCACAACTTCCTGAAGAATTTTGTGCTTGTATCACAATACTCGTACCCTGGCAACCATTTATCTACGCCATTTTGCCTAATAGCATATCAAACAAGTATTCTACATTTATTCTGTATCATAATCTTATCGAAACCACGATAGACTACTTTGGTACACCTAATATGTATTAAGTTAAGTCACAAGTAACTTCTGCTTTCCTAGTTTTTTTTTCAAATTAATGTCCGATTTATCACATTTTACACTAGTACAAATCAATGGAAACATTTCTCATTATCTCTAAACTGAATTATTGATGTTCAGTTGAACTTGAGTTATTTAAGTCATGTTTTCGTATCTATGATGGAAGTTATTTCTAACTCGACAAAATATTTATACTCCCAAGGAAACGATGAATTACTAATTTGTACGTCTAATGTTTTTTTTTATTTTAATATGTTTTTATTTTTAATACTCTCCTAAGATAACATTATTTCGAATATCGTACACTGTTAATTCTAAGTCCGTAAATGGTTCTCGTTTGAGAATCCCGTGTACCTCTTAAATGCGATCGCCATGTAAAGAGTAATATGCAAATGTTTTATTTACGTTACACGATTTATTGCGAAATTTCATTACGGTCCCTGTCTGTGTCGAACTTAGCCTCGAATAATCGCTTTTAATCGCCGCAGGAACTAAAGCTCATGGATTCGAAACTCCGTTAATGAGATCGCTACAGAGATGTACAGGTTATTAGACTCAAGTTACAAGAATACATAAGAAATAAGTTCATTTTCCGTACATGACGTTTTATTTACAGTATTTTTACATGAATTTCAGTAACTAATGCGTATTTGCCATACTATTAATCAGCAAAATATATTTCTTTTTTTGTTTGCATCGAAGCTTAAATGTTATCGAAGTACAATGAAGATTGTACAAAACTGTAGTCAATTCACTGAAACAACAGAAAAATACTTAAGATAACAGTTGACGGTTATTTGTGAAAAAGACAGTTGTTTTATAAGTTAAGAAAAAGAAGGAGTAAAATATATCTTCCAAGTTTCCTTGTTCTTCCGCGTTTTTAATCTGTAATTTTCTTCTTTCGGAAGATTTCCTTTCCGAACGTTTTTCCTTCTGCATTCTTGATCTGTAACTCAAAAACGTCTCCAAATTATAAATGTATATATGACAATAATTTCTTGTTACTGAAATTTTTATATATCTCCGTGAAAAGACTACATCGAATCTAATAATTTGCATACCTCTGTAGTCTGTGAAACTGTGCGAAAATCATTTCGAAAGTCCTTCGAAGTAAACTTCAAATTTTTTCAGTTTTTCTCGAACAAACGTAATGTTTAATATTCAAGATCATCCGACGATCAAGGTACAATCGACGAAATATTCGACCATACGAAAATATTCTAAATGGTCCAGTTAAATGGAACACTTTTCAGAACGTGCTGTTTTTAACAAACTTTAAGTAAATATTGAAAACTACGAATTCACGAAATTTAAAGAAACAAAAGAACATAATTTCAGAATATCCCAGACCCCAGAATCCAGAATCACTGTGGATGATCGATATCCAAACTGATCCATGAGTTTTGGTCCAAAAATCGAATGGATGCGTGGATGTGTCATCGTTCGAAGAATTATACAGAATTGTAAATCTCCGCGAAACTCATAGCCATTGTATACTCTGTCTATATGTATGTGTACGCGAGATGGAAAACGCATAGATCTGCGGGAAACGAGAATACCTGCGAAGCCGACCAATAAGATGAACGACGTTTTAGGGGGAAAGGGAAATCGCGAAACGATAAAGGAAACGAAAGATGTTCAAGTTTCTAGTTAGAAATTCAAAATTTACCGACGTGTCTAGGAAGAATGGATCTGGTCTTTTGTAAACGACGAACCCGTGAATATTGTATATTTTGAGAAATTACTATGCTAGAGGTGTCTGAACGCGTAGATAGAGGACAATATTAATGATCGTGTCATACTCTACTCTAATTGAAAGTAATGAAATATACAAATACATACACAAAGAACAAAACACAACACACACATACACCATTTAATGTGAATTAGTGCATATTTTTAATAAATGGATGATGAAATTAAGATTATTTTTTCTCTTACTCGCCGTACGTATGTATATATGTATATGTTTATACATTGTATTACGAGAACTATTGTAACGTGATGTTTCCATTTTCTTCTTCGAGACGAATCCGTTGTTTTTAATACTAAAAGTGCGAATGAACAGTTACTCCGTATGTGGTAATTGTCATGGAATATCGCAGTGTGAAAATAAACACGGTTTTCAGTTAAGAAACACGTATTCGACAGTGTTATCACGCTTAGTATTTTATAAGACGAAAAGAAATAAATCTTTATGGAAGAAAGGCTGATTGTCAGGATTAACAGTCATTAGGTCTTAATCTGTATTCTTTCAGCCTTAAGTCGCGAGCTTGATGACGAGAAAACTCCTACTCGACGATCAAAAAATCAATTCTTTTCACGATCTTTTCATCCGGATGAAGGAACCCATAGAGATCAATCGTGATTTTCAATGTATATTGGATATCTAAAAAATTATCAGAATATCCTATCATTAATTTTAATTAATCGTTACCGGCGTTTATTCTGTATCTCCTAAGCTTTCATTTAAGAACTTATACAACAAAAGGCTCCACCGGAAATGGTAAAAAATAAACACATGTAACAAAATTGCAAAACGGTAACAATCTCCTTGACAGTGTAATATAATTACATTTTACGTTTACAAGATATACGAGACGGTTTCGTACCTCGGTTTGACCACTAAATGGAATTCACATGTTTGTGGAATACATAACACTTTTACTAAAATCTAAAAGATGTTTATTACTCATCACGTGTTCATTTCGCCAATTTTTGGCGGGCACATATGTAGTTCGTCTGTTCTTCGCTAGATGACGTCACTAGAGCGCCCTCGATATGACGTAATACCTAACCTTTATGCAACAACAATATTTCGTTTGCTCCTCGTTAATAAGTTGTGATTGAGATATCTGACTACTGATTATTATAAAACAAATCAGGAGCTATTTTTTGATGCCATAATATTTGTATAAAAAGGCCATTTACTACCTAAATTGTAAACAAGTTTTTGCTTCTTCTTTTGCGAATATCTCAGTAACTATAAACGGTGCTGTGAGAGTAATTTCAGATTCGGGAGGAGCAAATTGGGAGCAATTTTTTGAGATATAAATCGTTAAGATACGTTAACATTCGGCGCCAACTATTTTCCGATAAATGATTTCTGCCACTAATTTGCACTACAATAGTTGATTTTCAAGTTTTCTGCATTTTTGAGATCATTCTTTAAACTCGTTAATAAAATAGTTTAGAGGTCTGGCTATCCTAATTGCCATTTGGGATACGAGAAATGTTGTAAAATTTATTTTGTACAATTAAATTATTAATACAAATCGACTGCACGAAGAAAATGAAAATATCCGGCATCATACCTCAGAGATTAAATCGACGTGCAAACGGGTATGTTAACATATGAAACGTGCTATTTTTTGTAAAGTACGTCGAAATATTTTTTACCTTTGAAAATGGTTTAAAGGGTTAAGATTGGTTTACATTCACAGTAAACATTATTTTCATGGAAATGTAACTTAAGGTTTTCCATGCGAGGTGTGAGGTGTGACAGAAAGAAAATGGTAGGACGAGTGACAAGCATGGTACTGTCAAGTGAAAGATTGTTGTATTGCTTTATCAGTTGAGCACTGCGAAACAATCACTTCAATAGTTTCTTTAAAATACATTCTCGATATACTAAATATCGTAACGTTTAAACTTGTTACAAACTAACCATGTTAAACGACGTACCAAAAAGAATACTGAAAAGCTCGGAATCAACGGAGGTACGATTACAATAACAATTTTATAATTTTACGAATCAATAAATTTTACTATAAAAACACTGAAACAAAAGACATTCTTCTCTGTTTATGTGGAATTACTTAAATGTTGTATACTACTACATGTCAGTGATCGAACATGTGACTACCGCTTAATCTCCGTATACAAAGTGTCGCTAAAATGATTGTACAATTCAACGATATATAAATAACGTATACGCGATAAACTTTTGTCGCCGACAAAATATTTTAAACTACGTTTCTGACCTATTTTTATGTACAGTCAATTCTTATTAGGTTGTGTCATTACTTCGGTAACACCTTATATTATCCTGCATTCCAAGATTTATCGTTTCTATTTTCCACCCTATGTTTCTTCTGTTATTATTTTAATTTATGCTTAAATCTTTTACGTATTTGTTTATGCTATGTCATTTCACCATTGCTTTTAAACATACGTATCGTTCTGTTTATTAACATTTCTTATACATATAGCGGAAGAAAAAAAAAAGAAATAAAATTGTTACTTAAAATCCTAGAAGCCATCTGTTACAGATTTCTTGTATTAAAAGGCATGTATTAAACAACGAGCGGGAAATTCAAAAGAGTGTTGTAAAATATTTTCAGGCTGATGTTCGTGAAGATGAGGAACAAGCGAAAAAATTTCAAGATATAATTGATTTGCTTTTGGCGGCAGGATATTTCCGAGCTAGAATAAAAGGTTTATCAAATTTCGATAAGGTACATAAAGAAAAAACTGAAAAAAATCGTATAATATATTTTAAAATGTTGCATTGAAGTAAAAAAATACAGAACTAAATTAATTTTTAGGTAATTGGTGGGATGACTTGGTGTATAGAATCCTGTAATTTTGATATAGATATTGATTTACTATTTCGTGAAAATTTAACTATAGGTCAAAAAATGTAAGTATGGGTCTGAAATTATTTAAAAGTATTTAATACTTGATTCGAAATAATGTTCTGTACATATTTTTAGTTCCTTAACTGAAAAAATTGTAGCTATGCTACCCAAGATGAATTGTCCATATAGAATAGAACCACATCAAATTCAAGGTTTAGATTGCATTCATATCTTTCCTGTCATTCAGGTATTTATTGTATCTTGAGATATGATTTTATGTTTTACAATCATTCTAATGATGATCCAAATTTTAGTGGTTAGTCAAACGTTCCATGGAAACCAGAGATCAAATGGCTGATTTTGTTCGATCATTTGCGCTTAATCAGTTTCATAAAAAACATTCGTTTATTGAAGATGCTGGTACTACATCAGCTGTTAAAGAAAGTCTAACACGAAACATTCAGCTAGTTAAAGTAAGAAGACCTATATGTAAAGTAGGGTGCCCCACCAAAAGATACTTGAAAAATTATTTTAGACAACATTTTTCTTCTGAAAATGATAATATTTCAATTTTTGGCGAGGCATCTTGTAAATTGACAAAAGACGACTCTTTTGGATAAACTTGAAAACTGTAATAAGTAAAGTCACAATTATTTCTTAGAAATCGTATGAACCACGACGTCTTTTCAAACACAAAGACGGTTCTATCAGAGATGAATCTACCAGGTTCCTTGGCACAGTTCTAGAATATGAAGCGCCTTTATATTATTCTACAAAAACATCGCCAACGACTGCCGTATCAGACGATATCAAGGATACTGATAGGGAGAATGAATTAAAGGAAAAAGTAAGCAAGTCCTTTTATAAAAGATTTTTTATATATATTTACAATACATTAATTATAAAATATGTATAATACAATTTTCATGCGTGGTAAATACAGGATACCTCACATAAGGTGAGTTGTCTCAACATTGTTTTTCCAGCTTTTTTGTTCACATTGGAATGATCGAAACACAGACATTCATTAATGTTTTTCTGTATGAATGAGTAAATGCAAAACGGCAATGATATTATAATGTCCTTTGAATTATTTTTATAGGAAAACACAGAACAATTAGCTGGAAATCTAGCCGCTATTGAGGAAAGTTCGGTAAGCAATTATATTTACACATTCTCACGTTAATTAAATATGTATTAGTCATGTGTTTGTAGGCTCGTTTAAGTGTCACAGCGGTGGGCAACATCGTTGGAATTCAGGCTCAAGAAATTGCTAAAGTTGCTGAAAAATATGCAACGATGTCAACGTCCGGAACGGAGGTAAATTTCTCCTTCATAAATCAGCTATCAGGTGAAATTTATAATTTCGTACTCATTTGTGATATTGTTCATATTATTATCTATTTATTTTATTTTTATATCATTTTTTTCATTATAGATCATGTTGACTTTTAGATGACCTTATAAGTCTCATCAAAATAATCTACACGCGTTAAGCTTCTATGTGATGTACTTCCGAACTTTAAACGTTCAGTAGTTATTTTTTTCGACACAATGTACTTTGCAAAATACACGTATTTGTATATTAAAATCAAACACCTCGTACATAATAATGGTAATTATATCACTGTTTAAAAGTTTCTTTTCGTTCTTTTAAAAATACGTACATAACTATGCACTGACTTAATATATTGACAATCGTTACACAAGTTGTAGTTATTTCTGAATATAGAATCTATAGAGACAATGGATTTATAAACGATTTGAATGTTAGATTTCGTTGATGCTATCAGACTTATTTTCATCAGTCCAATTATTTAACTTTCTTCGTTTATAGAATTACAAATTGCAACTGTAATTTTTATGATACTTATAATCACAGGACCATAGTGCTACGAGTTCTTCAGCAGCGTTCATCGCATTACAGAAACAAAAAGCAGTACTTCAAAATCGAGTACGAAAATTGACCAAAGATAGAGATAGTTTATCTACTAAAGTAACGGAATTAATTGATAAGTCAAACGAGTCTCGTTCGAAGCGGCAGACTATCGAGCGTTCGTTAAAAAAGGCAGAAGAAATGGGAATTAATGAACATGATAGGTAATTCCTTTATTATAAATAGGAAGTTAATTCTTTCATAAACAAATGTGGTGATTACTTATGAAAATATTACATCAAAATTAACTTAAAAAAAACACTAACTTCAAAATTAGCTGTTTCAATAAGCAAAATGTTTTATCTTTCATGGATAATCGAATATGCTACAACAGTACCATACCTTAATTTCTGTATTTTCTTAAAAACATTTTTTTCCTCGAAATATTGCAGCATTTGTATTCTTGCTATACTTTTGATAGTATTTTTATGTTCGAAAGAAAAGACGTAATCAATGAAGAAGCATTGAGAATAATCACTCTGCAATCGTATACAGCAAGTTAATTTTGGTCCCACTATACTGAAATACACGAAAATGAAATATTCAAGCGTGATTGTCTGGAAAACAAATTGATTATACGATCTTCAATAACTATCCTAACTGCTACAACAACTATATCTTTGTTCTTTTGTAAACTTTTTAGTGTGTATAAACGTTTGGAAGAACTACTCTTAGTACACGATGGTTTGAAGGAACAAGAACACAATTTTCGTGAGCAATGTAAATCAGATTTGAATCTTTTACGTGGTAAATTGCAAGAAATTGAAAGCGGTACGTCTGAAGAGGAGGAAGATCGTTTGAAAGAGTATGAGGAACAAAAGGAAGCAGTTACAAAAGTAAGATTACAGTTGGCCAAAAAGAACAGAGCGATCGCGTCTTTGACTAGACAGTTGGATGATGTTCCTGGTCGCTCTGAACTTACACAATATCAAAGACGGTTTATGGAACTTTACAATCAAGGTTTGCCAATCTATTCTTACTCATCAATATTTCTTAATCCATTGTGTTAATCAGATGTTATTTTTATCGTCAAAATTACAGTTTCAGCCAAACACAAAGAAACGAAACAGTATTACACATTGTATAATACGCTTGACGATACAAAACTTTATTTAAGTAAAGAATTATCATTATTAAATTCCATCCAGGATAATTATAATGAGTGAGTAGTTCGCAAATGCTGCATTTACATTTCTTCTTCGTTTAAAAGCTATATTTCATATCTCTTTTGTTTACGTTCATCAGAGCAATGGCATCAGCGAGTGGTAAGGAACAATTTCTGAAGCAATTTGAAGCGATAGTTGCAGGTGTAAAACGCAACAAAGCTAAGGTAATAAATTTTACTTGGTAAAGAAAAAAAAGCAAGAATGATTATTAAAAGTGAAATACGTTTTAATAAAACTGAACTACTTAATTAAATTTTATAATAAACGCTATCGGAAGTGAAAGCTACATGAAATTCAATGCATTCTGATGTGTTAATTAATTCTCAGAATTACGACGAAGCAGCTAAGTTATTTTTATGTAGTTTGATCCGTGGATCATATTTTCCAGGTGGAAAAAAGATGTGCTGATGAGAAAAACAGAAGGGATGCTCTTAGCCGTCAACTTGCCACTTTGATAGAACAACAACGCAAATACGTTGCTGCGGTCAGGCAACTTACTATTGAATGTCGTAAAAATGAGGCTTTGCTTGCACAGCTGCGTGGTCCGTAAATAATAGTCTTCGTTCTACTACCTCCAAACGTATCAAATACTCCTATTTTTACTGCAATATCTTATTCCATTAAAACACTTTGATATATATAAAAATTTAACCGACAAATGTTAAAAAGTGTTGTTATTGTCGAATATTACGTTATATATGTTGTATAATATTCATATATTATAGATGGTGTCTCCTTTAAACAATTATAAATTGTTTTCTATAAAACTATTAATATATAAGTGTATGGCATAACCATACACATATGTCTTTGAAACTATTCACATATCAAAAACCGTTTCAGACAGAAATTGAATGGTGTTTGGGGATTTAATCTAAACTCAATAGTCTTTTTGTGGGTGAGGAATAACAAAAGCATTTACTTTAGAAGACATTTTAATTTTAATGTGACAAAAACCAATACTCCAGTATTTCTTTACAATGAATGGTAAAGAAAGAATGAAATGAACTGCATTGACTAATACATTAAAAAATATATGGTTTGTAAAAGAAAACCATGTTATAATTGATATTTCGACCACACCTCTATCTAGAAAGAACTATTGATATCAGATTGTATCTTCAATAAAGCTGTTCAACTTGTGTCTAAAACACTTTTGCATTGTAATACTAATAGTTTCAAAGGTATGTATGACAACTGATTTATATTTTACATCCAGCAATACATGCCAAATATTCCTACTTTTCAGATTCGTACGCGCGAGGATAATTTGGAGTTACAGAATTAAAGAATAAAATTTAAAAATAATATTGCTCCTTTTTCCACCGTTAAAATATAAATTTTATAGAAAAACTTTGCTGAAAATCGATAATTTGTGGTTTCCCATCCCTCACATTTTCTTGCATTTATGAATGTCCCGCATACACATACAGTTTTGATGTTTAAAACAGATGAAAGAAATTACTCGAGTTCGAAGTCCAAAGGATGCCAAAAAATTGTTACACGTAACAATTGCAACCGTACGATTTAAAATAGTCAACACCGAAGTCACATGACGGTTTTGTTCGGTGTAGAGTATAGATAGATGATATGTGCAATATACATATATATATATATACATGTTATACATATATACGTATGTATGTATGTATATACCCATATGTACAGCATCTCGGGATTGCAATTTTAGCCCGATAATAGATTACTACTTACCACTTACCGTTTGTCTGTTTTCCATTTCACGTTCAGTAAGTCAGTGTTTTTCCTCGTCGCTCCGTCAGAGCCCTCTTCGTTCGTTACTTTATATGAGCTATCGCCATTGTTCTTTTCGCAGTGTTTAATGTGTTCATGTGTTTTATCCGTCTTCCCGAGGATCTATCGTAGCCATTATCGGTGGTACGATGATCAGTGATCTGTTTTGCTAACGTTCTTTAGAATGTAGCGGGCATCCAACGTTACGTTCTCTAAAGATACGTAATATGACAATCGCATCGAGTGGAAGAACCATCCAATCGAGCTTGTTCCTTTCAAACTAGGGGAACATGTGCTATCTATACAGTGGATTTTAATGTGATATTCATATGAGAGAAATATTGAGTGTAAGATGGCAAAAGACGAAGGAGACGACCTCTTGCCGGACAAGGACGCGGCGAAAGGATTTTACGCGAAATACGAACCCAAAGAAATCCTTGGAAGGTTCGTCACGTGATATTTGAAAAAAGAAAATAACAACATAGCGTACTATTTTTATTTGTTCAGCCAGCACGCGTAGCATGATAGATATGTTTGTATTTATATTATTAGACCCTGATGCATTGCGATTACAATGAACGAACTGAGAAATTCAGCGCCTCAAATTGAACAAACTAACCTGTACAATTACATAATTCTACGAAGTTAAATACATAAGATTCAACGATGACAAGTTTTTTAGAGATGAATAAAACAATGGAGATTGTTGGAAGTAATAATTTTACTCATAAGCAGAGTACAACACTAACCAGACATGCGAGAAGTTCGCTCGTATTATGAATTATTAATACTCTCAGCATTATCAGAAATTAACATAAATAAACACGAAATAAGGCTATAGTACGCATATATTTTGTTGGTTTTTAAGAATTTTCTTATAAAAGATTTCATACACGCAACAAATCACATTGAAATATTTACTTACTATGTCTATAATCAATGTCATGTCTAATAAAGTGTATATTCTAATAGAAATCTATATTATTTTATGTATATACTGATCTTCTGTTGCGATCATAATGCTAAAAAAATAAGAATTAGCTTTTTGTTGAAGAATTTTCAGTTTTATGATGATTTAAACTTAAATTACTGTTTACAGAGGAATATCTTCCACTGTTAGAAGATGTATAGAAAAAGAAACAGGTGTAGAATATGCAGCTAAAATAATAGATATTAGTATTGAAAGTAATGAGGATGGAAATACAATGAAAGATGCTACATTACAGGAAGTGCATATTCTTCGTAGAGTAGCTGGTCATCCTTATATAAGTAAGTTCCTACTTATAAGAAACAAAAACTGAATATATAATGCATTATTATGAGAAGAAATGTATATATATGTAAATACAGATATATAAGTTTCAATTGGTAGTATCTCTTCTTATATGGTTTCAGTTGAATTGCATGATGTGTTTGAATCAAACACATTCATTTTTTTAATTTTTGAAATTTGTAAAAATGGGGAATTGTTTGACTACCTCACCTCTGTTGTTACACTCTCTGAAAAAAAGACACGTTATATTATGAGACAAGTGTTTGAAGGAGTGCAACATATACATAATCAAGGAATAGTACACAGAGATTTGAAGCCAGAGAATATATTACTAGATGATAATCTAAATGTAAAAATAACTGACTTTGGGTTTGCTAGATTATTGACAGGAGGAGATAAATTATACGGTTTGTAATTATTTTACAAATTATAATTACATAATGTATTTGTGTGGTAATTAAAAATGACTATTTTTTGTCATTACCATTATTTCGCAGATCTTTGTGGTACTCCTGGATATTTGGCACCAGAGGTATTAAAATGCAATATGTTTGAAAATGCAGATGGCTATGGATATGAAGTAGATGTGTAAGTTGATGTATTTTAGTATATGTATGTTATTTTTAAATTTGCATAATATTTTGTACATTAATTCAAATTTTATAATATTATACAAATAATATTTTAACTAATATATAATATTTCAATTAATTATCTGGTCAAACAATTACTATTTGTTTCTTCTTAGATGGGCTTGTGGAGTAATTATGTTTACTTTGTTAGTTGGTTGCCCACCTTTCTGGCATAGAAAACAAATGGTTATGCTTAGAAATATTATGGAAGGGAAATACTCATTTACATCCCCAGAATGGGCAGATATAACAGGTAATTTGTGTTTAATAAACTAAATAAAAAAATTTGAAAAGGAGATAAATATAGAGAGCATGCAATAGATATTTGTATAAATTTAATTAACAGATTGCATGTATAAGTATGCATCATTTTCAGAGAACTTCATCCTTAACTTTACACAACGTTTTTTAAGAGATAGATATTGTCGCGAAAAAGGGTACCAATTTATAAAAATAGAGTTGCATTATGATTTGTGTATTGATACACTATAGCAGTTTTTGTCTATTCAGAAATCAAATTTGTGTAAAATTTTCGAACTCGTACAAGACGGATACCTAAAATTTTAGGTGGAAGCTTTTGTACTTGATTATTAATGATATACAAGCATGAAGTAAAATCCATGGTAAAGTCAGAAAAGTATAATCATTTTAAATAATCAAAGGTGTATTACCTTGAACTGAGCTGCTTCATTTATGGAATGATATTTAAGGTAAGACTTGCTACTAACAATTCTTTGAACATGATGCACATTTCTGTTTCAAATAATTAAAATATACTTGTCCATGCGTTTTTACGTATTAATAACATTTCGTTTTCTGATACCATTTAAATTTGTTGTTAAATTCTTATAATTTCTAGATTTTAATCATATTTTCAGAAGCTCCTAAAGATCTGATAAGAAAGTTACTAGTGGTTGATCCTAAAAAGAGGTTTTCTATCAAGGACGCATTGGAACATTCTTTCTTTCATACAGTAGTAAGCATTTTAATACTGTATATTTATATTAGTAGGAAAGAAAAATAGAGATTGATTTAAATCTTCATCATTTTATGCAGTCTGGGTACAGCTATTAGTGCAATTATAATTGTACACATTTATTTCTTTGTTTCATACGTTTTCCATTACATATCTGCTTCAAAAACATATCAGACATTAGTTTACATATTTTTTTTTTCATGATGATTTTTTTTTATCATTGATTTGATAACGCATTTCTGTAATAAGACAAGATGTCACAATATAAATGTAAAATAGATTACTGAAATTGCAGCTATGGGATCAAGACATCGCACCTCTAAAACGTTCACTATCATCTAATTCTCGACGTCTGAGTAGGATATCTCAGTTAGCGTTGGTAAATTATTTTTGTTTTTATTTTGTTTGCCGTTAAATGTGGGTTCTCTGAACATACCTTGTATATGGTTTAAATAACAATTAACATATCAGGTTTAATTAATATTTCAAAAAGTCAGATAAAACTGAATATAATGTGGATCTTTATTTTGTTTTCGTTTTTGTTTTATAATTTGGACAAGTGCTATGTATTATCATTCTTTCTTCTCCAAAAGTGGAGACGGAGTACCTGAACCTATTAATATTGGTTACAATTATGTGTCACTGATATATTACAAA
The DNA here is from genome assembly GCF_001272555.1 of Dufourea novaeangliae. Classification (NCBI taxonomy): domain Eukaryota; kingdom Metazoa; phylum Arthropoda; class Insecta; order Hymenoptera; family Halictidae; genus Dufourea; species Dufourea novaeangliae. The sequence goes on along the minus strand of NW_015373988.1, from coordinate 1,521,319 downwards.
CAGCAATTTAAAAAAACGTATTTATTTAACCATTTCTTCAGCATGGGTATATAAATGAGTATAAAGATTAATTAACAGTAATACAAAAACATTAACTATTATTTGCATGACAAATTAAAAACTTACAAGAGTACAGTATTTGAAGCCTTATACACACACACCAACTTTCCTCTCATTGTCTACTCTATTGTTTGTGTCAATGTTATAACAAGATTTATTGCAGTTTATAAATAAAGAACACTATATAGTTCTAGACTTGAATGCCTTGAAAGTATTTCATATACGGAAAATTGTTTCTTCAATATATTACATAGTCTTACTGTTGTAACTTTCTTTGGTAACAGTCCTTCGTTATTCTGTTGTACCATATGTTATATTTAATAATTACTAACATTTTTGTTACAGGAAATGATTTAAAAATAATATATAATTTTATGTCACATTTAGTATTTTCTTATTTCTTATCTTCTTTTAAATATTTGTACAGGAATTAAAGGCAAAGTCATTTAACGCAAGGAAAAGATTCCAATTGGCTATTATTTGTGTTCGTGCAGTTGTTCGTATCAAGCGACTTCACACAACACCCGAACCTCTTTCAACACAAGTGGCATGCACTGATCCTTACAGAATCAAAATTTTACGAAAGGTATGAGCTTGAAAATTTATTAAAAATACTAGGTATAAAATGGAATTTATAAATGTGTTTAAATATTAATCCAGATTTATAACATAGCAAATATTTCAACTTCGTAAAAATTTACATATTCAGTATATTTGACTAATGTGTTCCGTCACTTAATCTAATATTTTATAAATTCTTGTAGGTCATTGATGGTTGTGCATTCAGAGTTTATGGTCATTGGGTGAAGAAAGGTGAAGGACAAAATCGAGCTGCATTATTTGAAAACACACCAAAGACGGAATTGAAACATCTTTATGTTACTAATTTGAGCAGATAACCAATGCTCTAATGCATGCTTTTAAAGCATTATTTAGCGAAAATTGTTAATTCTAATGTTAGTCGACATTTACAGTATCTAAACGAAATATTCAGTAAGACAAAAAAATGAAAAAATAAATAAGTTATTTAAAAGGGTGGTATATTCATAATGCTTTCTCTTGGTTCTATCTATGAAAGAAATAATTCTTTAAATGTGTATGGTAACTATAAAGTGTTCGTAAACAATGTCCATCAAATTGCGATATCATAAGGAAAACTTTAAAATATATTTGTTGCCTTTAGATATTTCAAAATATGAAATATTAATTGGATGGTTCTGTTTCCAAATTCTTATGCAGAAATATTTGAATATTTGTTTTCGCAAGAGCCCTACAGATGGCAAAACGGTTTCTACCTAAATACAGTGCTGCTCAATATGTTTAATTTATATAGCCTTTAAAAAAGTGTTATAAAATATGACAGTTTCATTAGCGATATGCTACAAGCAATTAGTACCACACCTTTAGAGTGTGTTTTGTGCGTAGGCCAAGTATTATTTTGAAATCTGTTTGTGAAATTACTTTTTGAATGTTTTATTTTAAATTAATGATAATTTCTCCTTTACAGTATTTTTTGTTTTTTCTTTTTCATAGCACAATATAATGTAAAAGAATTTATTGTCAGTGTTACGGATAAGTTTCAGAACTAAGTTCTGCATGTGCTAAAGAAGGAAATAAGACTCTTAAAATTATTGTATTTCGAAGATAAATGAAGGTGCTTATAGGTACATTCATAAAAATCATTATTTTATTCCATGACCATACTTCTTATGTTTGTACAACACTATAAAATATGTTCAGTGATTATGTGTGTAAAAATACATAATAATTTAATACAAATCAGCAACACATAAGAAGTAAAATTTATAATAATACTTTTACTGTAGTATATTCTTGACATTATACTATGTACAAGATTAGCAACAATTATGAGTAAAAATTAAACATAGCAATAATTGTAGTAACAATTTGTAAAAAGCTGTAAATCTTAATATAAAAATGGTCTATCTTGTATAAAAATGATTGAGAATATATTATTTACAGTAAAAGGTATAGAAATGTTTATAAACAAATTTTACATGTAAATTATGTGCGATTCCAATTTGATTCAAATTTGTAATCAAAAAATCGTATTCCATAGTAATATTATTTACTAAGATCTGTATGTAGAATATAGTACATCATATTTTGTGCAAATTCTAGTCATGTTTTGTACTGCTGAATTTGTTTTAGATTATAAATTATAAAGAAAAATTTGTATAACATGTAGTTAATTTTTCTTAAAAAAAAATATGAAACAAATTGTAATAATGTCAGTTTGGCATTAGCACGAGTGAAGTGCTGAAAAGTCACAAAGAATAGTTAAATAAAAATGAATCTGTAAAATCATGTTGATACTTTATGCCTATAGGATATTTTGTGTAAAATGTATATTTTGAAGTAAAATATTTTTTCAAATGCATAACTTATGTTTTCACTCCTTACATTTAAGAAATAATTTCTACTATTTATAGAATAGTTTAATTTTATAATCAGTTACAAAAATAAATATTACATTTTGTTTATGGTGAATTTGAATTTATTTTCAGTGACTATATAAATGTATCTATGATGTACAGATTATGATAATATACTTTCTAAAAAGTGGAACATTAGTACTGTCATTAATCATTATAAAATGGTTGTAAATACTTAATTTTACGATTGTCTCTGTATTCTTAATTTTTTAGACACCATTCACGTTTGACAGTGTATACATTTTTAATTTACCTTAGTTGATGTTTCCGTTTTGTACAGAACTGGTACTACTTAAAACTATTACATTAGACAGAACACAATAATTGGAAAAAATGTTTATCTTACATAAGATATTTTTCTTTAATTGCAATAACATCAATGTCCGACTCGCACCGATTTATGCCTTTTTACAATTTTCGGTAAATATAAGCTATAAAACATATGCGACTTTTTTTTATATACATATATAAAAATGTCTAAATGTTGTATCAACGTTTTTATTGATTATATATATATATTTTCAAATATACCAATGTATGTTACACACTTGTCATCCTGTTAATAAGGATCGTAAGTTCACAGGAGCGCAGATTTCATTAAAATTTAAACACATTGAAAAGAAATTAATAAAATTAGCTTTCGAAAAAATGACGGTACGCAGTTTTGGCGCGCGCGCAAAGGTAAACAATGAACTGTATGTTTCTGTAGGTAGAAGTGGCAACACCGTACAGATCCGATCCATGTGACAGAGAAGGAACGTGACAAAAGGTGGCAGAGGGTGACGCCGCCGAGATCGGAGTGAGTGTTTGCCCGGGCGAGCCGGGTGTCGGGTGTGCTGTGTGCGATTATCGCGATATTCGTCCGTTCTGGCATCTACCGGAAGGTAAGCCTGTTCGTGAACGTTATCGGTCGGTTCCGAAATCTCGGTTGTATATAGTTTTCGCGATGATACCGAGAGAAATTTAAGAAAATCGCGAAAAAAGTGCACTGACCAACAAGCAATATACAGCAGCTCGACACTTCTCTTACACGCCCAGCGGAGTGCTGCGTCACATGGGCTGCGTTCATTGGTCGATACAGCCAGGTGACGTCACGAACCGTCCTTTGATTGGTCTATACCTCGGATCCCAGACACGTGAATCGTGGCCAAGCAAGCATGGCTGTTGATGCGCAGTGGTTAGCACTTGTAAAATGTTTCTGCCACGCGCTAGATCGATCAGGTTATAACCGTCGTATGCCGTGAAACGTCGCGAGATCGTCCGCTGTTCGAAAACTTACGAGTGCCTCGTGAATTCCGCATGTGTCGGATGTTTGACAGCGGAAATACCGCAGAAAGTCTTGCGAAGAAATTGATTTCTACCGTGAAAGTGGGTTCCAGCGTGTTTCCATTGTGACCGAAATACAGTTCCGGTGTTCCTGTAAGTTTCTGACCACTTTCTATGTATTTCTCGCGTTACCACACCCGTTTAAAAGTCTTCGCAGAACATTATCTCGACAGGACTATTGCCTATTTAATTAACATGTGTATAGGTGGTTGCGTGGCGTGTTTTCCGTGCCATAATAGACCCAGCCAATCGCACGGTACTTCAACTTATGACGTCACGTTATCGCAAGCTCCTATTGGTCAACGGTGCGTGCGTCGCCCGTCTAACGTGTGTGCTGCTTTGTCAGTTAAGGAGTTCGTTCGGTGTATGGCATGCTTCTTGACTTTTCATACTCTTCTAAACAGCCTCTCCTTCGCCAAGTCGGCACAGTGATTCGTTTTTCTCTCTTATTTAGTCGTGGTTATACACACTACGAATTCAATTGTACTTGCTCGTTGATTATAGTACGCTTTCGCGATTACGGTGCCCGGATTATATCTGTTTTTCAAATCATCGACGAAATCCCGTTTCTCTGTTTCGCCTTTCCCGCCTCTGTCCCATGAACCTTGTTTCTTCGCTGATTTCTCGGATTGCGCAGCCGATGTTCTATATACCAATATACATGCTTGTATTCGCGAACACGCTCTTGCGCGTACGAACGCCACGTAACGACTCTCGTGTCTGCTTTTGGTGGTACATCACGAGGAACAGTCAAACTAATCTGACTCGCCTAAATGCAGCACTGTTTCAAAAAGATCTAATACGTACGCATGTTGTTCTCATATTTTGCAATAATTACTTTGATTACTCAAATCTTTCGAATTTTTGAAGTATAATAAATACTTAATCACTCCAACCCGGCTAAACTTTAAGTATTTGAATTTTTTTCGGTATTGAATCGTTGCCAGTTCTATAAATTTCGGATTTATTGTTTCTCTTTCATTAGACATTACGTGTATTTAAGACAATTTATTTATAACTGAGTAATGCTAACAAAACTATATCTAGTGTATTTAAAAGTCTTATGTGAGTAGATTGATTTACTCCATTCGTTTTTTTTTTTCGAAAAATTTTCAAAATTTGCAACTCAACGTTCAGATTATAAACAGTACTATACAAACATTGTTCTTTTTTTATCGCATATTTTGTATCAGAATTTATCAATTTTTAACTGAAATTTCGATAAGACAAAAAAACAGTTTTTTGCGAGAATATTCACCATTCGGCTTCGTAACGTAAATATAAATGTATGTGCCCTAAACAGTGTACGGTGTTTTTGCGTTTTATTTTCTTTTCTGACTGTTGAGATTGTTTCCAGCGATCAGAACTCAAGATGCGTGCTAATGTTCTGCGATCTAGGAAAGCGCACGTCGCGCTTGCGCATCACCATCGTGTGGCATTACGAAGACGGTACGTGGGAGGGGATAAAGCTTCCCGCGCGACTGCGTTACGTCACGCGTACGTCACGTGACGTATACTCGGAGACACCGGTCGTGCCTGTACCGTCTGCAGCTCTGTTCAAACGGGCTAATAATATTGTCGAATAACAAAGTTTTTGAACAAGAACAAACTGATCACGTAGTCGGGTTATCGTTGAATAACACGGACGTTCTGTGTCTGTAAATCAAACGAGATGTGACATGTGCGATTTCTCCGCGGTAACTGAATTTACATTGTTTTTATGACGTCCGATTAGTGTGTCGATCGTATTTGGTTAATCGGTTCCCGCTCGTTATCCTCTTACAGCTTTCAGTGTATCAAGTGATTGTGTAGAATGCGAGCGAGAAAAATCGATGCGATTATTGACTTTATTACGACCTTTTTTCTCGTGTTTGCCAAGGTCGACGAATTAAGAACCGACGGATTACTATTTCCCCCACTCGTCTCACGACAATGACATCGTGCTCTCTGTTGTACGTTCAGTGTAACAGGAACGTTCCCTTTTTTTTTTTTGTTGTTCGTGCGCAGATTGCCACCCGCGGCTGGCAGCAGCAGAAAAAGAGGAGGGTTGAGACACGAGAACGGGCTCTCGACTTCTTCGTCCTCGCGAGTCGGCGACGGGAATCGACGGTCCGATCGCAGAGTCTCAATCTCCCCAAGGATCTTAAAGGAGAATAGTCGTGGAGCGACACGGCAACGTCAGGATGAGCCTGGAAACGCTGCTGGAAGCAGCACGGTTCGTGGAGCAGCAGGAGAAGAAGAGGGAGCGCCTCGCCAGCAGCTCTTCCTCCTCCTCCGATCATCCGCTGGCCGTCGCTCCCCACTCCAACCATCACAACTCGAACGAGCCACGTGGTGAGTACCACGCGCCACTTTTCAGTGACCGTTTGCGATATGTATGAACATGTCGAACGGCTTAAATGCACTGGATCGGATTTTCAAAATGTCCCACCAATTTCGCGGATTTAGGACAGTATTGAATTCTCCAAAACGCTTGTTACCTATCATATTTGTTATGACCACACTGGCATTATTTTTGAATATTTCCAATTTCAAAGAATACTTTCTCAGAACTCGGACTAGAGAATCATTTACATTCATTAAAGGATTTATTAAGTTAAGAATAAAGTAAAAGTTCTGCTGAAGTGTTTACTTCAGTATGTTAGACACACACGTGTATGTTTACTATAATTGCACACTCTCTGGAGTGCTGATCGTAACTGAATAGGACGCTCTTTCCAGACAATTTTTTACAGTTACGAATAATCTTTCTTCTTGAGTTTTTTTGGACGATTACGTGCCATCTACTGGAGTTTTTGCTAATTATGATAGGATGATTCATCTTTGTGTTATGCTGCATAAACACGTATCTGTTAATTGTGGCAAAGTGTCCCAATGTTGATCACGTTGTTCTAATTATGAGGCCCAAAAACTTGTCTATAAAAATGGCACCCAAGTTTAAATATATATACTCGTTTCATCTAGCCTACTTTAAAAATCTGCAAAGAATGAAAAAAATTCTATCTTGTGATTGTGAATGTCATTCTGTAATCATTATTTATAATTAAGATTTTGATATGGTATCTGCAATAAAGAAGGTTATTCATTTATCGGGTGATTGCGGTATTTCGGAAGAACACTGGTGTTGGTAAACTTCTCTTCGTGACGAATAGTCCTCATGTGTCCCTCTTTGATCCATATTGATACCGCTTAAATAGAATACAGTCTAATTAATAATTCCACTCATATGCTTATTGCTGTTGCGTATACAATTACAAAGTAGAGCATTTTTAAAATTTACAAAATCAAAAATGTTTTCCTTTAAAACACGATTCGATGCGTTAATTTGTTAAGCTATTTCGTCACGAATACTTATATCAAGTATGCACGACGAATTATCTCATTGTGAGAATTTTAACTCTTTCAAACAAGCAATACGTTTCCTTATTGGTTCACTTAAAAATCGTTGTACCTAGCTACGTCTTTACATCAGACGTCCAATCAAATTTTCATCAAGTGTATTTGCTTTGTACGTGACATATATAGTCGTCACCGCTTATTTCTGCTCGCGCATTCCGTGTGTATGTGTGTGTGTGTGTGTTTTAAAAAAGCAACGACGCGTTTAACAGGTTTAGAGGGTTCTGTCGAGGCGACCGACGTTTCTGTAGGAGAAGAAAAGGATTTTCTTATTTCACACGGAATGAGAAACACTGCAATGTACATACGAACAGCACGCGATGACCCACGCGTTCACCGCCTCCAAATTAGGTATGATTTCCCTCGCGGCAGTGATTCTCAATACGCGCGTGATCTTTTGTGAAACGAATAGCGGAAAGTTCCACAAAAATGGTGTAACAGAAGCGTGGGTAGGTTCCTTTTGCATTCGATTTATTCGATCTGTTCATTCCGACGAGAAATTGCTGTTAATATTTTTATCGTTAAACTACTCGTACCGTGGAGATAATTAAATTACTAACTGGCCAATTACTCTAGGGGGCCCTTTAACCGTGGCAATTTTTTCGATTCCCGCGTTTTCTCAGGTCAATGACTCAGCCAGCCGATCTTGTGAAGCAAGTCGTCGTTGCGCACGCGAAAGAGTACCCGAGCACGAAACCCGGTGACTGCACGCCACTATGCCATCGGTCTCTTACTCCGAACCCACCGTTGACTATACTAGTTAAATGATCCGCACGATAACCTTCTCGAAAAAGAAAAACTCGTGGAACGACCTGACTCCGGTGATTGCGAGCTATACGGTACGATCATTGCCGAGGTGAACCGGTAACGGGGGGGCGCAGCTAGCTCGATTCCGCGACAGGGACCCCTCCGGGAACCTTTCACAATTGTTTTCGTAGCTGAAACCTCCGGAACACGGGAGACACACCGCCTCCTCCTCCCCAGACTGCACGCACTTCATGATAATCGATGTATCTCGGTTTATTCCGCGGCGTGTCGATAAAACGTTGTTTCTCCCGTCGAAAGACGCTACAAACTCGGAAGGTACAATCGTACCAGCGGGGAATTATCAAAGGCGTGAAAGTGTATCGCGATTGACAAGACGGTGAAGTGTTTACGAGTTCGAAAGGAGATAGAAGGTTGAAAAGTCAAGAGAAGGTAAAAGAAGTGGGAATGGGAAAGCAAGAACGATTTAGATGACCATATGCATCCTGCTCCCCCTTCCCTTCCCCTCCCCCCTTCCAGTTCTTTGATGATACAACCTCTAGCAAGCCTTCGGATACGTGTGCGCGTACAGAGGGACCACTGGACATGTATAAAGGCAAAGAGAGCCACCGAAGGGTGGCGGAAGTTAGGTGGGAGTGTGTGTGTGTGTGTGTGTGTGTTGGAGAAGGGTACACGTTAGAGGATATCGCGGGTGGTGGAGAATGAGGGGAAATGAAGTGGCAGGGTGACCGGGTGAGGAGATCGCGATGATTAGAGAGAAAGAGAGAGAGTTAGTGAGGTGGGAGAGGTCGGTACGTATCGCTTTTAGGAGGGGTAACGGTGGTGGTGACCGTGGTGCTACGGTTGACGATGGTAGGAACGAACCTGGATACTGAAAGGTAGTGGGGGGAATCAGTGGGACCCCGGTCACTGACTCTAGAAACTACGGACAGCTTTTGTGCTTCATTCACGAGCGCGCCACCTACTCGCGCACGGGCGTTATGTTTGCCAGCGCGCGTGGTCTTTCCCTTTATCGTCTTGTGTCTCCTACGAGAACCCGTTCTCTCCCCCCCGCCCTTTCAGCGTGCTTTCATCTTTTTCTATCGATTTCGTATCAGTGTGTTCGTGTTCTTTGCAGCTCACGGGGGCGCTCCTTCTGTCATTATCACGCATGCATCTGACTTATCGCCGCGGCGAATCGTCACGATCATCGGCGATTCTTGCCGTGGTGCCTGGTGCTGTACACTGTGCGCACTGGGAAAGGTAGCGGACAGAGTTGTCGACGGAGGGAAGGGCGGCGGGGGGGGGGGATAGGGTGAAGCACACACGTAGCTAACCATACGAGGCGTATTGTACGTCCCCGGAAGGAAGGAAGGCAACAAAAAAAAAATGCACACGATACAGGTCAGATCGATCTTCCCGTTTCGTTGGTCCTGTGTGGCGCGTCGACGTCCCCCCCCCCCGACTGTAAACGTGTGTCAGGTGAGCCGGCAAACGCGTATCGAATATGCATTACATTTTGTATGCCACTTTTCCACGGGAATCGCCGATAGTGTTGGATATTCAGGGGAACACAGGGGAGCGGTGAATTCTGTTTTCCTACGGTGTTGTATGGGTATAACGGGGCCGGCTCTTTGTGCCAGCGTAATTAGGCGCTCGGATACACACGGAGCTGTACGCGAACACGGTTTTTCCGTTTCGTACGGCATCAGGCAGCGAATGGTTAACCGTTTATGATAGTTCCATTGTAAATCGGGGTTCGTGTTCAGCGGAACGCCAGGGGATCGTGTGTAAACGAAGACGTTACAGCGACTTCGTACTGCATTCAGCGATCCTCGTGATGAAACCCGAAATGAAGGTGAATATCATGGAAATAGAGGTACGATACTAGTTGCTGAAAATGAATTTTCCATGATTCACTACGAGCGTTCATTTTATTCTGATTTTTGACAATGATATACAAGTATTGTTAACGGATTTAATCCTTGTGTAGGCAACCGGGTACCTGGGTATCCACGTACCCATTTCTAAATTTCCTTTCACAATTTTTTATGTTCTTGTCTAAAACAGCACTTGGTATGTTATAGGAAGGGAAAGCTAAGAGTTTCGGAAAAGTATGAAAGTAAAGTTATCTATGTTTATCTAATCTGTCAGAATAGTATTCCGATTGCTAAATAACCGTGAATATTTTGGTTCTCCACACAAAGGTTAAAAGTGACGAAAAGAACGGCCATCTGTTTAGGTTTTTTTTTTCAATTATGGCAATCAGCTTAGCAGATAGGAGAATTTTTCGGTAGTTTACCGTTGGATCACGTCATCCTGAATATGTTAAAAATGTCTAAATTTACGCTATTTAAAATCAGATTTGTTTACAGAGTAAAAAGGCCAGAAATATCCCACAGGATATTTTGCACAAAAAATACGAGAACGAGTCGGGAAGTGGGTAGGACAGTAATAAATTGTCAGGTCGAAAACTGAGTACCGGTCTTGCACACACGAGCACGATCGTAATACGGATGATTTAAACGTTGTAATTCGCTCCCTATCTCCGCGCATCCGGTCTGTTACCGCGTTGCGCGTGCTCGCTGGCACGGCAGTGCGTGATATAACAGGCAATGCGCGTTAACGGATAATTTAAGTCTGTCTATCGTGTACTTAAATGATGGTTTACAATTCAGTTTTACAACTTCATAACACGCGTGGCGTGCACACGCGTTCGTACGAGGGATAAATCCTACGAGGGTGTCTCGTAGATCAATTTGAGCGTTTAAATTTCCTTGGTTTGCGCGCGTGTAATCGACTCGAGATTTCATCAGAGGTAAATCTCTTAACTGCCAAGTCTTTTTTATTCAAGATACCCACGTCCTCGATGTAGCATTCATTAAAACAGTATCGGAAAATTAAATATCGACAATATCGATATCATAATCGGGGTAAGCTCCACGGAATCCCCCATGAATCCCATCCCCTCGCCGAAGTGCGCCGGCATTTAAATCAGTGCCGTACAGGTTCACTATTCGGGAACTCCAGGTGCACGAGATCGACCGCCTAGTATCTCCATACCACTCCTGCTGCATAGCATCAGGCTATCTCGCTGTATACTATTTCGTGACTAGCATACGGCGCGCTAACCCACTCGTAGTCACTGTCAGCATATTCGTTACACCGACCGGGAAGTCGTATAGATTAGCCAGCCTCGTGTGCAACAACGTTCAACGGAGGAAGAAAAGGAGATGACGAATGTCCGGAAGAGAATGAGTCGACAGTGAAGTACATTGGGAAAATGATAGGACAATCTTTCGAAAGGGGACACCGCGGCGGTGTACACTCACTAACCAAAACAACAGCACGAGGGAGGGATGAGGTAACCGCACCGAGTCGGATAACGATCGAAACGATCGAGAGACGAAATGAAATAGGACCTGTCTAGGACGGAGTAAATAATAAGAAAGTAAAGCGGAGCAGAGAGCGTAATGCACTCTGTGTGTATCTGCGGACGACGAGCACGCGGGTAAATGAGCTGTGTACGAGTGCGCATGCGCTTTGTCCCCGGCGAACCCCCACCACGCGTGTCCGGCCGCGTGGCGTCCTGATCAATTGCGACGTTGCCGGGTCCTGGGCTGACCCGAAGAGATAGGGAGCGAGAGAGACGAAGCGACACGAAGCTCCCCGGCGCGATTCCTCCTCTCCCTCCCACTCCACCTCCACACGGACGTCTTGTCGTTACCGCTCACCCTGCTGACCTAGGGGAATACCCTTTCCCATCCCCACCGCCGTAGCACGTGGAGACGCGCCTCTTTCAATTTTTCATACCTTATCGACCTGTGGATTCAGCCGCGTCTATATGCGGCCCCGAGAGATGCGTCCAAGAGAATCTAAGGAAGGATCAGGGAGAAGGATGGTGGAGACGCGACGAAAACGGTGACGTGTTGCGCATCGACGACGCCGTCGCCACCGCCGTCGACCCAGACGGACGATAGATCTTGGAAACGCGGCCAATACCAATTTCGGATTTATTTTACGTGTTCGGTTTTCTTTTGGAACGAGAGTGAGTTATGGTTAAAGCGTTATTAATAATAAGGATGCGGTTCTGAAAAAACTGGTTCCGAATTCTACCTTTTGATTTTGGTGAAACTTGATGAAATTGTCTCGAATACTCCCAAATGAATATATGTAAAAGGCTTTTTTTACGTACATTCATTTGGGAGTATTTGAGACAATTTTATAAACCATTCTTCGAAAAGTTCATGCCGAGAAAGATTTTTGCATGGGTCTATCTAATATTGTCACGAAAGAATAAGTCGAAAATGTAGAATACAATTTTTTCATATGAGACTTCGTTTTCGAGAAAATCGACTTTGAAAAGTAATCTGAAACGCGTGCATTCGTGGTAGTAAGTAGAAACGGAATCCAATGAACAGACGCAGTAGCCAAGTCTTATACAATTGCGCGCATGTCCCACAGAATTTTATATCTAGAAAGCTAGATTTTGTGACATGTAGGGGAAAAACTAAAACAAACATTGTGTTCAGCAACCTGTAATTAACACAAAACATTAGGTTTAGTTTCATCATTTTGGGACTTGCTGAACAGTGTAATTAAATTGCTGCAATAGTTGCGACTCACTGTTGGAATGCATTCGAAAGGAATTTAATTATGTTAAGAGATATTTGATTTAAGATTTATAGTGTATGTGTACATCTTGGAAGTGATCCTGTTTCTCGAATATTATTTTGAAGGGCAGATCCTGAGGATGAATACTACTTTTAGTGTTTATAAACTGAAAAAAATGGCGGACAGAGATTACTTACTTTATTTCACTTGTAAAATTTAAAACTTTATTTGATGCCTGTATCAATATTAAGATGTTAAATGGAATAGGAATATTAAAGTCCCTTTTATACGGAATTTTATAAAAATTCATTTTCTGACAGAGTCGCAGGTTTATTGCCAGATTTTTTAATTGTGACATATAAAATAATGTTAGAAGTTCCTTTTAACGTTTTCATTTCCACTGTTGTCATATGGCTACGTAATCTAAATTACGAAGTAAAATATTAGTATCATGTATTTTTTCATATCTGCAAGTAAAATGATCATATTTTGCAGGTATTTACTAAGACAGTCATTATCTTCAAATATGTTATCAGCTGATTAACTGTGGATATAGAACCAGATGTCTTACGCTTTAATAAATTTTGACCATGAATATTTAAAAATACGTCACTGTGCAACACCGCTTACTACTTTCCTCGTTGTCACAGTTGGTGGTTTACAGGTGACATTGCATACTGAGAAAAAAAGGAAATAAAAAATTTGTCGCATTCAGATATAGGAACTTGTATATTTAAAAATATTTTTAAAATTGACTGTTAGATATTTTTATTCTTTGGTTCTGGACATTTAGTTAATTTTGATCTGTTATGTGTGTTTCAGGTGCCAAACTAAAAAGGGACCGCACAGAGCAGGATGACTTATTCTGCGAAGAAAAAATGCTCATTATTGACGGTAAGTGTGCTACAATAATATTTAAAAATATTCGTTAATATTTAAACGTAGTATCCAAAGGAAAAACAAAATTCCAGTAGGTCACATATTTTCGATTACAGATCACTTCTTTATAATTTCTTATATTTTTTTTAAACTTCTGTTTTTGGCCATCTAAGCTACTAAATTTTAATTCTGGACCACAAAATTATTTTACTAAACAAATACTTCGGAATTATTCTCCAAACAAATCCGCAAACTAACGAACGAAAAAAAATCGTTCCTTTCTTCCTCACGAAAAAACGAAGAATTTTCTTAGGTTCGATTACGCTTTGAAACGCGGGCGATTCACGAGAGCAGCAAGTTTCGAATTTCAAACGTGTGAAGGTAAACCTGTGAAAGAGAAGGGTGGGGGGCGATACTCACCAACGACGGAGTCCGTTCCCTCGGGCGAGAAGGACAGAGTGTCACGGGTGACTGGAGGCAGTTCTCGCGAGAACGGAGATGTCACGGAAGGTGGCGGCGGTGGCGGCGGGAGGGGATTGGTCGCCGCCGCTACCGCCGTCGCCACTGGCGGCGTGCTCGTGTCGTCGCGGAGGGGCGGGGTGGGGGGCCAAGGGAGGCAGGGGATCGTCATTCTCAGGTTGGAGGCGGTGGCACTTACGTTTAGATTTCAGTCGGCACCCGCGACTCACGCGGCACGAGCATCAGCCTTGCTTCGTCGATTGGAATTGTCCGCGTCCCACGATCGGTAATACGATCCCGAGGATTTTGTTTTATCGATACACATCGAACACGTCCGCTGTCGGGGACACAGTTGCCTCTTTTCGCTCAAAGTACCTACCGTAAACACGTAATTTCACAGAGAAGAATACGACGCGCAGTCCAATCGGTAGGATACACGCGTGAAAGGTCGCTGGTCGAGGTTGCACGTCGATGCAGACATATGTCGATACTCGAGACGCTGTTTTATCAGTAACGATTACACAAGACGTTAGTGAGATTATCCGTTGAATTAAAAGAGCGAAAAAAAAAAACAATTGCGTAGCAATCTACAGATCGTCCATACGGCAGGACAGTGGTCCTCTGGGACATTTCGATACGAGGTTTTAATGACTGTAGAAAGATTGTGAAGAATTGTCTACTGAATGAAGTGCAGTACACTCAGGTGCTCTTTTATATTATTCGAAGACCTTGATACAGAATGGACAAATGGGAATAATAATTAAAAATTTTCGTATACTCGAGGAATAACTCGATGTACAGTCTATGGGGGTGTCGCTGTCGAGGAACGTGATTGTAGATCGTCTAGATCGGACAAATGGATCCGCTAAGATCCCGTAGGTCACGGGTGTCGCGCGAGTGTTTCGAAAGTTCTTGATTTTTTTTTTCTTCTTCCCTGTCAGTATACACAGACGAGCGACCTCGTCGTCGTATTCATTCGTCGTAACCGCGCCTCCCCTTCCCCTTTCCGCGAAACTGTGACGGCAGCCCTCTCTCTTTTCCACGCGCTTCGCATTCCCGATCCGTTTCCCACTTCTTTTCGACTAGAGTAGTCTCGGTCGGGGCTTGTCGCGTCCTACACGGGGACAGTTTTATCGGTCGCGTCGCAAGGCTACGCGTGCACGGACATCGGGATCGGTCGAGACGAGACCTGTCGATTCACCTCGATTCCTTCGTGTCTCCTCGGACCCGAGTATATTAACGAAAAAAGATCCTCTGCGAAGGTAGCCGTGTGTGTCCGTGCCTTGTAACCGTGCGTACACTCGGGAACTTGTATCGAAGAAAGTTTCTCTGGTATCGACCTACCGGGAATCTATATCGTTGGCAATTACGTCGAGCTGCGCCTGTTACTTCTTCGTCTGGTGCAATCTTCTCGACGTGTCTAGTTCTTGTCCCCCCTCCCCCCTGATGTCGTCGAAAGAAAATTCGATCCCAGTTACTGTCACGATTCTTAGCTCACGGTTCTGATCACCCGTTGGGAGGATCGTAAAGTAGAACGTGGACGAAAGAAGATAATAAGTGGATCTGGACACTGTTCCGCGAACGTGTTGACAGAAGAGGCGGTGGAGCAAAGTAACGCGTCTTTTTCTTTCCAGTGTATCAGAGTCGTCGTGTGTGTGTGTGGTATGTGTACGTGCGTGCGTGTGTATCTCGAATGACCCTGCATAGGCCTCGTCTAGTGTGCTCTTTTTTCGTCTGGTTTATTGCGTACGCCAAAGCCACGCGCGTTGCAATAACGCCGAGAAGTTAGTGCGCTGGGAACATGGGAGTTCTATTGGTCGCGGATGGCACAGTGGTGATTCGACCCCGCATGAATTTGAACGCGGCCAAAGCCGCGGCGGCGGCGGCGGGAGCGCAGCGCGCGATCAACGACGTCGGTCACGAGACGAACAACAATGTGAACGGGCTCAGAGACGCGAATAGCCGGCGGCTGATGCCGACGACGCAGGTCGTCGGTATAATCGGCGTGGTCGTCAACGACGAACCGGTACGCAGCTGGATGCCGCCCCCGCCCAAGAAAAAATGGATACGGCACTATCTGCTCGGTGAGCCCCCAGATCTCCTATTCCTACTCCGGCGAACTGAAAAAGGGTCGTTCCACCGCGAGATCGGACACTTTTTCGAGCAACATTTCGAATTTTCTGGACACTTGTATATGTTGTAGTCTTTGGTGGTATACAAACGTTTCTAGAAGGATTTTTGAAAATTTTCAAAATTGTTGATTCTGTAGCTGTTTCGAATATAGTGTTAATAAGTCACAACTGTTGAACTAACAAACTGAGAAAAATCAGTTTTGTGGGTGCTTATAGTAGAGACATAAGAGTACTTAATAAAAATTGTTTCAGATAAAAAAAATATTTTTTAACCGTTTACTTTGCAATTGTTTTAAAGAAATGCAATTTTATAATAGCAGTCCTATTTGTTGTGTTTATGGTACAGTAGCACAAGTAATGTGAAAGAAGGAATTGAAAAAATGTTTAATCATTTGTTTATTTTATTAACTTAATTTACTCATTTTTATATATAATGTTTATTCACTGGCACGCGTTCATTCACTGGAGCATCTACTTTGTCATCGAATTCATTAATTCCTTAGAGATTCGTAGATTTTTGCGCGGTATCCATGGGACTAGAACTTCCTGTAGCATTGAACGTGGTTTAGGATACGATAAAAGAGGATGAAATTTTCTCTGGTCTTCAGACATTTCATAAATTAATCGAAGAAGGCGGGTTTACCCGCTATTTCTTATTTGTTTGAATAATAATTTTAATAAACTCCGTTTGTAATTCCACTTCGTTGACTTAGCATTCCTGAGTGATTCTACTGTTTTCGTAGATCTTCACTCAGGGGGATAAACGGGCGAGAGGCAACAAGGGAGACACGAACCAGCAGCTACTGAAACGATTGTAGAATCGTGCCCATTGCTTTCTATAATCCCATTGTTAGTCTCGAGCGATGCTGTTATAGGGAGTGTATGTTGAATCTTGTTAATTGTCAAACCGATTGCATTCGTCTTTCATTACGTCTGCGTAAATATTTGTGATCGAAAAATAGTTCAGTGTCCTCAGATTTCGATAGTCGTTCACAGAATACGAACTGTTCTCTTTTATTCTTAATCTTCAGTCGCCATTGCTATTTATTTGTCTTCCTTGACACTTTGACCACCGTTTTACCCACATATGTATAGGCTATGCACAATTCTGTGGCTCACAATTAACGCGTTGATTGCCACAGTGGAAAAGGCCGTACGTAGCCAGACACATTGTATTTTGTTTTTTAAATAATAAATCGTCGAAAATATATGGGTTTAGTTAATAGAGGCTGTTGGTCTGGGTTTAAATTATATTGCGATATTAATTTTACGCAAAAAATTTGTAACGTTGGTTAACTGATCCACTCTCTTTGTAATGCACATGTCACCCATGTTAGGGTGACGTGGTAGTCAAAGTGTTAAAAGACAATCTATGAGTGCCAAGAAGATTAACACTAAACCTAACGAACCCTTGAAAAGGGTAAGAAATAGAACGATAAAACTGGTCATTTAACCAGTTCTGGTAGTTTTAATGTCAAACTAATAATTACTGTAATGAATCTAAGTTTATAAAATACAGTTTCATTAAGAAAAATAGCCGTGACTTTGCAGAATTTTGGTGGCGTAACGGTCTGGCGGTTAATGTTTTAATGATGCAATTCTGTCGATTATATGTATATGTATTTAGTATTGAAAATTATATTAACGATATTGGACTCATCGTTTTACTTTCGAGTTGAGCAAGATAAGTATAAAATGTTCGCAGATAAAGGGGTAATCGGTTAAATGTTTTGATTCTTGTGTCACTGGACTTGCGTATAGAACCGCATCGAGTCGGCGCAGTTGCACATTTTGAACAAATTTAAGACGTTCTTTTTATATTTCAACGTGTTCCATCAGTGCTTTATATTTTCAGAATTACAATAAAAATCTGGTAGATAGTATAGTCATGTAATGATAAGAACGCATGGGAGACCCTGTGTATAATTTCTGTTTGAAACGATGGCAGAAAACAAAGTGGCAAAAGCTGTAAACTGTTTTCTGCAATAATAACAACGCAATATCTTCAGTATTTAAAATGATCGATCTCTTTTTGTACATAATACATATTATTTCGTATTTTAAATCGTTTCGAGAATCTGTTCGATTTTTATAAGACACCCTTTGCATAGAGAACTTGCAGCACGTTTTTCGTTCAAACGTTGTTTCTTTGTTTACTGTGCAGAGTTCTTATCAGCGTTCAGTTTCTGATTCCAGCTATCGCAAACTACGAGCAATATTTTTTTTTACACTTAACGGGATGTATCGAAATTACGGAAAGAGCTATTTGCACGATGCATATCGTTAGGCGATTGATTTATTAATGGTTATTGAGCAAATTACGTTTCACAGTACGACTACAGTACTGATAACGAATAAAAGCGGAAACCATTATGCGATTGCTGGAATCATGTTGAAGTTCACTTCACAGACGTGTGATTTTCCTCTGCATTTTTTATATCCGTTTGTGTTGCACGTGTAGGATAAGGAATACAAAATTTTATTTCGTAATTTCTCTGTACAATCTCGGATACCTGATTCAGGCTTTACGATTAGAGAGTGTTTACTTTGTAGTTTACCTAGTCTTGTTAAAACGATATTATATTTAACACTAGAACTACCGACGATAAACGCATGTTTGCTTCGATCGGTGGATAAACGTGAAAAACTTTTGAAAATTTAGAAATTTAGTAATTTAGAAATTGACTAATTTCTTCACTTTCATATCGTAATAAAAAGGTGCAAAAGATCTGAGAAAATGTATTGTCATAATATTTTATTCGTCGTTGTAAGAGTGTATTGACAAGTCATTTTGACTTGCTTGGTAGTTCTAGAGTTAAATGACAAGCCTAGATTCTATATTTTTATACGTACACAGTAGCTGTTTCGGCAAAGTTTGAAAAAACAGGCATCGATAATTCCTGTGTATTAAGTTAAACACTGCAAAAATTAAATTTATCAGTATAACAAAATAAAATCACTTATTTCGTTCTTTCTTTCGGAAATCACTAACCCGAGAGTAAACAAAATTTCACAAAGGGGTTTTAAGAAGAGTTTAGGTAACAAAAACACGAAAGTAGCAAGTACCGACTTCAAATCCCCGCAAACGTTAAATTTCAACAGTTTCGATTATTTTGAAAATCTCAGCCAATTCAGCTAAAACGAAGATGTAATGCGACAATCACGATCTTAAGTCACTGACAACACGAGGAAAATTTTTCTTTTTCTTCCCCAGAGTTTAATCATCGACATGTAGGTCAGTTCGTCAGGCTTTGGATTTCTCATTGCCACTTCGATCTTCAGTTTGCACGTTCGATTTGCAAAATTCTCGCGCGGTCCACGGGGCTGCGTTCTAATTATAAATCCCGGCCACGTTTGGCGTGACACCCAAGGCAATCTTGCGTGCGACTATTGAAAACTGCGTTTCCCCCCCTTCTTCGTAATTCACGCGAATTTCCCATTTCATGTTCCACCACGGAACGTGTCCCCCACTTGCCCGCCCCGTTATCTCGCCGCACGTGGTCGCCTCGGCGTGGTATCGCGGCCGTGACACTGCACTTAACCATCGATTTGCCCGCAACGGGTACATACATACACCGTCATCGTTTGTGTGTAGTTTTCTACGGTACCGGGTCGCTGGCGAATCCGCTCGTGGCGAAACGTGTACAGGGCAGTGGTTCTTAACCCCTTCGCCTTATAATATCGTGTCTGGCACGTGATGACGATTTCAAATTGGATCTAATAAAAACATGTACAGTGACCGAAATGATGACAGAGTCACTATCCGTGTCGTCTGGTTTACTGTATTTATTTCTGTTTACGTTCTCGGAAACGTACTGTGCCATTTGTTATTGTTGCACAAGAATGTGCCCTACCAACTGTGTAAGCAGTCACTCGAATATCAAAACCATTAGTGTAAAGACGTACTTCTTTAGGAAACATATTGAAAAGTATCGTGTACAGGACACGAAATAATCTTAGGTTCACGGTGAAATATTTAAAAAATACTTTTGTCAGTGCGATTTTTTGACAATTTTTGTACGGTAAGTACAAAGATTTATAATCTTCAAACAGTTCGAAAAATAATTTATGTTCGTTCAATACTTTTAAATCATAATGGAGATTCAACCTGACCCGTGATTTAATAAGAAATACGCATCGGTTCGAAGTGATACCGCGAGCGTATCCACTTCAGACGATGATTTTCACGGCTAGGCGCCATTCTTTTTTGTTCTAGACCTGACGCGCAAGTTATTTTTACAGCCTCGGACTCGGTTGTCAGGTTGTCGTAGAAGCACGTAAGGCTGTGGTTCTCACCTGCTCCTACGCGTGTTAGGCTCAATAAAATCTTTCTTTTTTTATTTTTCATTTCACGTCGAATCTACATCTAGGTAATTACTGACGCTAAAGTATGGTAGGCTCAGTGTTGGGTAATCAGATTTTGTGGTACAGGTTAGCGTCTTTCAGATAATGCAATATATTCTCTTAAGGCCGTGTCTGACTTAAGTCCTCTGGATAAGGAATCTTCAGTATTTCATAAATAGATGGTTAGTCGTGATTTTAGTGTTACATGGAGTACACTAGAAAACCTCAATTTTTTTCATTAACCCTCGGACGGCGGATACTTTTTAATGTCCGTACAGCAGCGGTGTCTATGTCCATTAGGACCCCTATGCTTTCTACATTTTGAACATATTTACGTACACAGAAGACCTGCTTTTTTTTGATACGACTTAATATAAACTAGTGTTAACTCTAACTCGATTTCTACGTTGATGTGTTCTATGGAGCAGTTAAAAACTTGGGGCAGTTAGACCCAGGCACCGTCTTGCGAGGGTTAAGCATTCGCATGTCACTTTAGAGTGTCCAGTTCAGAGCCTGGGGATAATGATTGTTTCCTTCCTGTTTATGATGTTTTGTGTGGGTTGATAGAAATCTTAAATTATGTCATGTATTTTTGTTTTATTGATAGAGGACCATATTCTGCTCCATTCTTCAGTAACATTGGATTTTTCCGAATTTTGGCTTTTATGTTCCACGGGACGTTAGGCTGTGCTTTTGCGGTTCGTTTACATTTTGCGAGCCGATTTCTTGCACGGCCCGAACGATCGGGTGCGGTTATCGATAGCTGGAACAATTAACGAAGGGTTCCCGCGATTTTTTTAATTGCGAAGCGCAATTAAGGCTGGCCCCGTTAAAGAAGGCGTCCGTTTCGAGAAAGACGCCGTTAAAAGGAGCCGTGTCTTTTTTTCTTCTTCGGCATCGAGGATGCTTCGACTTAAAGTGGTTACGCACGCACAGACTATAAATATTCTTTAGCTGGACGTTGGGTTCTCGCGTTACAGCAGGACCATTGATTGAGCTAGCGCAGGCCTCGATTGGCCGAAACTTTAAATACGAGCACGATCGAGTTTTACGATGTGTCCCCTAAAATATTCGATTGTCGAACGTCTCATCCTCGGATGATGGGTCGTTTGTCAACTGACAAGGGAACTGACAAGGTAATCGGAAAATTTCGATTTTTTTTTTACACTTCGCAATTTTGTTGGGGATTCTGGAAGAAGTGTCGGACAAATTTGTTTAGATACTTTTCGGTTCTTTATGGTGGAAACACCCCTTAAAGGTTAACGTGTTTTCCTATTTTATTCTTCTTGTGCTCTGTAAAACTGTGCAATTAAATCGTTAAAATTTGTTGGTTTAAACGAGTAAACAAATTTTTACACAATTCCAATGCACAGTTTTGTAGAGCTTCAAGAGTT
This sequence comes from Dufourea novaeangliae, assembly GCF_001272555.1. NCBI lineage: Eukaryota > Metazoa > Arthropoda > Insecta > Hymenoptera > Halictidae > Dufourea > Dufourea novaeangliae. The sequence goes on along the minus strand of NW_015373988.1, from coordinate 1,499,515 downwards.
CTGGTAATTATTTAGAGGTTTGACACCCTTACCGATTTCAGTGACCTTGAATTACATTGTCGAGATCATCATTCTGAACAACTGTTTCACTATACGTGTATGTTACCGACGCTCGGTGTTAGTTTCCGACAGTTCTTATACAGGAAAATAGAAAACAGGGCGTTTTCATCTCGATGAACCAAAAAGTAACAAAAAGAAAATAAATATCTGATACTTCTATCGAGATCCCCTTCAAGCCTGTAAAATTAAAAAAAAATTTGAATTTTCCGGTTACCTAAGTGCCTTTTGAGCGTAAAGTACATGCATGATCAAGTTTTATTTTTGTTATTGTCTCATGTTATTTTCAGGGTTACCTGAAGGTCATCGATGATGTCACGACGAGTTCAGCGACCTAGTATGCTATGACTTTGAAATGACCTTGGACTCAGAAATCTGGGTTGGATCAACGGAAACATTAACGTGTTCAGTTTGGTTTCTCAAACTATCAGGTTCCATTCGTAGCGACAACGTGTGTATCGTCTCACTGAAATTTGAATTGATTCGAATATTTGAAATTGAAACCACACTTCATAGCTTTAAAAAACGATGAAATGTATGTATCGTTACAGAAGATCACTGCTTTAAATGTTTAATTTGAATAAACATTTAATCTAAATAAAATACTATTCCATGTTAATATTTATGTTGATCGAACCTGGATTTCTGAATCCAAGGTCATTTCAAGGTCATAGTATACTAGATCGTTAAACTCGTCTTGACATCAGCTACAACACTACGAAGTTAAAGCCACATGATGCTATTTAAGAAAATATCGATGGCCTTCAAATAACCTCGAAAATAATAGCAAACAAAAAGTTTGTTTAAACCACCACCGTTTCTCTTGGACATATTCTCCTATTTTCAATCCCAACAGAGATATTTTGGTGCTGTTTCTTGTGGCAGACAAGGAAATGGTCACGATGGTTCGTCTACCTGTCCGTTTTAGCTCGTCACGTGGAATTACCATTCGAACGTACGTCGAGAGTCTAGACAGACAGGTTTGCCTGTTTCGATAGTCTTCAGTCCAACAGTGCAGTTTCTCTTTCGCGAAGGATTTAATAGTTTCTCCTGCAGATGTTCAGTTATCTCTGTGCCATAAATTTGGTGTCTATCCGACGTACGGGACATTTCTTACAATAATGAATGATGGTCGTGTAAAATATTGAAATATTCAAATTCGCTTCTCCTTTCTTTCGTTACTGTGATTCTTTTATGCGAAACATCTGACGGTATAAATAGATCGATTAAAAGTTCTAGTTCAGATCGGTGCGACCCTCGATTGAATTAACGGATAGGGATCACCTATGGGTCATCCCACTATAATTAATAAAAGCCTTTATTCATACCGTGACTCAGTGCTTGCTCATTCTGTGATAATTAATGAAGTGCTCGTGAACGACGTAACCTGTCTGTAGCAATCATGTCATGCGAAATGTATTTTACAAATGTTCCAAAGTAAATTTAATTTTTTTCGAAGATACCTATTGGTTATTATTAGTCGTGAATTATTTAAAGTAACTCCCCCTGAACAAATGCAGAGTATAAAGTAAGTTATACAAACTCTGAAGAGCTCTTAGAATCTTCTTTTCAAGATGGCGGAAAGGAATGATGCTCGAAATGTTTTGCTTCTCGAGCCATCAGTTTCCATAACTTTTCGCCCAAAAACAATCTGGTACAGGTTGTATTATGACTACTTTTTGTTCCACAAAATAAAGTTGCAAGGAACACAGTTCGGTAGAAAATTGTACATTCGAAAGCTTCTGTCCGCCATCTTGAAAGGATTTTTCAGATGCTAGGATGATCAGAGCTATTTCCAGAGTTAGTAACAGTTATTTGAGCAGTGGTTCTTTTCAGAAGAAACATATTTTGAGCAATTAATAACAATATATTGTATCGATTAGTGTTGCGTCGATTTCGGACTGTGTGCCTCCCACTTTCTGGCATCCTACCGGATGAACGGATGGTTTGAAATCCGAAATTAAAATAGATTTACAATCTACATTCGTGTAGTTTTCGTCGGTTTCTTCGTCCATTTATTCAGATTAAACTGTGTAGGAAATACAATTTTTGGAAATCGAAGCATCGGTTTCCTTAAATTATAAAACTGTTATTCTAACTACTAAACTTTTTATTAAATGTTGATTTCGAGATCAATATAACTGCTCTTTGTGAATAGTTTGTTAAGAAAATAAATATAATGTATTTATATTAAATTTCAAAATACAACCTTTCCAGCAGATATAATCTCTCGGTTTGATCTTTCCAATTTGATTCACCGCGTGTGGTGGTATACGAGGCATGTATTATGCATTCTGCGCGTGGAAAAAAAAACACACGGTGAATGTATGAATGTTTGCAAGAAAAATTCCAGTTGAACCGCGTTGAACTGATTGACATATCATTTGAATGGAAAATTAAGGTTGATTTATGCCGGTTCTACATCTAGATATTCGTCGCAGCTCGATTTAACGTTTAGCAAATGTTGGAAAAATATGTTCGAACAAATTTGTTGAATGGATAAGTAGGTCACTGTTTTTTGTTGATTATTTTTACAGAAATTTGATTTATGGGCTGGACAATAAATTTACAGTAATCCTAATATTATTTCGTGATCTTATACAGGGTGAATCGCCTAACTCTACCAGATTAACTTATGTGTAGATTGTTTGAAAAGGAAAAGTTATACGGTTAAGGGGGGGGGGGTACAATATAACAATTAGTTTTTTGTTATTTTCTTCTTTTATTGAGATATAAAAGTCACCTTGATGTTTTTTTACATGAGTTCAAAAACCATTAACGAGGCATTCTTTAAATGATTTTTAATGTAACTCTTTTATAAATGGAAGTTTATGGCAATGGTCAACCACTTCTACCTAAACACCTTGGCAACCAAAGGTGTAGACCTGTCTCTTTCGCAACGTGGAACTGAATAATTCACTAGGAAGATCTATTGTTAAAGATGTATTCATTTTGAGGGTCAAATATAAGTAATTTTTTGTACAAGTCTGAAAAAGTATTTTGGATCTGCAATTCCATCCACACAGTCATGCACGTTTAAGGAAGACTCGTGAATGTCTATATTGAAAAAGAAGTACAATAATAAAAAAAACGTTCTTGACGCATTATCTAAAATAATTTGTTCGCATTTCGTAAGTTTTCGACTTATAAACACTGTATCACGTAACTAGAAAAGTCTTCAATAGGGTCTCAATCTAGATTTGGAGATGGTTGATGCAGCACAAAAAATGCTTTGTGTGTTGATCAACATTTTACAACGCGAGAAGTGTGCTTTTTTGTAACAATAAAGAAATCCAATTATTTGTCGATAATTTACAGGATTCGTAACAGAATTCGTTTAACCCTCGTGCAGAGTTCAGTAAACTATTACATTACTACAAATTAAATTGAGCCTGAATTAAAATCCAAAATTCAACTCAATATCAAATCGCACGAAACTACCGGTCGTCGCATAACGCGCGTAAACCCAATAGGGTTAAGGTAACTCCTAAGTTGAATTTTAAACTTCTCGACGGAACAAAATAACGAACAAATGAAATAAAGCCATGGAAAACTTGTTACTCACCGGTTACATTATCTCGTCGTGAGCGGGCACGTTTCGGCGTTACTCGTCGCGAGTGGGCACCCGATACAAGCGTGCACCGAATACAAGTTGTATACAGGGTGTAACAAAAGTGTTGTAGGTCTCTGAAATGGGTCACTCGTGAGATGATCTGAAACAAGTTTTTCCTTGACAAAAATGTTATCCGAGATTTTGTTAACGAGATATTAACAAAAAAAAACCCGACCAATTACAGTCGGAGTTTTTCGTTAATATCTCGTTAACAAAATCTCGGATAACATTTTTGTCAAGGAAAAATTTGTTCCAAATCACATCACAAGTGACCCATTTCACGGTCTTACAACACTTTTGTTGCACCCTGTATATCGTCGGCGCGTTTTCTTGCTTCTTGTTCTCATGGTACCGTACACGCCGTCTTTAAGCCCGAAATAGATTTAGGAAGCGTCGAGCTATGCGACAGGGCTTTGCCAAGTCGCCTCGGTGGTACATGAATGAGTGAGCTGCATGTGCGTACACGTGCTCCCGCTAATTTATAGCGTTGCGACGAATGGCGCGGAGATCCGAGCGCGAAAATTGCGAATCCTGTAGTATCGTCAGTAGCGAAACGTTTCGGTCGTTCGAGAGCACACGGTTCGGTAACGTTTGAACGTCTGCTAAGCCTTTTCATTTGTGGAAATGTGATCTGCAGTTCCTTTTAAGAAATTCAATATTTCCTAATCAAGAAAAAGTAAATAGTGGCGTTTCAAAAATGAATACAATTTGAAATCACAATTATCTCATAAATAGGATATGCCTTTTTGTCTTTCATTAACCCTCATCAGGATAGAATGAAGAAGACCCTCAGAGGCTCTAAGTACAGACTATCTGAAGTTAATAATTCTAAAATATTTGACTTTTAATTTAGTTAATTTATTTTGTAAAATAATAAATTTAAATTTTCCATTATTTATTGTATATATTATATTTTTCATTATGAAATAATAGAAGAACCTCAGAGGCTATTCTATCCGGATGAAGGTTAAGAGGCAGCTACTGATCCAAATGGTGGACACTTATTATTTTATGAATCACAATTATCGTATCGAAGGTGCGTTTTTGTTCGACCCATTGAACCGACAGTTTCATTTAGGACAACCTAATACAATAATATTTGTTACCTCTCAGGATATCTCTGTCAATGGAATAATTTGAAATCTCAAACAAACAGTTTATACACTAACCTTTTTGTCGTTGGGTTCGAACAAATCTATGCATTTTTTTTACCGAGACCAAAGATGTTCTCTTGGGTTCTAAAATTCAGACTGCAAAAATCGTCGTGTTCTGAATGGAACAATACGATACTTGACGTTCACGTGTGCGTACAATTGTGTGCGTGACGTTATGGTTGCCAAGACTGCGGCACGTATCGAACCCATCGCCACTCCAGAGAGGCATCCGCTAATCTTAGGCGAGAAACGTAGCCATTCAGGTTCAGGCGTAGAATAGAATGGGCAAAGGGGGGGGGGCTTTTGTCGTTCGCATCGTAGACCGCAAGGAATTGCGGTGCCTCCATGAATGCCTACCAGAATGAAACTTTCGCGATCGCCCAACTGTGCTCGGCAATTACCGGCTGTAAAATGTTCGGCATTGTGAAGCGCCTTTCGTAGAGAGAACCACTCACCTGATCATTTACCTTAGAGTTTCTTGACAGTAGTATTCACGAATGTACACGGTTTCGCCGGTAAGTTCCCGGAATAATTCAATGTAAACATAAATTTTGCACATAAACAAATTTTATTAATTCAATTCTTTATAAGAAACGCTTCTCCTCTCAAGACACTGCTTGCAGCGTTCCAAAAGTCCGTCAAAGGCCCTAGAGAAATAAGTTTTCTTTCCATAAAGTGTGTCGAATATTTTTGGATTCTTTAGTTTTGTTCAAAATTTGATCAAAGTCTCTGTAAATCAGTGAAACCGTTAAATCTGTGAAAATCTGGATCAGAATGTGTGAAAAACTGTGCAAAACTTAATCAAAATTTGAGATAAATCTATCGATAGGATGATGTCCCAAGTGAGTGAAAGAACAGAGCAGATTCCATATAATATAAAAATTTGTTAAAATAAAACTTTACATCTACAATCTCCAGCCCTGGCGCGTAATCGGATCGCAGCTATTGACCAAAAAATTCATGCAAGTTTTAAGCCGGCTGACGTGGTCAAACTGATGAAAAGTGTTTTCCACGCTTGATTTCGATACGTGGAGGATTTGTGCAGATTAAACAATTTCACTTAGCTGTTGATCCTTAATCATTACGAATCGTTTTGATCCGATTCACCTTTGTCTACCCTAACGCCAAAAACCCAACAAATTTTGTTCGCCGGCCCCAAATATATTGAGTTTGAGAGTATTTCAAATGGTATTTTTATAAAAGTATAATTTTACTTTTTCCAGAGGAGGAGCCGCTGGAAAATAACAAGACGAACGGGAATCACTCGACAGGTTCTAGAGGAAGTCCCGTGATCTCGAGCACGCGAATAACACCACCCTCGGCGACAGCAAACCCGAGCCACCTGACAGCCCTTCACACCGTGTCCCACCATCATCTCCCTCATCACCAGCAACACCAGCAACAGCAGCAACAACAACAGCCGACGCCGCCACCAACACAACAACAGCAACAACAACAGCAGCAGCAGCAGCCGCCACTTCACCATCACCATCATCATCACAATAATCACAACAGCACGCATAATCCGTACGTGGAGAATCACAATTCGAACCACACGCAGCAGAACGCCGGCAATCTCGTCGTCGACGTTGAAACGAACCACGACAGCAAGAAGCACCGAAACGGGTAAGAATACCATTGTCTTTTCTACTTAACCTTTTCATTCTCAGATTATTTGAAAATTACCAAACGAGTATTTTGTTGTCTTTTTTGTGTACATTATATAATATATCAAGGATTCACAGCAAACATTTTTACATTTTGGAACCGTCTAATGCCACTTTTAATTCGTTGCCACTCGGCAACTTTTTTACTTTTATCACAGTTATACATAATAATCCCCATTACAGACTCCTCTTGATTATTGTCCCGAATTCGGGTCCGCGTCGGGATATCTTATAGGAAGAAATGCTTTAGACCCTCATAAATTCGTTTTTTTGCCCGATGCCTGAGCCTCGGAAACAAAAACGAAGGGGCAACAAAGTATATGCTTGACAGGTTCCACGGCCTCCCCCTACCACTGGCCTGGACAATAATCGTATAGAACAAGCCAGACGATAATCGAGAGGACTCTGTATAATGTTATTATACATAATAAATCCCAATTTTTCTTACCTTTGATGACTAAACCTTCCTGAAATATTTGAAAGAAATTAGAGTTTTGTAAGTTTCTACTCAATTTGTAACAATACTCAACACTTGAATTCAATCAAAAGAAAGAAACAAAGGGCTAATAATGTCTTAGTTTACCGATAAGTCTTTAAAAGCATATCAAAATTTTTATCGTGTCATATATACAAAACCAGAAAAAAGTATTATATATTCACAGATAGGAAAAAATACACGATACAGTAAATCCTCGATGAGCGCTCCTCATTAAAAGGTCAGCGTTATCTCTGGGGATCTCCTTGTCAGTACCGAGGAGCCTTTGAATACTCATCGAGGATTTATTTAGTAGTAATATTTTATTTCATAATTTAGTAGAATACGTAGCCATATAGCTACAGTGAGAATGGAAGGGTTAATGTCGTCCCCTTTATGCTAGAACCATAAATGTGCGGATTTGATCGATACTGGGAAGTCATAGTTAAATGGAAGATGTAATAAGATAATTCTGGAGATTTAATTTTTTGAAATTTTCTTACAGATATCGGTTTTTACGTCAGATTTAAGTGTAACTGTAAAATAATTTTTTATTATCCCCCCCCCCTCTTCGTTTAGTGTCTTATTTAAAATCATAAATTACATTTATTAGAATCATCAATCCCATTTTTGATTCTGGTATAATAACAGCAGAAAGAAATCACACAGAAGTACAGGGTGATCAGTAAGTCATCAGCAACTGTGATTCAAAATACAAAAGTAATACAAAAAGATATCAAAATAATATTAAAGAATGTTGCCATTTTGGCGTAAAGTTAGGAACAAAAAATGTCATTCGACACATATTTTTAATAAAAAGGTGAAAATTTTCGCATTCATGGTTCTGGCATAAGGTGGACGAGATTAGATTGACGTATAAAATTTATTCAGTAATTTTTTCTTCCCAAAGATAAGACGAGGAAGTGTCATATATTTTGGGAAACTGACCGTACATGTATTCAGGTCGTACCAAATGAAATTGTCGGTAGTAGTAAATTAAATATGATCTACATTGTTTGTTGTGTTAATCAGAAATTGTACCATTACCATCTTTCTTTATCTCTTTTGATTATTGAATTCTTATCGTGATTGTTTGGCTACGTGACAAAACAATATGGTATCAATGGAACAGTTTTGAATATACTTTTCTAATATGAATTTAAATCGGGGCATAGCTGAATTAAATTATGATGCCTTCCGTTAGTCACGACATTCGCCAGATGTTTCCCCGACAAAAGATCACGTTTTGTGGTATCCTGAGCTGCTTCTAAAAAAGAAAACATTGCCTAAACGAGAGTCAATGGTTGTAGAGTTTGAAGAATTTATGCAGTCAGAAAATGCCACTTTTTATAAAAATTCAATATGGAAAATACTAAATCGTTTGAAGAAAACTATTAATCGTCATGGCGTATAGTTCAGTCGAATAGAATTTATATTTTCAAAAATAAGTGTTTTCGTGTCGATCTATAGACATGGCAAATTCATATGGTACAACTTAATATTATTTCGAAAGGATAAAGTTCAGATAATCAATTTCGAAACGGATTTTCTTTAACGATGAACTCTATAATATAATGTTATGGTCTGTAATACACTCAAATATGTAGAGAAATAGATTAAGTATAGTTTTGAAAATGGGATGTACAGTCCCCCATTAGTCCTTTACAATGGGACCATATGTCCCAATAAGTCTCACAATTAATGGAGACATACAAAATTGTAACTACCAGGACATAAGTTTGTTCAATGAAATCTCTTATGAATGGTAAAGTGTAAAACATTTAATACAGATTACAATCGTACAGCTTGAACGTACAGTTCAAGTAAAATACAAACTCCTTCTTTTTTACTTAAATTGCTACGTAATGCATTCTAGAAAAAGATAGAAGTTCTACAGCAACTTTTTCATTATTTTTTATATCATTGGACTGCGGATCTTATGCATTCACAGTAGAACGTCGATTATATCGGAATGGAAGATGAGTCGTGTGTTTATGGCATCAAAAGTCGTATGCTAAAATTGTGTACGTTCTGAAACTTGTATATTTGTTATTTGCCGACTACAGTGATCTTGGGAGGCTTAGATTTTTTTTAGAAAAGAATTAATGTAAGAAGTTAGGTCTACATGTTAGGCGAATCATGGGAAAATGTACCATTTATTAATCGTAAGCGAGTTTATGGTGAGCTATGCAATGATTTAAATAATAATGCAGGCCAAATTGTAATCGATCGTAGCGAATTCAGAGGTTTGCATGTGACATGAAAAATGCAATTATGACAATAATTAGTAGTGGTTGTGGAAGTAGATAAAAATAATCGGGCGCATGAAAGAAATTTGGAATTGATATTGTAAATAAATTTGTTACAAAATTGATTAAAATTATGGACGACAATGATATTGTTTCCTTTATGTTTGTTGAAGAGAATAATGGCACCAATGAAGCAATGTCGGGACCATGTACTATCTTATTAAATTGCAAAGCTGAACATGCCTCGGATATTCCACTAAAATGAACGAAAATGCGAGAAGAAATAGATACCGTTCGAATATTTATTCTTTGCAGAAATACAACGCTACGTATCGAAGATTATTTCATTTTTTACATTAAATTTACCGCGTGTTTTTTGAGACGGTGAACATCAACCTTCCTAAATTGTGTCCTATTCCTAGTTGTGTTATGATATATTTTTCAACTTTGGTGCTTCGAGATTGATTATCTAAGCACACTGCTTGTCACAATGGATTTTTTATGTCCCTAATTAGTTCGCATAATCGACGTTCTACTGCATAGAACATACGAATACGTGAAACACAATAAAACAAAAAGTTTAACAAAGATCAATGATGTTTCACCTTTATTTTTACCTTAATGAACTCCCTAATTTATGTTCTTCTGTCAGTCTAAAACATGTAAAATAGACTATCAGAGTGAAAGTTTGCATAAATATCTGCAGTCTAGGTATAATTACAATATAAATATTTGAGATAAACAGACGATGCTCCAAACTTCAGAACTGTGTAATGTTCCCAAAATCATTATCTTATATTAAAAATACTCGACAGGTTATTTCGACCGAAATATTAACTCAACTTACGTCAAGTCACAGTTATCAACGAATTATTTTTACAAAATGTTTTGACAATGATTACTTTGTGTTGAACCATGTAACGCTCCATAATTAATTCGCCATATATGCCCTAAACAATTGCCACAGCAGAACGAAAAACAACTCTCTTGGTTCCAAATAGCGGGATATTCAAGTCAGTCCGTTATAAGGGTGTCTCACCTAAGACTGAAAACTTAATATCTTTTTTATTTTTAATGATATGAGAAATGTTTCAGCCACAGTTTCAACGGTTTCAGAAGGGGAATATTGTTGGGAATATTCTTTTTTATGATCATTTTTTTTTTTTCGAATTTTGTTTAGGTCGCCAGTATTTTTTGGCCAGACAGCATGTAAGGTATCACAGGAGATGTTAAGGTAGGACAGCATATGTTAAGGTGCATTCAAACATGTCTAACATGTGACCTTGGGGTGACATTGAAAACATAATGAAATTTTGAAATAATATTAGGATTATATGTAAGCTTACTTTCTATGTTGACAATGCTCAAAATTATGCTTCGTAATTTTTTATTTTTTGAATGTTCAAATTCATCCCAAGGTTATAGGTAAGATATGTTTAAATTCACCTTAACACGTCCTGCATGATGAAAAAAAAAGTACATGCTGTCTGACAACAAAATACCAGCAACAAAAAAAGAATTCGAAAAGAATGACCATTAAAATAAATGTTCCATCTACGGTACTCCCCTTCTGAAACCATTTAAACTGTATTTGAACCATTTCTCATATCATTAAAAATAATAAAAACATTTGAGTATTCGATCTTACGTGGGACACCTTGTATATCATCTACCCTGTACATAGCGAAGAGCAGCAGTATCTAAGATCGTTGTCCCGACCTTTAAACGCTTAACAGAATTAAATAATTGTTTGCCAAGTGTGTACCCGTTTAAGAGAAAGTATCATTTTATTATAAAAATTGGTATTTCTAAATTACATTCCGAACAACCCAATAGATATCTAGATTATAATGAATTTGCCAATCTATGCTTGTACGCTCCCCTCTTGTTCCCTGTTCTTTCCTCGTCTGCATTTCTTCTCCTTGTCTCCGTTCCTCAGTCTCTTCGTCCGATATGTGTCAGCCTGTTGCTTCGCTCACCCTTTCTCTCTTCCCCCTCGCCCCTCCCCTTCTCCGCGATGACTCCGTCTTGCCCGTTCTCTCTTTTCTCGATGCACACGGGCAGTGGCGGCGACGAGGCAGAGAGTCAGAGTCTGCTGCTATCCATTCACGCGGTGCACGTGTCCAGGGTGAATGGCACGTGCACGGTGCGTTCGCTTACCCGCGTCGCATTACCGTGAGAGACCGGCGAAGACGTATCGTGACGCGTCGGGCTACGTGATCTTCGCGTAGGGCTAACTATACAGTGGGTGATCAAATTGTTATGAACACTTCAACCTACCACTTATTTGACTTTTGATCAAGAATGGAATTTAAAAATACACTTATAGTAGTAGGTACCTTCTTTATTACAAAACATATTGTTATGTTTTCACTGACATACAACAACGATTATAATTTCTCAAATATTATGTTTATCAATATTTCGTCATGCTACCCTTTGCATCCTGTAATTGCTTGAATTCTTCTCGGTATACTTTCAATATTTTGTTGATATAATATAATGCAAATATCTTGAATGAATTATCAATGGTAGCACAATTTGGTAGATTGTTATTCGACAAGTATGCGTCTTACTGTACACTGATTACTGAACATACCAAAGTATAGTTAAAGTAGGTGTCTGTATATTAAAAAAAAAGAAGCTAATACTTTATTATTATTGAAGTCATAATAACACCGAAAATATAAAGTGGAGTGTTCAGAAGTCAATCAGTGTAAGTCACTCTTTCATTAAAAATGACTTATGCCGTGTAAATACAATTTCATTGTTTATTTTATACGCAGCTAGTTTCATATGTATTTATCGTATACATATGAATTATTTTTTATTTGTTAGTTGCGATCTAACGCAGATAGGCAATGGTCGTAGGTCATGGGCCGTCAATACGGTCAGCAAATTGCCATAAACGGGGATTCCTGAACAGCTGCACATCACGTGCAAATATTCACTGTCCTAAAAACCATTCTTCATTGTATTTCGACGCTGACTTTCAGGAATCCCAAAAAATAATACATACACCACGCCCCACTTCTTCCATCTTTCTAACCACTCCTTCACCATTTCTTTCACAACATACACCAATCAAAGTTCTACATTTTCCACCATACAACCATCAGACAGAATACATTCAACCATGAAGCAGAACACATCCCTCGGTCAGTGCAAACACAACGTTAGTGAAGTTTAAGTGCGTTACCGAGTCGTGTTAGATTATTCAAGACACATCAGATCATCATACACAATCACACCATTTCACAAGGAGCTTTGCGATATTCATTTACCAACGAGCAGTGGGAAATCGCGACTTCATCGTAAGTACGCCGCAGCTATGAGTTAAAACGTCATTACTGTTTTACTGTACCATGGAATAATTTTTTACTCTTCTGCTGATATACCTGCTGAATATTTCATTCAATCATGTCGAAACGCTTGTATTAGTACAAGTTAATTACCGAAATTCATTCAAGAATTTGCGTTTCTCTTTCGATCTTCGTTTTTCAGAAAACAATCTAGTGTCTAGACTGTCTAGTGATTTATAGATGGGGGTTTTCGTTTCGATTTTATGAATATTTGTAGACCTATTCCTCAATGTTTACTATTTTTTAATATTATTATTTATGTAAGTTTCCATTCAAGCTTCTTCCAATAAGCCAGACTTAGAAAAACCCTTGGACCATAGTATCTAGACTTTTCATAGTAAATAGAAGTCTGCTGGGCCTAAATAAAGTGAATAGGGTGGATCCAGATTTACTGTTCGCATTTATTGTTTCTTTTTGCGCAACAACGCACGGGCACATACTTTGACAATTGTGAGCCAATTTTTGGCTAAAAAGCAGGTGACAAGACTTTCACATTCACCCTATTTGCCGGATTTAACTTCAGCAGATTTCTATTTATTCCCAAAAGCCAATTTCCACCCCATAGTCAAATTTCAAAACTTTTGCATCCACCTTATTCGCCGGATTTAGCTCCAGCAGATTTCTGTTTACTCCCAAAAATCAATTTAAACCCCATAGTCAAATTTCAACACTTTTGCATCCACCCTATTTGCCGAATTTAGCTCCAACAGACTTTTAGTTATTCCCAAAAGCCAATTTGTACCCTATAGTCAAATTTCAAAACTTGCATTCACCCTATTCGCCGGATTTAGCTCCAGCAAATATCTGTTTACTCCCAAAAGTCAAATTTTCGACGAAGGGAAAACAGCATGAGTCCTTTTTGGAAATTCAAAGAACCGTAACGAACTGTTCTAAAGCAATCCTCCAAAAACGATTTCCTTAAGGTCTTTGAAGGACTTCTGGATCGTTGAAATCCGTGTATTGACAGGGGAAGCGTTTATGTAGAGCATTAAATTAATAAAATTTGTTTACGTGCAAAATTTATGTTTTTATTGAACAATTATTCTGGGAATTTTGCGGACAAACGATGCCCATCCTAACAATACTGCTGCAAACATACGCGAACTTCATTCAAAAATATGACGCGATATAAAAATATACAGAAGATTTGCAATGTTTCTTTTTTTTTTTTTTTTTTTCATTTTCTTTCCTCGTAATCAGATCATCTCGTTGCGATTTCGTACGAAAGTGGCGCAAGAGTAATACACACGCTCTTGCACGATGGGTGCCAGAATTCTACGCAAATCGTTTTGAAATTGTATGACAAATTCGACGGACATCTCTGTCAGATCATCGTAAACACATCAAACGTTTGCACGGTTTCTGTGCGAGTGTCTTATGCGTTAACATTTCAGTACCATTAATCCATGTAAATTATTCCTGTTCGCTTGAGACACGAGATAATAGCATTAAGGTATACAGCTAACAGTTGATAGGTCTCTAATATTTGGACTGGTTCCGAAATAAAAAGCAATTGTGGCCACGAAACATCGTGTACCACATCTGTACGTGTACGTTTCTCTATTCTAGGCCGTGCGTAATCCGATCTGGCACGAGGGAGGTGCACAATAAACTGGAGAAGAATCGAAGAGCGCATCTGAAGGAATGCTTCGAATTGCTAAAGAGGCAGCTACCCTCGCAGGACGAGAAGAAGTCTTCGAATCTTTCCATTCTTCATGCAGCAATCAGGCATATACAGGTATGTGCACGTCCCTTTATTGTGTTGAGAACAATATATAGACCTAACCTATCATAACCTAACCTGTTCAGCAGTACATTTTTCGATCGGAAGCGCCCCCTAGTTGCGCAGTGACCTACGACAAGGGGTCCCAGTTAAGGCCCCTCTTTCCTATAGCGGCCGGAAAAAAGGTTGACACTTAGGAATTTAAAAAAAAAAGCGAAGGAGATATGGTAAAAAAAACTGCCTAGCCTTTATTTATTGTATAATAAATGAAGACCAGGACGTTGTCTTTGTCTGTGGGTTAAGATTAAAAAACGGTCTATTAATACTATAACTATTACACACCATTATAGAATTTTCAGTGAAGAGATTGTTTATGACGTACCTTCATACTAATTTGTATTAATAAACCCATTTTTTACTTGGATCCAGTTTCTCTACATTAATCCATAAAATCTACTGGATGTTTTCAAAATGACGATACAGCCCGTGCGGAGATTATTCTACATGCAAAAATGAATCGAAAATGTAGAATAAAATTTTTTCGTATGATGCTTTGTTTCTGAGATAATCCAATTTGAATATCCGCTAGGTACGCGTACAATTGAAATAGAAGTTATCTGACGTGTCTGTTCATTACATTCCGTTTCTACTTGCATGCCGGCACGAATATACAGGGTGTCATGTAACTGATGGTGCAACAGAATACGGTGTTATTCTACGTGAAATAATAAGTAAAAAATGTAGAATATAATTTTTTTATTTTAGACTTCGTTTTCAAGATAATCAACATTGAAAATCTGTTGGATACGCGTGCAAATTGAATAGGACGTGACCTAGCGAGCCTGTTAATTGCATTCCGTTTCTATTTACTACCATTATGAATACACGCGTTTCAGATTAATTTACAAACTTGATTTCCTCGAAAACGAAATTTCAAATGAAAAAATTTTATTCTACATATATTCTCCTCTTATTTTTTCACGTAGAATCACCCCTCTACCAGGTTATACCTCCAGTTATAATATCACACCATGTTTAGAAACATTTATTCAATTGCTATACAAAGAATTCTCTTAGGTCGATCAGAATTTTTTAACTGAGTACAATGTATGATATTGTACAAGTTTTTGGACGGTAGTGTACTTGTTTGTTTGTGTTTAATTGTACATTGACACAATAAATGGATTTACTTGCATCCCGGTGTCGTAGCATTATCATTGATACAGTAATTAATATACACAATTTTCGGTATATTTCGTCACGCGTCAATGTATGTAATTGATAAGATACGGCGAATTAACAGATTTCGAACGGTAACGACTTTCTCCAAATGCTCGATTCGGACAGTATTTTGGAATAATCTATAACTGAATCGCTCAGAGTATTTTTGTATCGTCAATAATTACCTTTCTCATTTCTTTTTTATTTCTTTGACTGCAACACTATGACGAAGGACTAGCGTGGCTGACCATTACCAACTGTTTCTACTTTTTAGTAAACACGTTCCGTGACACGATAAAATCTTCTACGGATTCTATTATCGCGTACCTATCTATTTATATCAAATGATTACATAATTTGAATAATACCATACTACCGTCGGTGTTTATAAACATATTAATTTTCAATAATATAAGTAGAAATAATTGGTGATAAATGATAAGCTATAAAGTGTTTCTACCATAACATCCTTGCTTTCTTTTGAAGAAAATTCCTGAATATAACTTTCTTTTCCGTCAGCTAAAGGGGCAAGGGGCCTTAAGACTTATCCGACAACCCAATAGATTACGCATTACACCTACTGAATGAGTGCTTGATTGCCAAATTGCTGGAAAATCATGAGAAATCATTGCTACCTCTACCAATCGCCATGGTTCAGAGCTCTCTCTGGCGGCGAGAGCCCAGAAGTTGCCCGCCACACCGTTCGTATCTTCCATCTCACGTTTTCTCCCTGGTTGCGTTCCCATCTTTGCGGTTTCGTCCTCCCCACCAGATCCTCTCTCTATCTTTCTCACCACCTTCTTTCTGTTCCCTGTCATCCGTCTCACTCTCTCTCGTCTTAGCATTGTCCACACGTACTTTTCTGTCTCGTTCTATTTTTGCCTTTCTCCCTTCGGGTCATCCTTTTCTTCCCGACTCACGCAACACGTTCCTCAACTCCGTTCGTCTCACCGGTTCTAATCGGCCTGTCCTCTCCGCGTGCGTGTTTTGCACGAACGTTTCTTCGTGTTTGCGTGTGTATGTGTATGTGTGTGCAGTCGTTGTACCTATATTGGTTCCACGTGACTACGCGGCCATCGGTGTCACGCCGCATGGCACGTACGGCACACGCTGCTATCCGAACTTTTATCGTTCGACGCCATTGTCGGTGGCTGTTAAGGTACGAAACAACGCTGCGCTTCGATATTTTCTAGATTCAGGGAATTACTGTTAGCGATGGGCGTTTGCCGCGAAAGAAAATAATCGTTCCACTGGTGTGGAAGATGGAAGCGGGATGTTACTCTTCAGAAAAATGTCAATAAACGAAACTCAGACGTAGTCACCAGATATAATTTCAAAGCACAATGTCACAGTTATTTCTAAGAATGATTTCAAATAATCAGAACATTATTTTGAAATGAAATTATTGAAAATAATATTCCGAAATAATATTTCAAATAATATCATTTCGGAAGTGCCCAGATCTGCTTCGAGGTATAGAGTGTAGCAACAAAGACAGTTTCCCCAGGATAGCGTCGAAAGTAAAGCAGTTTTAATCGCGTTCGAGTTGAAAATGTAATTCCTAAATTCTGCCTAAAAGTCAGCGGCATTTAAACCGCACTCCTGCGATTAACCGGTTGCAATAATAACTTGGCAGAATGGCTGGCAGATTTTCAAGATCGTTAAGCAAACCGCGGTATTATTTCCGAGATTAGTGTAGGCATCCGCTTGGTGTCCGGATGCGAACAGGAGATCTGCACACAACCGGTGGAAACGTTCCGCTTTTATGTGTCGGACTTCGTTAAACGCGGATAAACGTACTCTCCTTGAATATGCATGGACAGCGCCTGAAGTGCAATGTAATTATTATCGTGTGACACTTGAGTGGCCACGATAAAAGATTGATGTTCGATTAACAGCCGCGGGGTTAATAAATATTAGCTTGTGAAAAGGACGGTGAAAAAGGTGGTTATTTCGGGAACAAGGTGTTGGGAATCCGAGATTTTTAATGCATTACTTGATATAGCTTTTCGTTTACAGTAAATCCTTGATGTGTGTTCGAAGGCTCCTCGGCACTGAACATTAAATATTTCATAAACTAAGAAAAAATAAACTTAAATTTCGGTTATCGTCTGGCTTGTTCTACACGATTATTGTCCAGGCGTTATCCCCGTCACTGGGGAGGGGGAGTGGAAACTGTCAAGCGCATTCTTTGTTGCCCCCCCCCCCAACAGCTTTGTTGCCGAGGATCGAGCTTCGAGCAAAAAAAAAAATTTACGAGAGTCTGAAGCATTTGCTCCTGTAAGATTATTGTCCCGACACGGACCCGAGTTCGGGACTATAATCGAGAGAAGTCTGTATCAGTTTTTATCCCTTTTCAAATTACTAAGGAAACGAATCCCTAAGTTACTTTTGCCTCAGCCTGTACACAGGTACACATTCTATGGATGTTCAATTGGGGATGGTCGATGACTTCAAACCCTTAGCCACATTAAGTTACTCTTACCGGTTCATTTCTTTTCGGAAGATTCTAACCCACGTCCCTTATCATGCCGCTGATCTATCATGGTAACTCCTTTGTGAATCCCGGCTAGGAGAAGGCTAGGTGATCCAACAAAGATACAAGGGAGCAAGCAACACACGCACACATACACAGCGTGCACTTTGTCGCCTTCAGGCTTGGTAGGCCCTCGCTGTTGGTCCCTAGGCTATTACACAGTGAAATTTCATAAAGTAAAACGATCCGTCGTGACACTTGCGACACGGCAGATAGTGCCTCGATAAGGTAGAAAGAAACGAAAGCATTATTTGCAATATCCGTGGCGTGTGTTATATCGTGCTCGCGGGGGCTGTGTGTTGGAGGCGGTTTAACCACGTGCTTGCAGGCCGCGCGTGCGCCTATTCATGTAACGACCTTCGTTCTCCTTCCCCTTCGACCCCCTTCACCGTCTCTTTCCGATCTCTCTAGGCCCCTGCGCCTGCGTGTGTGTGTGTGTGTGTGTGTGTGTGTAAGTGTGTCTGTCCTCTATTTCTGTTCTGTATTTCCGTCTTTCTCGTGATCTTTCCCCCTTCCCCGATACGCTCTTCTTTGTCTCGCGTTGTTGTTTTGCTCTTGCACACGTCTGGCTATCCCTTGCTTTCTAGTAGACGTATCCCCTTTCCTCGGTAGCACGGTTCATGCTCGTTCCAACGACAAAAAGGCCTTCTTCTCCGTCTGTTTATATTTGTGTGCGAATAACCCCTTCGATCATCTCATCTCTGTCTCTGCGTTCTTCTTCATGCACGGCTGCCTTGCTCTCCTTTCTCTCTTTTTAAACTCCCCCTTCCCCTGCCTGGCACGTCGCAGATTTCCGCTTTTCTCTCCGCGGCCGGCTTACCTTAATAATCTTAGGCTCTCTGGTGGAGCACCATGTCGAGTCTTAACCACGTTGCAGAGGAAAAAAGAAACGAAATTACTTTTTGAAAAACCCAATATTATATTTATACATATTAATAATAAAAGAATCGCGTGGCGAGTGAGACACACCGTCAGAGTGCAAAGGGTTGAATGCCCCAGCCTATGTAAAAATATTGAAATTGAGTATAAACAGAAGCAGACCAAGCGATAAAATATGGCGACGATCGATGACCGGTGGCCAGGGGCTCGTGGGTTTACTATGTTGGTGTTGCACGGTCACCAGGCCTATATGGTTAACCAACCTCTACCACGTGTACCGTATCAGGATCGCGTTGGTAGCGGGTAGCGCACGTTGTCCCGTGCATTTCTTTACGAAACCGTTTCGCTGATGTCACACGACACGCTTATCGCCGTTTTAACGCATTCAGGACAGCTAGCGAATTCTTCGAAACACCCGCCACAAGCCAGAGCACAGTGGTTTCGAAATTACTAGACTGCGGAGTTTTATGTAAATATAGACTTTTGCCCGAAACACATTTTTTCGTACCATTCATAATTTCCAAAATAAGTGTCCTCAGATGATGACACACTGTATATTCCAGCTATTGACCCGTAACAGAAGAGCATCCATTTTTGAATTTCAATTTTTCGAGCGTTTTTACCACGTTTTCGCGATTTCAAACCACTGTGCGGCGTCGCTTACCTGGTAGTTATTATTAAATTCTTTTATCCAATAAACCACACTCTGTGTTTTTCAAGTAATTCACAAATTTTCATAATAAAACTTTAAACAAAATCGACTACACATTCAACAAAATTTCAACTTTCACATGGAAATAAGACTACGCCGCAGAAGAAGTGGAAAAGCAAGATATCATTAAGGTCTTGGTAAGGTTTCATCGGAGTTCTTAATCAGGCTCCAAGAGAAGTTTTTACATTACCGAAGTTCGTATAATCCACGTTATAAGAGTATAGAGGCCAGTAGTCCGATTATCATGAGTTCTCAGCTTCGATCTGCGTGACTTGTCGAGCACCGGTCGCGATTCAAACGAGGCACGAATCGGGCCGCACTTGATCAGATTTGAATTACACACATAAAGAATTTCGTCCTTGCATTTTCCTCCTCACCCCTCTCCCCCCCTTCGAGCTTCCGTGGAAGCGTGTGTATCGCTTGGTGGCTAGTGGTCATGTGCACACGTTCCTTCACGTGTCACTGTGTGCAATGCTGACGTCAAACGCAAAGCCTTATCGTATTTCGAGGGAGAGGTGTCCTGTGTCCGAAGGAGTATCATGTGACATTCGCGCGAACGTGTGCACGCTTTTGAAAATGAGGCGAAAATATTTCTATCGGCTTTCTCTTGCTTTTCCATGCCCGCGTCTCCGGCAGTCGATCTTAGAAAAACAATAACGTAACTGTTACTCGCGGTATGTAACTCTTACCCTTCTTAAAGGGGGAATTCTCGTGTCATGGCTTCAAGAAATCAGTGTTTGGGTTCATACATTGAAAGTATAACGCTTGAAAAACATATTCTCAAAATTTGATCTAATTTGTCAAAATAACGGAGTTACAGCCGATTTTGTAAGACGTGACCATCGGCCACCTCGTTTCACCAAATGTATTGAAGGTCATTTGTTACCGATTTAGCAAGACTTATCGAAAGGTAATTTATTAGAGCGATGCTTGAAAAACACCTGAAAAATAAAAAAAAAATTGTTCTTTTGATCTTAATATATTCGTCCCTGAAAAGGTTAAAAGTGTCACAAAATTGTCGGATTATTTATCTCGGAGACGAATAGTCTACAGTGAAGGGTTAAGATTGAGCCAGGTAAAGAATAAAAAAGGTTTTCTATCGTTTAACCTGAAATATAATACCTCAAACTTCAAGAACAGGGAGTATCGAATTATGAAACTTTATAATTTAGATGTTCCACTTGTACTCGTCACAAAACTCTAATGCCTTTGGTCGTACCGAAAGCCAATTAGTAAGCTACCAATGGTGGTAATTTCTTTTAATTAAGTTTGTGTACATTCTAAAGTTTCCTTACTCTATGGATTATTTCTTTTAGGATCCGTTAATTATCCAGAATATTTACCTGATCTAGTCGATGCAAAATATTCCAGATTCGTTTAATAACACTGTCAAATTGTAAAAATACGGAAAAACTTTATTTTTCAGAATTTAATACACTACTTTTGCCGATTTATATTTTATGCACTATACAGTTGGATTGGTCTGTTTCTTTAACACTGTTAGAAATATTCAAAAGTTTTATAATATAAAATTAAATCATGTCGGATACTTAGATACTTCTTATACACCTTAACCCACCGGTGCAGTTAAAATGTGCAATTGTGTGATCAAAGCTATTAAATTATACGAAAAAATACCTTTAACTTCCAAGCAGCGATATTTACAATCTTGTAAATATAATTCGCCACAGAATAATTATCCAACTGATGAGTATACAAGCCAACACGCAGTATACTTTTTCTTTCTCTACAGCGGAGTATAAAAAGTATTATTTTCAAAGTTACGTTAATTGGAAATATCTTATATAGCGTAATATCTGAGAATGAAACGTCAAACATTTATCGATGACGAAAATCAATCTATTTTTTCCGAGCAAACTTACAATTGAAAGAATTCTAAAAATGAGAGTTTTAAAGCATAAATATGATACCCCCTGCTGCCCGAATTAATTTTTATTGTGCAAAACTTTTTTTATTCGTATATACCGTTCACTACTGACCCAGTTGAACACATGGAAGTTAAATTTTCTATTTCGGAGGGTTCAGTTTTTTCAGCATATTGGATTGTCTAGAAAGTAATCTCGGATTTCTGCAGTAAATGATACTTTTTTCATTTCAATTCAAAGCACTGCTTCTATTTAATACACTATATACATATTCTTCAACGCGTCGTAAAAAAAAAAAAACATGTTTACATTGGTCAAGAGAGAGAAACATTCCCATTTCTTTGATAACAGTAAAAACTGGAATATGACCTCGAAAGTTACGCTGGGCAGTAGGGGGTTAATCCAGTTTTTCGTAGAAAAAGTTTCGGATGAATATAACAATACTCTCGGGGGCGGAAATGATGTTTCTACAACGTTGCGATAACTCTGTTGTAGACGTTGAGGAGGAAGGAAAGGGACTACGAGCACGAGATGGAAAGGCTTGCCAGGGAAAAGATTGCTGCCCAGCAAAGATTATTAGCTTTAAAGAAGGAGCTCGCAGCTACCTGGGATCACATTGATTTTAATACTCTTCTGCCGGAACAGAATTCGGCTACCGACGTAACAGCTACGAAAAGCGGTAAGTTTCCGATTGTAACAGGTACAATATGCTCGAAACAATTGGAGGATCGTTACCGTGAACGGTCCTGTTGCATCTAGCCTACTGAACAAATTCTATAACTTTTTTTTAAATCGATACTAATACCCAGTTTTGTTATAAAAATCTTTCTGTTAATAATTATTTGGCAACATATGAGTATTTCAGAAACCAAACTGATAAACTAATTTTCCGAAAAAAAGTAAACTATACAATACGATGCCATATTGAATTTTCAAACTCATAATATGAGTTATAAATTCTAAGTACATTTAAATCGGGCATACTGTAGATATCGACCCTTTTGTTGTTGTTAGCGTATATTATTGTTTTCTTGTAAATTTTATAGTTTCTCAGCTTGTAATGTTCTTTCTTTTTATGTTCTTCTAAGC
This sequence comes from Dufourea novaeangliae, assembly GCF_001272555.1. NCBI lineage: Eukaryota > Metazoa > Arthropoda > Insecta > Hymenoptera > Halictidae > Dufourea > Dufourea novaeangliae. The sequence goes on along the minus strand of NW_015373988.1, from coordinate 1,476,892 downwards.
TTACCACAATCTTTACGACGAATCCTATCGTGATGTGCAATACAATATAGGCGTGGAATAAATAAATATTAGCTTAGTGGGAAAGCAATAGTCGTCTGAACATATGTTAAGCTTACCGTTGTTGCTGCTAATAATCACACAATATACATATAATATAACATATATAATAGATTGAACATATTAAGGAACCGAATAAAGTAGCAGAAACTAATGCCTCCGATATTTAGGTACCTTACAAATCTGCAATGTTTCAACAAAAAATTGGTATTTTCGAATCATCAAAGTTCCCATTACAAGATGTGCTCTACCGGTAGTAATTAGTTCCGTTCGGTTCTGGCGCAAAACCGCGTCATCCGCTAGTATGGTTTTCAAAAACAATCGTAATCGACCCGAATCTCGGGACATCTAGAGTTAAAAATTACCGACCAATCGTGAACTCCGACTGTAAAGATTTATTTTGAATTAAGTTCTGTTAAAGTTTCAGAAAATATGGAGGTCGACGTTACGGGGCTCGCTCGGGGCGGCACGAGGTACAGCAGCACCAGCAGCCTGAGCAGCGCGGCAACTGCCAGTTCACCGCAGACGCTTCAAACCACCAGCAGCACCGCTTCCAATATTCATAATCAAGTCGCGACCGCGGCTGTTGTCTGCCAGACGCAGGGTCTGAACCTCGCGCAAAGTTCCAGGGAAAGTCCACCTGCAAGCTCAAGTCCTGGAACGTCTACGCCTAGCATTCCTACCCCCGCGCAGGTAAATCTCGAACACCGAAGGAACAAAGTGTTGTCCGCTGCAGAAACGTTATACCACACATGATGACTCGATTAACGTGCCCAACCAAAACGTTAGATTGTTACGCGTATGATATATACAGGGTATCCCAAAATAGCTTCGACTCTCAGAAATGAGGGGTTCCTGGGATGATTTGAAACAACTTTTTCCTTAGCAAAAATGTTATCCGAGGGTTTGTTAACGAGATATTAACGAGAAACCTCGACCAATCAGAGCGCGAGTCTACTGGCCGAGTAACCAACGCTACCACGGGTACTTGGGTTTAATAGTAATTGTATGAAGATACGTCTGTAATTTTAAACTGAATTTTTGAATAGAAAATACCACGAGAACATAATCTTACAATTCAGTAATCAAGAAGGCATTATTAATCGAAGTTGCTAATTTCTACGTACGATTACATAATATTTTTGTTTTTACTTTCACTCAAAGAAAGATGATTTTTCTGTGTAAATACTTCATCGACGTCCAAAACGCTTTTCACCGCGAGAGCTTGTAAATAAATATTATTCGTTCTGCGATCACCGCGGTGAAGTGTTTGAAACAAGGATATATTTCCAGAGGGAAATTTTTGTTCGTCATTCAAACTGGTATGAATTTGTGGAGCATTGAAAACTATTGAACGCGTATTTTGTTTGTTTTTGCTAAAAAAAAAAGGTTTGAAGAGGTGAAACAACCCCTTCAAGTTCGCCACTCGAAATACTTTTTACGATTACGTGTAAATTGATTCTCGTATCGAAAAATGTTTGAAAGGAAAATTGCGCAATTTTTAACGTAGAATTATATTGGCCGTCTCACCCCCTCAAACCGTTTTGAAGCAAAAACAAAAAAACACGTGTTCAATCATTTTTAATTCTCTACAAATTCATGCCAGTTTGAACGACGAAAAAAAATTTCGCTTTGGGGGTGATATTCCCTGGTAAAATTCACCAAGCTGGACCGAACGAATAGATTAGTCCCTAAACGATTCGGTTTTGACTTTGCTTCCAGGAGAAAGTGAACACATCGCCGACCGGCATAGTCCAGCAGCCGCATCAGCTGCATTTGCCGATCAGCGCACAGATGTTGAACACGAACCAGGGCCTGGCGACAATCGTCCCGACGTTACAGCACCTTGGGCCGAGCCTGAGGGTGATACCAGGCGACACCAGGCAGCTATTGGTCGCGCACACGGCCGGCAACAACGAATCTCGACCGTTGACGTTGGCCGTGCAGAATTCTGCGGATCAATCGAGGCCGCTGATCGCCGTGCAATCGAACACTGGAAGCGAGCCAAGGCCCGTCGCGTTGGTCGTTCACTCGTCCACGGCCAACGACAACAGGGTGACGTTCGTGCATTCTAATCTGTCCAACAACGACAGGTCGTTGGCCTTAGCCGTGCAGTCGTCCGCCAATGACGTCAGGCCGGTCACATTTGTGCATTCGGCGAACGAGGGAAGGCCGTTAGTTCTCGCCGCGCATTCTCCTGCGTTGAACGTGTCGAGTGAGTAATATAGAATTTTTCGGGGCGACGATCCGATTGTGGACAGTTTTGCCGGATAATCCTCCGACGTGGACGATGATGCTCGACTGGAGCCGATTATTCTTCGTTTCAGTTCATTAGTGAGAACACCAAACACGTTGTGGCATAGTGTCGGCTGATTCATAAGCAGTTAGAGCAGTTCTAGATTTTTTTTTTTATAGGTACTTTTGGTTTCTTGATGTATAATGTATGGAGTGTGCCGTCAAGTTTATACGTACAGAATAGCGTTATTGTTTGAAGTAGTAAGGGGAAATGCTGTTTATGAAAGTTTTGAAGATTTGAGGGGGTTGTAATATTGTCACGAGCGATTCTTTATGGGTGGATGCGTTGGAGTATTTAAAAGTCAGTGTCAGTTTTTGTGTGGTCTATGCCTGTGAACATTTTAGGGTAGTTAGGGGTTAATACATGTTACGTCTCCCTCAAAACAATGCAGCGTCTGTCTATAACATTTGTTTGTATTATTTAATTTATGGTATATAGAGTTGATGGTGCATCCTACTTAATCATTTTGTTTCATCTGAAGTTTAACGCGAGGATTATCCATATTATTGTCCTATAATAAGTTGCAGTCTAATCCTTAATAATGTCTTCAACGTAAAATTCTGTTACAGACGCTCAAACAAGGATAAGAGCAGGAGACGCACAAACCACGCATAAAATGGTCGGTGGTGTGACACTCGTCGGTGGAAATGGATCAGAGCTGACTAGATTACCAGGTGGTGCCGAATTAAACATACTCCCAGCAAATGGTATGCTTGTGTTTCAACATATTCCAATCCCGTCACTCGTCTAATGTTATCATTTCGAGGAACATATTCGTATTTCTTTCAACATATACAAGAGCAAAAGATTCTGTGTTTTATTGAAAATTCCTCGAAAAGTTTGTTCAGCAATACCCTCATACTTGTCTGAAATTCTGGGGTAACAATATACAATGTAGCCACAGAAATGTCGAGAATATCGAAGCGGAAAACCTTTTTTTGTGCCTGACCACGCGTCTATCATCCGATCAGGATGGAAAACATGACACATGGAGGGTCAAGCATATTAAGTCGTCGAAAACAGCCTTTAACTTAAAAGTTGAATGATGTAATCATTTAAAAATCTCATGAACTATTAGATTGGCGTATATATCTCTTTGACGAAATATTGGTCCACAAGTAAAACGATGTACGACATGTATAAACTTGAAGATATTGCAATATCGATAAAATGGAAATGAAAATGTATTTTAGTGGACAACAATTTGATTTATGTATATAAACTTTACAAAGTTGTAATGTTGATGATGTAAACGGTGGTCGTTCATTTATTTCCATCCGTCCACCATCCCAATAGTAAGTGGTAAAGGACACAGCGAGGTATATTCCCAACTTGTCTATAAAAATGCAAGTTAGTTGATCCAGTGCTTTATCGGATATATCTATGTGGCCAGTTTGGAAAAAAAGTTATTCGTGCTTGTGCAGTAATCTGGACACTACGTCCTTTAAACCTTTCTAATATTAATACTTCTTTAAATTTGGATAAAAGGATTTGTAGTCAACAATTTTCCACAAAGGGTTTATTTTTTCTCCAAACTATAGAATGTTTCCTTAATCCTTAATTATAGACCACTCGTCTCAGAGACGAATTCGAACTTTTCCTTCATTAGTACAATCTACTGGAGAATTTTGGAAGCTCTCTAACGTTTGAGTACCTTCAATTGACAATAAGTGGCACACTATTGTCGAAATTGAAATTATTCTCTCTGATACGAGTCGCCTGGAGTTAATGGTTAACCCTCTATAACGCCATATAACTTTGCTAGTCATACCAATTTTGCTATTATTGAGCATATGAGGATGTTTTGTTTCCACAATCGACCAATGTAGCTCGAATATTACAATATGGCTGCTCATGTGAAAATACGCAACTGTCCAGTGTGACCCGAAGGTCAAAAACTTATTAGGGAGAAACTAAAACCTTTAGAAATGTAAATTTAACATAAATGTTTTTAACTGATCAGTAGTAAACAGTATATACAGATAAAAATATTTTAAGCAATAGGAATTATTTGAGTTATACAGGCATAAGTAGAATTGGAAAACTGTAGAAAGTGGGAGGGTACAATGGCTATGGTCGTTAAGGCATAGGCCAGCCAAAGAGATCTCGAAGGGCCGCGGGTTCTAGTCCCGCTTGCCCGGTCTGAATTTCTCCTTAGGATTTTTTTTCTGAAATATAAAATAAAATAGCATCATATACCAAAGGCAGAGTCGCACTGTTGCGATTTTGTAATGAATGATGCAAAAATAAAATATTCATTGCAGAACGATCCGTATGTATGTTCTATACGGGTCGCTTTGAAGATGATTGACATCATTTTTTGTAACATTATTTCTTTTCGTAGGACTGCGGAAAGTTGTTGTTCTTGTTCTGGTGGGCTGTAATTAAGCAATTTTTCAACTAAATAATTTTATTCTAAAATATCTAACATTATATTTAACAATCGCTTTAAAAAATTATTCAGATTGCATACAGCATTTTTTGCAGTTTCCAGTTGTTTTAGTTACATTATCATCAATTATATCGTGTCAATATCTACACGGTGCTTACTATACACAGCCTTGATTAACTAATTAATTTTCGGTTATGTGAGATATTACAGATAACTCCTATAGTATGTTTATTACGAGCTGGACTGCAGGACGTGTGTATTAGTAGCTTAATATTTTTAAATATTATACAAGTTGTCTCACCTAAAACTGAACACCTAAATACATTTAACAATTCTCATATCATTAAAAGTAAACAAGCTACTTAGGTGTTTGGTCTTAAGTGGAACACTCCGTATATTTACTTATGAAATAGGCAATGAAAGTTGATCGAAACTTATCGTATCAAGAAAAATGATATTGAAGCTGAATAAAAATCACGTAAAATAATAAAATTTCTGTTACTAATACCATACGTACAAAGAAGAAAAAAAAACAGTCATTTGTGCTTTAATGTACCATAGTTCGATTATTTAAGAAAATTCGATTACGAAGGTTCGTTTCGAGGTTCTACTATATCGTGTCTAATTCGTTACGTATTCCATCTGTAACTCACTTAACTAAAATAATACGATTATCTTAAAGACGGTTAAATAATGAGTCCATTAAATATACGATATTCTGTATTCTTCCGAAACATCAAGACACATGATTCATTCCTGAGAAGACAAACGCGTGGAAGGCGTAGCCGGGTCATGTCTGATCCATATCGAAATCTCGTGTAAACGTTGTAAAAGCTGTTAGCCTACGTTTTAACGTAGGCTTAAAGTCTGTGTCTCGGGTGATGCACATTGGTCATCCTTCAGTTAAAAATGGGGCAAACTTTTCGCAGTACCTACCTAATATACCTACACTGCGTGGCATAACTATAAAACCACCCTAAAATTTTCAATTCTTACGTATTGTGGTAAAAATAAAAACAACCCAAGTATGCTATGCCCGAAATCGTGTCGAAGAATAACGTTTCTCCAGGAAGCGATAGATTCCCAAAAAAAAAAAAAAAAAAAAAAAAAAAAAATGGTTTTTATTTTAACCGCAGTGCATAAGGATTAGCAAATGTTAGGGTTGTTTTTATAGTTACGACCACGCAGTGTGTGTTCTCGTAAGTCCCATTTAATCTAATCGCCACGCAGCGCAGCTGATCGTGTAATTTACTCTTGCGGGTTACAGGATTAACACTGAGCCACGCAGGTGTATCGCTTCAAGCCACGACAGGTAAACCCGGCTCGACAGTGATGCAGAATGCTCCGTCCACAGAGGGTATAGCGCACATTGTTGGCCCGCACACACCTATATCCGGCCTGACGCCAATCGTTACGCCGATGACCGTCGTCTCGCAGGGGAATCAAGTGACCGCTCATATCCTGGCCCCGTCGAGTCTCGCCGGTAAAATTGTCACCACGCCGATCCTGAAATCGGTCGCCCAGATGCCGATCGTGAACGCTCAGTACATCAACACCACGACATTGGTGAAGCCTGTCGTTGTGGTCAGCTCGCCGTCAACGTCCGCGCCACAGTCGACGACGGCGTCCAGCACGCAACCCTCCTCGACCACGCACTCGACCGTCTGACAGAATCAAAGGAAGTTGAAATTCGTTTGAGGAAAGACTGTCCCGTATCGGTGTGTCGAGGTACCCACCAGCAACACTGGTGATGGATCGGCTGTGTTCGATCGACACGACCCCGTGTTCCGTCGTTACGCGACATCTTCGACGCGTATCGGTTCGATAACCGCCGCGTGAAACGACATCATCTGGTCGCGTAGGCTAACGCGCGGATTCAGACGAACGCGACTGCAGAGTTAGCATCCTGGATAGAGAGAGAGAGAGAGAGAGAGAGAGAGAGAGAGAGAGAGGAGGGAACGGTTTTATCCATCGCGCGCTGTACTCCCCCCGACATCGAAGGAAGGAAAGTTATATTCTATTTTTTAATCGTCGAGCTTGCGCTCCTCTTGATTCACATTCGACGCTTTTCAAGCTCTTCCAAAGAGTTAAACCCGACTGAGATGCTGTTGGAAAGCCTTTGCTCGACTTGCACGATTGCGTAAGGTACCCCGAGGACTACTTCGATAGAAGTAGACGCTACCACTCTCACCTCTTGCGGTTGAATGTATTCGAACATTATGAAAATGTTGCGATCAGCCAGCTGTAAAGTACGTGAGAGACACTGACGGATACCTGGCCTATATGACAAGATATAGGGGGTGAATCCGAGATTTCACTCGAAGTATTGTTCGTACTACATTACACGTGAAACGTTCTTTTGAAGCTTCTGCGAGAAACATTCATTCGGGATTGATCTTATATATGTGTTATTATATAATATTGAAAATCCCGTTTGTTCACTCCGTAATCGTGTGACGGCTTGTTGCGTCGTCACTTTGTCCGTGCGATTTTTTTTAACCCTGCCACGGTCGTCGGTTTACAGCAATACATATGAAATAACGACGTTGCGTGTTGGCAACAATGTTTTTATAATACTCGTCGCGAATATAAGAACATTTTTGAACGAAATAGAACACGGTTTGGGTGAAATGGGTTTGTTGGAAAAGCGTAAAAATTGCGATCGGATCGATAAAGGCCCGTTAGACTCGTGGCAGGGTTGAATCGAACACGGGCCCGTACTATTTTCCCTTGGTATCATGTCGCAATTGGGGAAGTTCGGCAAAAGTTGGACAGGACATAAACGACTGCGTTTAGAGTGATGTTAAATTAATGAATTTTTAACGATAAGATTGGTTTAAATGTTTTGAAATTGATCGAAATCTTGAAATCGGATGGATGATATATGCATGTGCTTATTTTTGTTTTTTTTTTTTTTTTTTAAATTATCGTATATAGTGGCTGTGGAGAAACGATTATCGACGAGCATTATTAATACGCCTGCGTTTACTTTCGGGAAATTCGGTTCGTGAACAAAAAAAAAAGAAAATTAAGGTTCTCTTTTCGTCGTAATTACGCCAAGGAGCACACGGTGTGTACATTTACAAACACGCTCAAGTATTTATTATTCGCTTATATTTATTTTACAAATATATTTGAGCATGCATCGTGCGTTCGCGTTGGCCCACCGAATACATTCAGGACTTGGTGGTTGGTTAGTCATCCGGCTGTAAATCAAGAGAAGTCATGTATCTGCAACAGGACTCACTGTGTGGTCACCGTACCCATAATCAATGAAACGTATAAACATTATGATATATCGTTCATCATCTTATTAGAATGAATAACACATTCGAACAGGTAGGATGACTCCACCAGTGTTTGTCACATTATTTTATTGCTCTTATCAATAGACCGCGAAAGTTTATGCAAATTCAAAATTTTCGATACTATTTCGTAGAATGAAAAATTGCATCAAACTTTAAATTCTATATCAGAGGCTTTACCGCGTTTATAATAATACGCAAGCAGCGTTACAATTGACTAAAACTTGTATTTTATATTGCGTTTCGTAAGTCGAGGAGTACTGTAAACGCATAAACTTCCGTTAATCCATTTATTAACACGTTCCATGCACCCAGGCCTTCTAGCGTGACGTTCCGTTCACGCCGCGAAGGTCAAAACTGGAAGTCTGTCATGTGCCATCGATGGTCCCACTCGGTCAAGGAACGTGTTAACACGTTCACTGCTATGCCTATTGCGGCTGACTTTCCGTTCACGCTGATCTTATTATTTGACATTTGAATTTCTATTTTGTGACGGTCACCGGTGACCGACGTGGAGGTGAACGTAAAGTATTATGTCAGTAATCGTCGTGGTGGTAAATGTGTTTAAAAAAAGATCTATGTGACCGCTAGTGAAATAAACAGAGGAAAGGCAATTAATAACGATAAGGATCGTTTAGGGTAAAATCGAGAGAAAAGACAGAAATCGACAGAAAATTCCTTTGTTTTTTTTTTTTTTTTTTTTTTTTTTTTTTTTTTCAAAAATTTTCATCGGGTTCATTTCAATGACGCTCAGCTGTGACTTGATAATATCAACAAGAGTAACGTGATCGCGGACGGAACATTATTATTTTGCATAATAATCGAAGCTTCTTCGTCGTGTTCGCAAAAGAAACCCTGGGACTACATACTTGTACACACGTAATCGTTTACCGTACTAGTTTAAATTGCTTTCTATGCGTAAGTAGAAATTTATGTTTCATCATGCAACGTTAATTTTCGAGCTTTCATTTGATATACTCGATGCGAGACCGTTAACGGTTGGTATATTTTCAATTGGTACGGACGGTTTGCCCCAAATGCGTGTACGAATATAAATTGAAATGACAATTTTTCATAAATACATCAAAGATCTTTATTACGAATAACACGAAATAATTTTCTTTTTGGAGAATACACTGTGCTGAACTATTGTATAAAGTCTGTGAATGGTTTTGATATTTTTCGAAGATGACGCGACAGTGAGAACGACGATCGAAATTTTGGTTTCGCGAGTCACTTAGTTTATGCAATTTTAGTCACGAGGACTGTTACATAGTTAAATTTACGGACGTGTTTGATCGATTTAGGCTTTTATGACTATTCTTTTCCCCGAAAGTTGAAAATAAAGGTGGAAGAAAATGAGCCCAAAATATTTCTGGCCATTCGGAAAAGATTCGCAACTGTTTCCATTTTTGTTTCAGTTTTCGTGAATAGTTCCGTTTCAGAAGCAAAGTATATTGAATAATTTGCTGTTAAAAAAAACATTTAATTTTTACGAACAATTGTAATTTTAATTTTAATTCCGAAACTTTTGGTAAAAGACTGATGTAACGAAGCGAATAATGGAACACAACACAATCGAATTGGCACAGAGAAAACGGATTTCCACATAATCAATGTACGTGTAAACGCGATTTAATGATACTCCCCGTCGGTTTAGGATTCCACGTCTTAGTGTTCCAAGGAGAAAGACTCACTGCAGAAGTGTGAAGTAAGCTCTCTCACGATAAAAAAAGTCTACGATATATTTTAGATACTTTTAATGCATGCACTTCTGTGATACGTAAACGTCGGTAATTTTCTTATATTTCTTTTTTCCTTCGATCGGTATGTTTCATTCGACATAAAAACTGAATTATTTGATTCATGCACTACACGTGTCATTGTTTTCAATAGTACACGAAAACTCTAATTACATATCTGTTGGTGTTCTGAAATTGTCTGGCCAAACATTATCAACACATTCTTTCAAACACGCTGACGAAAACGTGTTTTTTATAATCTAAAAAATTCTTCACTCTCATAACAAATGGAAAGTCTAAAAATATTCATTTTCGGAAATTATCTTTCGAAAATCTAAGTATCAAGTGAAACAAAATTCACCAACTTAGCGGTTCTTAATAATCCAACAAATACTTTGTAACACTCTTAATAACCAACTAAATGTTATTTTTCGTTACTGTTTTGGAAATAGTGTGCCATTTATAGTCAATTGAAGGTACCCAAACGAAAATTCTCCGTTAGGTTGTGCCAGTGAAAGAAAAATCCAAATTCGTCTCTGAGATGAATGATCTATAGTTCAGGGTTAATGGAACAATCCAATTTCTGTTTCGTTCAAATTTTCCTGAATCAGACGACCAATATGTATATTAGCATAAATATCCGCAGCCTAATAATTACTGATGTTAAAATCATTTCTCTAAAGTCGAGTCACTTGATTAGAAGTTACTCACCCGTGTAGTCTTCCACGGTTATGGACACATAAAAGTAAAATTGTTGATAAAGTTTCGGCAAATGTTTCAGAACACCATTCGAATGCATAACGCTAACAGTGATTATGACTTTTAAAAAAATGCCTTCTTTCGTAGCAATTTATCAGTTCATCGTCATGAGCATCGCTAACACCGGAATAGAATGCAAGAAATCACTGGTAAAATTATTTTTACAACGGGTACCGTGTAACTGCAGGCAGAAAGAAACTAACAGATCCACTAATAAAGAAAAATATACTTGTCCACCGATTCGAACCGAGTGTTTAAACACGAATACATTTCTTACGGTCTTGCGTGGCCTGAGATTGTACAATGGCTGTTAACGGTCTCTTTCAGATATCATAAATTGTACGCTAGTATTATTATTACTTGTATCTGCGTATACGTACGTATATATCTTGTTCTCTTTTTTTTTTATTTTTTAAATTATTTAATCGATGGCTCGGTCAGTCAGTTAAGCTGGATATGTGTGTGTGTGTGTGTGTGTGTGTGTGTGTGTGTGTGTGTGTGTGTGTGTGTAATATACAGGGTGTAACAAAAGTGTGGAACACTTCTATAGTGTGGATTCTACATGCCAAACTGAGACGAAAATCAATATATCGGGAGTCCACTGTATAGCTAGTAAAGGCAACTGACCTATACTAAAAGTCAAATAAGACCATAACTCTCGGTTACCTTAATTACCAACGTCTTAAACAATTGAGTGTTTACTATGCCTCGTGTAGCATCATACATCAACTAACTGTGAAGTAAAAACGTGCCAATTCAAAAGTATTCGAGTCTTGAGAAGTACTTCATTATGTCACCCGGTGTATGACAAATTCTATCGTCCATGTTACAGAAAGCAGGAAAGTAGGAGGAAAAAGGGTTCGTGAGACCTCTGTTGCTGATTCGAGATGTGCTAAACATTTATAGTATTATTTGGCTTTTACTATAGTGTAGGGTGGCAATGAGGGGGAATGTGACGTCAACGCCAACGCAAGTTCCTCATTCTTGATTTTCGCTTCAGTTTGACATCTAGAATCTACTCTGTGTAAGTGTTCCATAATTTTATCAATACTCCGTACGCGTGGGCGCTGTGTCTTTAGGTATATCAAGAAATTCGTAGCGAACGTGTTTTACATTTAAGTTATTGGCCGGCGGGAGAGCAATGTCCGTTAATCGGGAACGATGCGTCTGTAAATTCGTAAATTTCTCAGTATCCTGTGCACCGAAATGGCAATGGTCACCTTAGCTGGAAGGGGGACGTTGTCCGGAGCCGTTCAAGCTCCACGTGTCTCGCGATCGATCGACACAATTCACGGATTAATTTTCAGTCGTTTCGGTTCCGTTGTACGCGTAGTCATAAACCGCTCACTGTAATCAGGGGATCATGGACGATTCTAGGGGCCCGCCTCTAGAATTTAAAGAGCATCAAGGACGAATGAAATACTATGTATTTAATAGAAGATTTTTTATGTGGACTCGGCCGAGTCTGATTTTGTATATCTCTTTGTGCCGGTGGTTTCACGAATTCTTTTGAGCTGTGCATCGAGTTCGACGTTTTTTAACGTGGTTAACTGTGTTTCGTTCTCGTAAAAATAGAAAGGTGACGCGTCGAGGTAGTGAACACGTATGGAGCTGTGTACACTTGATGCAAGTCGCGTGATTAGAGCACCGTTTATATAGAGCCGTCCGTCGGTTCGACGTGGAATAATGGATCCAGCACAATAAAACGATGAAGTTTGGCGACAATAGTACTACTAAATTAGTAGATATTTCGAATAATGACGCTACTGAATCAGTAGTTTCGATAGACGTGGCAAAGTGGCGCGAGGAAATAAAGTATGCATCTCGTGACGAAGGAGGCGAGGTGATTCGAGGTTTTTTTTGTACGAGGCTTCTTTTCGAGAGAGAAAGAAAAAAGAGAAAAGGAACTCTAGAAATTTGTTGGGTATGCATTCTACTCGGTGACCATTACGATAGTGGAAAGAAAATTGATTGCTCAATGCCGTTGAGAATTTTTCTCAGGTTACCCCTTTGTACAAGACGTTTGGCAGAAATTCATTGTTACGTCTTCGATAATGATGGACAGAAGTATTCGTACAATAAACGTGTGAAAATAGCTATATTTTCTGTTATTGACGGTCGTATAATGGTACATTATACATAAACTTTTATGATTCGGAGGTAATTGTGTCTTGTATAGTGCAATAATAATTCGATATTTGATGAGAAAATTGTTCGTGTTGTATAAATCCGTTATTATTAATACTGCAATTAATATGTTGAATACCTTCCTTATCATAAGTATATTAACCTATTAAGGACCGAGTAGTGAAACAATACGATTTTTTATTCGTTACAAAATTACGTACCTAAGTAGAAGAATAAATAGTGACGAAAGAATTATTAAGCAAATCCCTGGAATTCCGTTTCGTAACCACAATATATAAAACGAAATTCAACAGTGTTAATTGATTGAAAAAAATTGCAAATGAAATGTGGCATTCACGTTGGGTCTTTAATGGGTTAATAATATTAAGAATTTAATAGTAGAATATAAGAGCGAATAAGTTCTTAAATACTTTTAAAAATGATTATCGTTATGAAGTCTAGACGCAATATGGTACCAAAATTTTATTCAGTCAGGCGATGCAGTGTTTCATTTCCTATAAGTCGAAAAGTCTTATCTATTACATTCTATTCTCGCCGATTTGTTGTTATAAAAGTTTATGTATAACAGTTAATATACAGTATAATAACTCTAGAAAGTTTTTGTACGGGATATTTATATTAAATAGAAAATACCTATAAATATTCGTTCGTTATCAATAATGAAATTTAAGAAACTTCATCGTCTCGACTGTTATTCGTTCATTCGTACCAATATATTTTTATATTCTTTTCGCTGAGGTTTCACAATAATCGATACAATATTAAACAAAACGACTTAGACTAATTATGCAAACCAATAGGAAATGTACTTTCGGTGAGAAAACTTTAAAACGCTGTTATCCTGGAAATAAATCATTTCCGGACATATGTTTACATAATATTCTTTATCAATTGGATCGGTAGGACATACTCGTGAAGTTTGATCTCTTTTAGTTTAGATACACCTTGTATGGACACTGTCTAAAATAACTCGTTACCTATTGGTTGAATCAGAAAACATTTTAATGAATTATGTAGCATTTTAAGGGGCGCATCGGATATTTTAAATATCAAGGTGACCTTGAGTTTTTTCAATGTCAGTGCATCTTTCTTTTAATACCGTGTTATTGTCAGTGGATGTACGAATTCAAAGACCTACAGCATGACGGTATTAAAAAAAGGTTGCATTTCTTGGGATTTACTCAGAAGAGTGTTCTTAACAACATACGTCAAGGTCACCGGAGCTGCATCCCCTAACCGTAATTTTTACCCTCGTCTTCGTCGACTCGAAATGGAATACAGTTTCGCTGGTATAAACATTTAAGATTTAATGTTACACTTGCTATAAGAATTTAATTACTTTTGTATTTAGAAAACGATTAACGATAAAGTAATTCTCGAGAGTGCAGTCATCAAAACCAAATCGTAGGACAAGGGGTTAAAAACCCAATAGAAATTATAGCTCTGTTATTTCCACGTTCTGACTGTACGAATACTTCTGTTCCCTCTGCATCACCTACGTGTCAGACAGCCAGACTAGCACGATGCAGGGATAGCATTCTGGATATTCCATGGAATGTCTATTGTTTGAATCATAAGCGTACTCGACAATCCTCAAGATCGTCTTTCGGGGGAACTTATTTATAAAGTAACTTATTCCACTTTCTATCGACGTGTGTTACGAAAAGTAGCATGTTTCATTTTTCTCACGATAAACAGAATATTTTGCTTTGCTTTTTTTTGTCCGTTTAGTATGATCGATGACGATTCACAAAACATATCTGAACCCTCCATTCGCCAGATTATGATAAAAATAAAAAGATCGTCCATTGTTGATCGCAGCCAATGAGTGAACTCGCGTGTCTCTCGAGGGAAACCACGTTTTTATACGATTCGGAGTCCATGTAATATTTCGCGATATTTCGATGAACATCCACACAGCAGAGAGCTCTAGGCAGCCCTCGGTTCACCCGTGGAATTGCCAGAGGAATTCAAATTTCGCGCGCCCACTAGTCATTTCCGTTTTCCCCTGTCTGCGAACGGTGACTAAGCACAGGATCAACACGTATTTGATAATTCGGTGCTCTTCCGCAAATTCCGAACCGGAAAATTGTGCAATCGATGTAAATAGTCGTTATTAGATGTTGGGGGGAGGGGGGCATTCTTAAGCTACACAAACTGGAAGTGTCAGGGGCGAGGGGAACGTCGATTTCGCTTGCTGAACACAAAACGTGCATCCGTCACTTCCGAATTTGAATCTGCATCGGAGAAACAAAGGGGATATAGCATGTGTGTACGTATGTTTTTTACAAAATTGACTGATTCAAAGGGACTTAGGGTTAGAATGTCTGATTTGTAAGCTATTTTGTCAATTTTGTATCCGTTTGTGTTACTTTCGATTGGATCAATGTCGGTAATATGCGTATAAATGCGTTTTTATCGGTCGAGTCCTTGCTCGATCGTTCGAGGAGAAGAAACAAAATGGCCATTCGCGAAGAAAGAACAAAATGGCCGATCGATTTGCGTTCAGCGAGACGAGCGAGTTTTAGGAGTCGGCGGAGATCAAAGAGACGCGTCGCTGTCGTATTCGCTGCCGCCAAACAGGTACAAATTGCGACCAACGGGGGAGAAGCAGATGCGAGGATCAGGTGTATCCGTTTTTTTTCTTTTTTTTTGTATATAGAGGAGCTCGTCGGTCCGTGTGACGTGGACTAGGCGATCACAGATCGACGGCAAAGGGGACAAAAGTATGGGAGAAGGACGCGCGCGGGGAAATATGTATGTGTACATGAACAATGTGATATAAGTAATTAATAAAATTACTTAGCACTATAGCGTTTAAGCAAAACTGTTAAACTGTTTACAGCGTAGACGTACGATGCTAATTATTATTTACTAACATCCTACAAGAAAACCGTAAGAGGAATCTAATTGTACATAGAATTACGCGAGAGAGGGAGAGAAAGAATGTGTGATAGCGAAAAAGAGATAGAGATTACGCTGGAGGGGGGGCGGTTAGGGGAGAGAAAAATTACGGAGATGTAAGTGTATATCGGGTGTGAGAAGCAAAAGGATATGGAGAGAAAAAAGGGGAATGGACGACAAACATAACTGAACGGTCGAGTGTGAATCGTGACGAACTTTTTTTTTTAGCGACTCCGACGTTCGTTATCGTGTAATATCTCTCGTGATATAGAGCCTGTAGATCGTATTTCTCGTGTGAATGATGGTAACCGACCAGGAATAAGCGTGCGTACGAGCGTGTTCCAGCGAGAGTGTGTTGTTGTTGTTGTAGTCTATGTCGAATTTTGTTAATATGCCATCGCACCGATTATGGTATATGGAAACGTATGCGCGGTATATCTCCACGAATCTTCGAACAACTTGTTGTGCATTGAAACGGAAAAGGAACAAACAAACAAAAAAACAACTGAAAAAGCAGAACTGTGAAAAATGAGAACGGAGAGCAAGATCGCGCGCGGGGGTGCCTCGACGATTCTTTTTGTTCTCAAAAAAATGCGACAAATTTCAATACAATCTATTACAATAAAAACGTAAGCGTGAAACGTTGCTCGAGTTGCCTCTTTCTACTACGTTTACCTTGATATTTTTTTCTTTTGGGTCGCCATTACAACGCTGTGTCACGTGGTTGGAACCAGGCGATGAAGAAAATTTTATTTTCGGAGAAAACGCGTACCCTGTTTTGTGCGGCAGATTGTAACTGTACGGAGTTTAATTCCAAAGCATTCATTGAATTTGAGCCAAATCGTACGGTTAAATCCAGTGGCGGTTAATACTCCGTGGCCTGTGCCGGAGTCACGCGTTAGCAAGAGCGATACGCATACAGTGATGGAGTTGTCCGTGTAATTCGGTAACTGACGACGTGTGACATTATATGAAAACGCGTGGCAGAAGAATTGACTTACGTCTTTCGCTCACTCTATTTCCTTTCTTATTCATTGTCCTTCTAGTCGACAAAACTTCTACAGTGTCGGTAAGAGCCTCGAACTCGAGTCACCGTCAGTTTGTGTTAGTAACCTACCGATGTGAGTCAGAAATGATCCAGCCTCGGACGACTCGCGGGTCCAGTACTCTGAGGGTTAAAAGAAAATCTGATATTCGTATTTTTATATACACGTTGAATCATATTTTATTAACTTGTAAATTGTTTAACCTCTTGCGTTGGAATCACTTCTCCAAGATGTCGATACTCACCAATTACTAAACAGTAAGTATTAAATTTATTGTCCTTTAAAAGGGGTTATTAGCGGCTCAGTATTATAATTGAAGATTTCTAAAATAGTCAAACTAGCCACGAGAAATCAGTCGATTTTCTCGAACTACATCGATCGCGATTGTAAACAAACTTCGTCATTCTTTTAAATTTATCACTACTCGAGCTTAATCTACGGTGGTCTGTCTAGATTCTGAGAGCTTAATGAATAAAAAGTTTCACGGAAATTTATCGAAAAATCGAATCTTTCAGGATCTTTCGGTTGAAGTTACACAGATCGGTGGAGGTCGATTGCGATTTTAAAAATGATCTCATAATTTTTTTTTAATCTATGACTATTGGGCTCCAATCTACGGTTTTCGCGTTTTCATTTAACAACTTGGTAAATGCAGAGCTGTAAGAGAGACTATAAAAAATCAATTCATTGTGTTACATATTCAAATAAATAAATTAAATATGAAAACCTTTAGAAAATTTAATTTCTACTGTAATTTATTATTATGAATCTACCGAAAATGATTTACCTCCTTCAGAATAGTAATTAATATTTAATAACATTTTATAATTTCCAACTTACAGTTTAGAATCTTCGGTAATAACTAGGGGAATGTTACAAACAAATACATTGATAGAAAAATTGAATCTTTTAAATTTAAATAGTTGTGTCTGCAGAAACTGCAATGGTTGCTGGGGTTATTATCTAATTTGTTCACGGGAACACGGACAAGCGTCAGTCCCAATTCGACAGTTGCACGAGCAACATTCAACCCAGCTAGAGAGTTGTATGAACAACAACGCTCCGTTCTCACCACAAGGGGTCCTTGGCGCCTCCTCCGGGGGTTCTATGACCCCAGGTTAACACCACGGGGCCGCTGGCTCCACCTAAGGGGGCTCTGTGGCCCCACGCTCCCGCCACCGGGGGGCTCTGTGACCCCACGCTCTCACCACGCGGGGTCGCTGGCGCCACCTGCGGGGCTCTGTGACCCCGCGCTCTCACTACGCGAGGTCGCTGGCGGCTCCTGCGGGGGTTCTGTGACCCCGCCGTTCTCACCACACGGGTCGCTGGCGCCTCCTCCGGGGGTTCTATGACCCCGCCGTTCTCCGCCATCTTGGATTCAGAAAAGCGCGGGAAAAAGGTGGATTTATGGGGCATACAGAGTCGCCCCATCTCATTTGGTGGCAGAAATCGGAACTAATTCCAGAACTTCCTGAACTTTGAGTTTTAATATTAATTATTTTGTTATTATTTATTATTTCTTATTACTTTTTTAGTTAATTGATATTAGGAATAGGAGTAGAGATAGTACCGGGATTAATGAATAACGCATATGTATGATTTGACTGTTTTTTATTGAAAAAATCGTACGAAAATATACAATTTACAATAGTATTTTTATAAATTTAACCCCGTGTGGTGAGATCGTGAGGTCATAGAACCCCCGGTGCATACGCCAGTTTTGAAATGTGATTCTTTATCGTTGTTGCTCGTACAACTCGCGAGCTCGGTCGAATGTTGCTTGTGCAACTGTAGAATTGGGACTGACGCTTGTGCGTGCTTCCGTGAGCAAATTATATAGTAACCCCAGCAACCATGGCAGTTTCTGCAGATACTACTACAGCCCAAGTTTAAAAGACGTAAGCAGTAGTTAGTTTCTGTAGTAACCTGTTGAACCAGACAACTATAATTAGTATAGGATTTTACAATATTTATGCAATTATATTTAAGACAATTCGATGAAATGAAGCTTATATTACCTGACGTATGTTTATTGGAATATACACATATAAATATAAATTATAATGATACAAGTTTGAAATACAATACGATGCGCTACGGTGCAATACGTCTATTCGATTCAATTGCTCCCTTGCGACTACAACATTATGCTATCCGCGTTCGGCGCAGTGCGCTAATACGGTGGCCAACGAAATATCACTGTAACACTTAAAAAAGTGTTAAAGTTCCATTTATATCATTGTCTTGTGAAAATGTTCATACTTCCAACAGCATTTATATTCCAATCAAAGAATTTACAGAATAAGAAAAAGGAATCTAAAGTAATTTTGAGTAGTTCTATACATCTTTATCTCGAATCTCATATCGATTTCTAAAATAATCCTAATTCGATGTAATATAGAACGTGGTTTTATGAGATACATTCGAAGTTCGCAGCCATTAGCTCGATATTGTCTTCAGTTTACAGTACTTTACCGATGACAATACCGATTGCCCAGGCCTCACCACGAGGAGGTTGCTGCGAGTGGAGGCCCAAGGCAAGTAGATGGAATCACAAGTTCTACATCTACCCACCTTTCACAAT
>NW_015373988.1:1434854-1456615 GCF_001272555.1 Dufourea novaeangliae | reverse complement strand
AATCACAGTATAGAAATCAGAGTAAATAAATCAGAGTAAATGAATCACAGTACACAAGAAAATAAATATCGAAGCCAATGGTTCTCGAACATCTGTAACATACAAGGGATTAGTAACAAGAGAGAGGACACAAGAATATGCACAGTAAATAAATTCATAATATGCACAGTAAATAAATTGATGGTTGTCGAATGCCTGCAACAAACAATGGGTTAGTAACAAGAGAAAAGACGAGTACGAGACGCGCGCCCACCCTCCGCGACGGCTCACGAGAAAGTGAGGAAGCTAACGCCGTTATGTATTGGGCGTACGCAGGTTTGTTCCTGTTGAATTGTTTTTGCCGGCTTGAACGACCTTCCTCCTTGAACGACCCAAACACCAGATGGTACGGCCATGGTACACGGCGTACACGGCTAGGTCAATAAACTGTGTGACGCAACGTCACTAGCACGTTGGACCGACGGAGAGCACCGATACCGCGGCTCGCTCTACCGCTCTCGCTCTCTCCCGTTCGCCCGCTCCGACCATCTTCGGCATCGTTCGGTACGCGTCGACACCGACGGACATTTATTTATGATATTCATATTTTCCCAAATAAATATCATTCTTAACTAATTTGTTTAAGCGACATGTTCCTTTTAAGGATTTAGCTCTCCAGTATAAAGCAAGTATAAGCAAGACTTTTGCTTGTAAGTGCCATGCAGTGCAGGCAACATTTAAACATGGTAGTCTAAAAGAAATAAAGCTTCGTACAAAGGAATTTTATTCAAAATTTTCCATTTATTTTTGCATGTAGAATCAGCTCCTGTCCACTCGTATTACCCGTCCCATCGCATCATGTACAATTACAAACGATTCGCCGCGGTCTGTTCGCCGTTACATAACCGGCCGTCTTAAATCCTACACAGTAGTCCTGTGTGTGTGTGTGTGTGTGTGTGTGTGTGTGTGTCTGACGGAAGAACCAAGGCACTGAATACATTATTTCGTCTTCGAAGCGGGAACGAATCGTACAAACAGCGTGTAAGTATGTGACGCGCCGTTGTTGCTGCTGCTGCTCCGCGTCAAAATCGCGGACGAAAATAGTCAGAACGGACAGCAGTACACTAAATACATCCAGCGTGATCAGATTGAGGGATTTTGAGGGATTTTGAGGGAAAATAGCGGACTATACTGTTATGGTAGTGGGGGAGGTACAGTAATGACGTCACAACTGTAACGTTGCGCTTGGTTACGACACTTGGCTGGGCTTGGAATCGGTCTGGTGATAGGTTATGTTATGGTTGTCATTATTTTACTTATTTATTTTCCCCCACTATCAAGATAGTACTATACGCCATTTTCCCTCGTCGAGGGATTTTGCTGGCCATTCTGCATACATCTCTCGCGTCGCAACAGTACGTAACCGTCGTCGTGAAACGCGTGCTCTTGGGAATAATAGAAATAGCTCGAGGAATAACGGAGATCAAACGTAAGGTCAAGCATCAGACGCGTTTCGATCTCGTTATTCGCACGTTTGATCCGATCGATCGAATATATACACATATATATTGTCTTCAGAATTTATTGGCTTGTTACGATGTAATGAATCCAATTATCCAACGTGGAAAAATTCTAGTCTTATTTTGCTTTGTACTGTTTCGCGATTCGCGCGTTCTGATGATATACCCGAGTCAATTCCGTTTATCGATTCGTTCGTTTTATTGTCGATGAAATATAGCAGTCGTCGATATTTTGTTTCTACAACTAGACGGTTTCGATGATAGAAAATGAAGTGTATATCGATTGCTGAGCACGTTTGATTCTTGACACCGTGAATACTCGAGATCGTTCACTCCCCCCTACTCTTTTTCGTTTTCTCGATTCTCACGAATTTCGTCTGTCGACTCGGTGAACTCGACCTTCCCTGCCGGTGTCAAGTTGACGATCCAATTAGCGTTCTAATCTCGCGCGCTGACGCACGACGCGTCATGCGCTCTCGGGGTCTCGCTAAACGCTCCTTAAAGACTAGCAAGCATGCATCATCACGATGTATTTTATCACACCTACGTGCCATTCTGCCTCCTTACTCTTAATTAGTAACCATTTTTGTACGTTTCTTTTTCGTTTGTTTTGTTTTTGTGCAGCAAGGCACTAGGAACAGATCGGTAGTTTCCATCGGAGCTACGTCGACTGATCTGTCGTCGCTGTTTTTTTACTAAGTTTTTCCGCTTTCCACGCTCTGTTCTATAATCACAGCGATCGCTAATCGATTCTACGAAATTTGTAATTATTTTACTCGTGCGATTTTACTGAAAATTACGGGCATCCTTTTTTTTTCAGAGATTCAATTTTTGTACGTTAGGCGTACTAAGGAATAATCCACCATCCTTGACAAATTCTACGTCACTGATATTCAACATTTTATGTGAACTTTTCATTGAACAAAAGATCCAGAGGGTTATGGCTAATTTAAACTGTACTGTTATTTCCGTGAATAAACTGTGAATTATTCATTGGTATACCTAATAGCGTAGTTACAGCACGCGTTTGTATATATGCGAGTTACTTTAGTTCGATACAGCGAAAATAGCTTTACACGGGTAATTATTTGTAAATATTAGCTCAAGCCACAAATAACTTTGGTTTTACTTCTTTAAATTTATGTTTCTCCAAAACATTTTATAATGCACATTGTTATATTAAACTTGGTAATTGTCATCCCTATATGTTACATATTCATGGTAAATTTGTATCTGTAGAACACAACAAACTAAAAACTTAACTAAGATTTTTAGCTCGTTGATTGCCATGGTGGTCACTGACGACCGCTACTATTGAATTATTTGAAAGAATATTCAACATATGAAAAGTAAAACTCATAATTTTATAAATATTATTAGTTGTTAATGAATGTAAAAGTAAACAAATATAATGCCAATACAGTTCCCATAGTAAAACTTTGAACAGTCAACGTGTTAATAAAGGAAATCAATTTTTGTTCGACAACTTACAAATTATTGTTTAAAAATATAAATGTTTAAACAACCACAATCTAATCTATTCAGGCCACGTGCAATAGGACCTGAACGTCAACGATAGAAGTTATTCATGGCTCAACCGAATATTACCACCGAAATGGTTCTAAACAACAATTTCATTTCCTTAACTTCGTACTCGATCTTATCGGATAATACTACCATTAATAGAGAGATCTAATTTTTGGTGATCAACAGACGGTAGATCAACCGACGAGCGGCCGACGAAATCTCTTTATCTTACAAATCGTTCTCTTGTCGCGAGAAAAAAATAATAATAATAATAATATTGAACGAACGAACGCACGGTTAAAGCCGAAAAACGCGAACGGTCCCTGCTCGTCGGTAAAAACGACGCTTAAGTATAATTTACACATCTATATAACCGTACCACACGTGTACGTATAAGCATCTAGAAAATAAGAAAAAAAAAACAAGAAAAACCGTCCCGCAGTTGTGTGTTTATGCGTGTGTCCAGTGTGAAACTCGATTGAAAGAAAAAGCGTTGTTTTGTCGTTCGTGCGCACGGTCGTCGCAACCGCGAATAAATTAATAAAAAGTGTGAAGAAAAAGGGAGGGGCGATCCTATCCGCGCACCCTTAACACTCCGTCTCATCGATTCACGATCCTCGTGGATCCGGGTACTCCGAGCCACGTTATGTGCCGTTGACTTTGCTCGGTTAATCGCTCGAACGTATGGCGATGCACGACGAGAATCATTAATGCTCGCGATAGGTGCACTGTTTCCTGGGTCGAATCTGACCCTGAAACTCGAACTTCCGTAGAGAATATTCTCGACGTGCACTCGAATTCAATTGATATTTTTGAAGTCTAGAATGGGATTACGAAGCTTGTGCCGATATTCTTGAGTGTTTTCATGATAATGTCAATTTAATTTGAATATTACGATAATGTTGGCTATTTTGTTCCTCTAGTTCGATTTCTATTTTTAACTTGTAATTAATGCAGAATAAAAATAAAATATTTTATCATTTAACTAAGCAAAACGTTAAGTGTCCGCCACTAGGGGAACTCCTCCCTCCTAATGGTGCGGGGAGTTTCTGAAATTCGGGGTCAAAATGGACCCAGTAAACCGTCGTCCGAGGGTTAAAGTGTGTCAACACATTCCGCGCCGGTCACGTAAAATTACATGCTCGTCGGTTATTGCTTGATCGACCATCACGTAAAATCACGCTGTTTCTTACGTATGTTTCGTTAGGCACTGTTATTATTAGACTGCGGATTTGTCTGCAAAACGACAGTTTATGAAGTGATCCAGTCAGCCAAATTTTGTTTAATGTCTATTATAAAGTTATTTATCGGCTTGCGCAGACTCTGTTCCATTTTTGCCTCCAATTTGACACAGGTTATGTGGCAAGACTTGCTGCTAATTTGCTTGACCATTTTATCAGCAGGCTTTGCCTGCAAAACCCAAGTCAAATGCGGAAACAGATGGCTATGGTTTCATAGACAAAAGAAACTTGCATACAACTGGTTATCAGGGTCTAATTGAACTGTTCAATAATAGTTTCCTAGCCGTTGGTCGTTGGATCTACTAAACCTATTAAACAGCACAGTCGGTAGGTAATATGTTAAGTATCCGATTGAATTCCGAATGAAATAGAAAACTCGTTGCACTAATGAAAGTTTTGTCTTTTGTTGTACTTTACAGAGTCCTGTAGGTGATAAATGCATAAAATCCGTAGTCTAGTATTTAATTTCTGTAGATCTTTTGTCATGCTCCTGTCGTGTACCATAATATCTTCGGTCAAAATATCGTATCAAAATATGGACTATATTTCCAGCTGCGACAGAGCGTTTCGTAAAGAGAAATTGACAATAGCGGCGCGAAGTGTATCGACTGAATTGGTATTTACGAAATTATTGTCGAGTAATAGACGTTGCCATCGGATGCAATGTCGACTGTCACCCCAATCTAAACGATCCTCTCGTAATTTATTTGCTCTTGATTCAAATGTTTCCAGATTATCAATTGATGACACGCGACGTTGCACGCTGATTTTTCAAATCCGCTAGGATGCACGGCATTAATGATTCTTACCGTACACTTGGCGTATACGGCGTTGTACGGCGCGAGACGTCAGCAACGACGACTCTGACGTATAGATCGGCGAAGAGTCATCGTACTTTCTAGCGTTATACGTTACATCGTATTCTATTTACGACACGGATTTCGATTATACGAGTTGTGTTGGGGGAACGAAGCGGTGCTGTCGGGTTTACGTCGTACAGTTTCGCGAAAGGAGCTCGTGTACTTGTGCCTCGTATGAATTACATCGATTTTATGAGCGATTGACGGCTGAGACTAGGAAAACACAACGCAGAAATGGGCAAATGCATTATTTAGATGTTCATAAAAGTACTTTGCCATTTTTAATCGATTGAACGTGGAAATTCCAGTTTTTTCAACAAATAATATCTCGTTTTGAGTAAGTAGACAATTAAAAGATTTAAATCGTAAATAACTTCGTTTTCTAAAATGTATGTTCTTAAATGTAATTTCGTGACCTGAATGAAATATACGCGTCTGGAATGCGTCCAGTAATACGACTTCGTACGTTTCATCGAACATTATTTCATAGGAATTTACGTGATGCGAGAACAGTGTCTTTCCTGTTTGAAAAATATGGCCGCGATACGCAATTATTTTTAAACTGCTGAAGACACACTGGTGTCATCAGCATGTTATGCGATGGCGCGCTAACACACAGGTCATCTGACTCGTGTTTTATGCTGACTGAAGCGTTTTCGCGAATCGTGTGCCATCAGCACGCTGCAGTTTTTATGCGCTTATAGAACGTGCAAAATTGTTGAAATTGCGAAGCCTGTGCTTTATTTTTAACACTTCGTTTGCGACTGATGCAATTTTTTATTGGGCGGTAAAAGTTAACGTTTGTGGTGAGATATGGAATGAAACAGATTTAATTTGCTATGAAAGTTAACAAGACTAAAAGAATAACTACTTTCATAAATATCGGATTATAATTTCCTACTTTTGTTGAAAGAAAGTCTCGACTTTGGAGAACCTTTATGGGAGCTGATCTGACTGTTAATTGAGGTAATTCTTTCTTCTTTGATCCTGATTTCTGGAGAATCGTCATTAGACATAAAAGTCTGTATAAACATCTGCAGTATGGTCAACAAACTTGATATATATGAATTTCTTATAAAATTATATTTTGCAAGGCAAAACATTATGTTCCAGCAAATTCACGAAAATTGGCATGGAGTAAGCCGATATTCTTGTCTAGAAATGTGTTTTCATCTCAACAGTCTCCATCGAGTCAATATACTTTGTCACAAATAGACTGCAGACTTTACGCAAGTACAATGTATAAAATTGTGTCAAATACTATAAAATGATGATTCAATCTATTTTTCACCCTCTTTGACCCATTCAATACTCTCGGTAGAAAATACTGCTACACAAAAACTGTATAATTAATAAATATCGATTTCACATAGTCCTGTATGATTCTGTAGACTAAACTGTATATGTTTCTCTCGTTTCAAACATTTGCACACTAAGTGATTAAAAAAAGTATACATTACACAGTCTCTGAATAATTGCTTCGATTTTTACTTTTTGTCAGAAAGCGTGTACAGGGTGGTCCGTTTATTTCTTGCACATAAAATACGTCCGCTGCTTCTAGCGATACGACGAAGTGCCTTGTATGAAATTATGCAATTTATTGGTGTGCATATTACGATTAATAAAATAGTGTATGTAATTGTGTGTCCTAATTCACAAACAAAGATGGCGCGCCTTACAGCTTCTACATCGTACACAACCCTACAAACATCAGAGATATTCTATATTGGCAGATATAAACGGCCCACATTGTACACCACGGTTTCATTCTTCTCCCTTAAAAAGGGATCGTCTCAAAACATACCCGACCTGCATAAACATCCGCAGTTCAATCAGGAAGCAAACGTTGTCCAACAACTATTCAATACACGAGCTCCTTTCAGCGTGCAACGACAACAACTACCTCTGTCTACGATTGAAAAAAAAAAAGAAAGAAAGAAAGGAGTAGAAGATAAAAGGGTGTACAGGGTTAATGATAAACTGAAACGCCATAAGAGGCGGTGGCACATTCTACACGTGACGTCTTCGTCGTCCGGTACGGTCGTCGTGCTATATACCGTTATTGAAAGAGAAGCAGCGAGACGAAGCTAGAAGTTTCGGAGCTCGCGTGGCCGCGGTAACTCGTCCTGGACGCTTCAGCGGCGGCGGCTGTGTCGGCTGGCCCCACCGTCCATCCTAGGTGTCGTCCTTGTTCGCCCGACGAGAGGCAGCTCGCGACGAGCGCGGACGGTGTCGAGCACGCCGCCATCTATGGTACGCACTGAGCGATTATTCCGTCGCACCGCAGCTCCTTCGAACCCGGCGCTTCACTTCGATTCGAGGATCTCCTGGATGCTGACGTAGGTGCCGGTCAGGAAGCCGAGCACGCCGAACGCGATGATCGCCAAGTTCTTCCAGAGCTTCCAATAGAATGCGCCAAGACCGTTCTCCTGTTCCCAGACGGTGACCAGCTCGATTACCGACGGGAACATCAGACCGAGCGTGGAGAGACAAACGGCGCCCACCAGAGATATGAACGGGCCCAGGTTCGGGATCGCGATCGCCACGGCAACCGTGAAGATCACCAGACAGATACGGATCATGTACTCGCCGAGCAGTTTCCGCGAGCCGAAGTACTGTTTCAGATTCTTCCAGATGATCTCCATAGGTACGTAGAACTGCAGACCGTAAGTCAGAAAGATCGCGACAGCGATCATCAATTTGGCGGATTGGGCAAGGATCTCGCTCTCGTTCGGGTTCAGGGTGATCGATGCTTTTGTCTCCTCCCCGTATCGCCAGTAACCGAAGAAACCGACCGTGCTGTATAACAGTACCACGAAGAACATACCGGTGTTCAGGACACCTGGGCAGCCGATGAAGTGGGTTGGGGTCTTCATGTTGTTCTCAAGGGGCATCACCTGGAAATTAGGTTAAAGTTTGAGTATCAGGTCTGTGAGAAACATAGCGGTGTATATGTATGTACACCCGCGAGTAAACTCGGCTTCCGCCAGGGGAAAAAGTTATGTAAGGAAAAAATCTCTTACCACTTGGTCTCGGGGTTAATGAAATTTATGCCAAATTAACATTCGGTTTAACATTTGTTTCAGTATTTGAAATAAATTTACCAAGAGGTAGAAGGTCTATCTCCTACGTCACTTTTTGCCCTAGTGGAGGCCGAGTTTGCTCGCCGGATGTACACTCGTGTTTTTAAGTACAGTGGACTCTGACTGTATTGCCATGATGGGGGCTGTAGGGGAGTAAAATGGCAATCAGTACAGAGCCCCCTTTATGCTAAGTTCTATTGTCATGGCATCAGCCTCAACGCCTGCGCAAAAATCTAATGAATCCTTATGCTGCATGTAACCATAACTCAACTATTAGATATTCTAATAAATAGTTCATTTTTCAATGAAACGCCGCTGAAGAGTTTCAATTTTTCTAATTACGAGGAGATATACTCTATGTATAAATTTAATAATTGTGTCCGTCGTAAAGAAACGTGATTACACCCGTTCCGTTGTGATCATGAGTTACACGTGGACGCTGCATTTTTAATAAAATCACTTACGGAATCTTTAATTTTTTAGCAGAAATAGGGACATTTTATACTTCACATTGAATGAACTATTATTAAGTTAAAATCTTTTTAAAAATGCTTCTATTTAAATTTAATTATAAAGAGAGGTTTAAATTTTATATCTAATAACTTCTTTTGTCGATTGTTGCATAAATAAATAATAAAAATCAATTTCTGCGATAGCAGAACTCTTACATGATTAGGAATAGAGACATTGACCTTAGCACGATTCTATCGTTGTTATTAAACAAAATCGGCGCAAATCGGAGAGATTGAACGAAACGCACGTAACGAGATTTATACTGCTCAAAGCTTCAATTTGGTGTTTCGTGGCAGCTACCGGTAATCGCATTAGTGCGCGACGTATGTAACAAAAGGATTGGCCGTGATTACGCTGTTTTGTCTCTTGTTACGTGCACTTATGTAATCGTTCGCGTCTACAGCAGCCAATTTTTCTGCATTGTTATCACGGCTAGAACGACGACGAATATGTAGAACACTTTGGTCGTCACTGTGTCAAAGTGATTTATCCTTGTATTTACTTTTCATTGTGCTATTGCGTGTCTTCTGTACTGATCATCCACTATATGAGGACAGATACTCGAAAGTTTTTGAGTTATTTTCCTTTGAAGTTACTTTATAATATGTTATTTCGCATAAAAATCCGCTGTCTACTTATAAATTATCCATAGTCCTACGAAACAACAGTGCACCTGATAGACACCTATCGATTAAAAACGTTGGACCACAATGGGCTAAAACTTGATTTTAAATCCTTCGAAAACCAAATAGCTCTGGACTATCATCCAACAAACTCCTTAGGAATAAGTCAATGCTGATATAGATATACTTACAACACCGATGCCTTCCAGGGCGAAGATGGCCGTGCCGAAGAACAGAGGTAACTGAGACCAGCTCGAGAAATTCGGCAGTTCGCTGATACTGGGCAGATCGCTGAAAATGTAGTAGAACGTGATCCCCATTCCAGTGGCGATCAGAATGTTTGCGATCATGGAGAATGGCGCCAGGTATTTCAGGTTCCTCACAAGTGAGAAGGCGATCAACAGAGGCAGCAGAGCTGCCATGTATAACCTGACGTCACGATCGCTATCCGTGTAATAGTCGGCCACTTCCTTGACATTCGTCGAGATGAAGACTATGTACACGCAGCAGCAACCTATCAAGTCGATCACGAGAAACGAATTGATCGTCGCTCTGGAAAAATATTTGAAAATCGTTTCTTCGTTAGTCCCATTCAGTCGATCGTTCTGTCGAAAATATAAAATGTTTCGATGGTTCGGTCACAGACGAGAAATAGGAGTAGACATTTCATCTTATGGGAGTTGGTGGTCCAAAAAGCCTATGATTTTAGCGACCTCTACGTTTGGAGAACGGTGAATCTGCGGTGGGTAGTGACACTAAAATGAAAATAGGGTACGTAACCCCAGAAAAGTGGGCCGTAAAAATACATTGGATGAAATGTCTACTCCTGTACCTCGTCTGTGGTTCGGTGGAATAATTTCTGAGCAAGGATCATCTATGACAAAATTAAAATACTTACTTCGCCAGACGAGCATACTTCTGTACCGGTTCAGGACCGACAAGAAAGGCCGCCTCGGCGACATCCGCGAATCCCAAGCTAGGCGTCTGGGTCCGCCTGCATAGATCGTGGGCGCACTTCACCAGTATATGCACGCAATAGGTGCAAACAGCGCCGATGAAGAACGTGGCGAACAGGCCGAAGAGTAGACCAGCGTTACGAAAGGCCATCGGCATCGCCAGTATGCCGGTACCCAGGCTGCCCTTCAGCAGATGGATCAGCGTGTCCATATCGGAGGTCGGGTGGGCCAGTTTCCTGTGCTCGAACGGATTATACAGGGCCGCCTCTTCGTCGTTCGGTCGTTCCACGAGCGGCAACGTCGAGCCGTTCGTGACGGTAATCGGTACGTCATTTTTCTCGCACTTGTATCTGGAAAACCGACGTGATCAGCGGTACGTCCCCGTTGTTGGGCCGATCAGTTAGAACGGGGGTGTAATATATTATGCTATATATCTGAGGAGGCGCGCGATGGTGGAACGTAGTGGATTCGCTGGGGGGGGGGGGGGGGGGAGATCTCTCTGACACCGGTGTGACGTGCTAAAGGGGTGGTGGGGGCAGGGTGAAGGATAATATGAACGTCGTGTGTCTCGTGCGGCCCGACACACGCCGGTTTTATATGTACTTGCGTGTGTGTTCTTCGTGAAATTGAAGAAAGTGGACGAGAGAGGTTACTAGCGACGACGAGCTGGAGGACACCTAACGTTTGATGGAGTTTCGTGTCACGAGATTGGGGGACATCGAAGTTATTGCATCCAATTGTCGACTGAAGATCAAAGTTACGTTTATCGAAGAAATCTTTCGACTGCTGAACGATCATTTTTACCAGTGATCTATTTATACTGGCGATTCTGTTTTCTCTAATTCGTGTAGGATGTTAACTAGGGTCTAGGGTTTAGGGGCTTGCAGTACTCATCGGAGGCACGTGGAAGATAGTTAAGCGACAATAGACTTTTAAGGGGAAATATAAAACTGTATTTTCATGTTCGTAGACTTACGCTGATTAAGTACCTTCTGCTACTCTTGATGAGCAGGCACGGTAACCCTTTAACGCCCAGACCCTTAAATCGTTATTTTACAATTATGAGATTGATACATATATATGTTGTATCTTGTTATTTTGAAGTGGAAAATATGGATATTAAACAGACCTATTTTTTTTTTGCATTTTGTCTTTGTTATTGAAGGGAGTATTTGAATTTTTCAACTGAAAACGTGGAGATCTACTTTACTATTAGTTAAGCAACGGATGCTTGCTAACAAATGTTAGATATTAACCGGCGACAGAATTTGACATACTTTTAAAATGAGCACTGTGGTAATACTGAGCGTTAAAGGGTTAAGCGCTAAGGTCTATGGTGCCCTAGACCCTTTTCTCGTAACACGTTGTATAACTTAAATACCATTGTACACCTGTTTATAGTGATCGGAATTGAATTGCATTGATTTTGTTGGACACAGCAGAAACAATGTTTAATATGTATTTCCTTCATATAATAGCGCTACTGCGTTCGCTGAACACAATTATGGAAAACTACGAATATAAATGGCGAACGTTCGTTGATCGAGAATTTCTAACAGACACTTTATCCATAAAGATGAGGGATGAGCAAGCGTGGGATCGAAAGCCTTACGACGATTTAATTATAGATGATCGATAAAGCAAGATCACAATGAAGGAATACCGTATACTGTTAATAATTCTCTGAGAATCATCAGTAGTTGAGTTCAATGTATTACATTATCCCATAAATTACCATTGCAATTCCTTAACGTACTCTTCAATATTCTTGGAGTTTATGAAACTTTGTTTTTGTAAACTGTAATCGAACTACAAAAGTCTGTTAAAGCAGTAATATTCGAATAAATACAAAAACTTCTACAATTATTAAACAGACGTCAGTTGTTTTCTCGTCAGTACTAAATCATAGACGGTCCACAAAAATTATGTGAATCTGTTAGGAAGATTTCAGTATATTTTCTTAATTAAAAAATTGAAAAGGGTAGCAACAGTATCCAAGAATATTTCAATGAAATCACTGACGCAGTTTTATAGTAACGTTGAAGAAATATGTAACTGGTGTAAAATGGTAGAAAGTACACTCCAAATGGTGATAAAAATAATCAGAACGGATTTATGGGACCCCCTAGTAATTTTTAGTGTGACCGATCCCAAGTCGAGATGCTTTAACAAAATCACGAATTGTTCACGAAATTGGTGTTTTATTAGACGTGACACGAAAATCTTATGTTAGATCTATCCCACGTCTCGATCGTTGTGCTAGCCAGCTTTTCCTTCTCGCAATGCATGCACGCCACGCGAGGAGGACGGACAGCGGGAAACAGAGAGGATCGAAGTATCCTAATTGACGATCTTGGACGATGGGTGACGATTTAAAGCTTGCGAGGCAGTGCAGTCGAACCTTTGATCAATTTCTCTCCTTTTCCCTATGTTTTGCTATTTTCTTCAATATGATACAGAGTGATAAAAGAGGAAGGTCTGGGACTCTAGGGGCTTACAGTGCTCACCGAGACAAGTAAAAAATTTGTGATCAACATAGGTCCGAAAATTAATCGTTGCGGTGTAAAATTAACTTTTGTGTTTCGACGTTGTAAGTCTGTCTCTTCGCGACATATTAAATGTAAACAGAACAAATGGTTTCGAAGTAAAATTATTGGTTTCGAAGGAATATTTGAAAGTGTACGTCGATCTATGATCCGTAGATGTGAGTTTTGTATCGAAATGAAAGGAAAACATACGGAACATTGTAACAAATATGGAGATAAACTTTTGCATTTTTGTTTGAAAGGACTGATTTTAGGTTCTATGTTGATTAAACATTTTTTACTTCACTCTGTGAGTGCTATAAGCTGTCAAACTCTTAGACCCTTTTCTTTAATCCCCCTATATGATTATAATTGTGTGACTACTCACAGAAGTATCCGTCTATTCCCTATGTACTGCATTATTTCACATAGGTATTGAATTAATGTTAAAGGCAAAATTAACCAGTATAATTTATATTAGTATAAACGTTGATTAATATACTTTATATTAGAATACTTTCGATGAAAAAATTATATACAGTTTAAAAGGTATTGTGTCTAGAAATGGCAGAAAATGTGCATGCAGAATTTCACAAAAAAAAAAAAAAAAAAAAAAAACGAGCAAACTGGAGCAGTTTTTTCAATGATACGGTTACTTGTAAACTAAGATTTGTCAGAGTAGTTATTCTTTTGACTTCGTCCAATACCATAGGCCTTCACAGAAGTGGTTTTATTTGGTATCTTGCTATAAACATTAATTTTGAATTGGGAACTAAAAATTGTAAAAAAAAAAAAAAAAAAGATTAATTTTGAATTGGGAACAAATCTCGAATTTAATAAACCTGAATATTATTCATTCCCTTTAAGTCTTGTTCAACTGTAAGTTGGGTTAACTTTGACTCAGTCAGGGTAACTTTGCCCCAAATCAGAGAATGATAATTTTCGATTTTGCAGCTTTGGAAATTATTGAATTATGTTGATTGTTGCGTGAAAAGGTATTCCACGTAACAATACCTGCAAAATCGAAAATGATCATTTTCTGACTTTGGGACAAAGTTACCTCAACTTACGATATCATCAGGAATTTTTTAATGGCTCATCAAATTTCGTTCACGTTCGATATACGTCCCAATACTTATGAACGTGAGTGTATGCACGCTGGCGTGGGCGGATGTTTCTCCACCATCTGCAGATTCTCGTCTCAGTGAGGAAGGAGTGGAAAAAGAGAAAATGCGTGGTGTTCGACTACACTGCTGGCCGCATGGCTTATGAATCGAACGTGTCGCGTTGAACGGGCAGAGAACACGCGTTACAAGGACGCCGAACAACGGGTTTCGATCAGGCCACAGTGGTGTGAAAACGCGTTTTTACTGGTCAAAAATAAATTTTTGAAGTTCAACATTTTGGAAAATTTTTTACTATAAAGAAACAATACTTCAAACCTTCAAAATCCAAAAAATATCTCGCCGTTTGGTATATTATATTGCTTCTATATTAATTGCACTAAATAACCATAATACAGTGTTGCTTCAATTTTTACCATGAAAAGCGAGTTTCCAGACCATACGTGCATAGTATTAAATCCGCCATCTTGAATTTTTAATGTCAGATTCGTTATCAGTGACCTCAAAAACCCTTGATTACCAACGTTTAGGAAGTTACAATGATATTTTGACTTTTGGCCAGTAAAAACGCGTTTTCAGACCCACTGTTCCGCTCGATGACGCTCGACTATATGAGGCGAAGGATCTCTCATCATGGACGGAATCGATTTAGCAACGTGCGATCTTTCGAGCGATCCCTATATTCGCGCGCCGTCAACGCGTTCAAGCGATCTGGCTTGTCTCGAGTGATTTATGGTCAAGCAATATCGTTGTCGAAACCGAAACGAGTTTACTTTTCTCATTCAGGCAATTGTCTAACTTTATCCTTTACTGGATTGACCTTGAGGAACGGTTAAGCAAACGTAGAATTATGTCTGACGTGCTAATCTGTTTCTGGAATCGTAGATTTGACATTCAAGAAATAACTATAAAAAAATATTTTTTTTGTTTGAAAGGAATAATTCTGTATTCTCATAAACATCTGCAATCTAAACATTAGTTTATAACTTTGACTTTAATAATTATGACTTTATAGAATCAATAATTATATAAATTACGCGTGTCGAATACTAATACATTAGTTTCTTTGAATCTCTGTAGAATGATATTTTTTTCTGTAACCTACACTACAATCTAATCCTAGATTTACCGTCGGTAGCGTACAGGATTTACACGTTTCGCGATCAAGAAACAGATCAGCTAAAGAGACAATTATTTTCTGGTTTCTCCGAAATATTGCTTGACTCGTTTCGTGCGATACCAAGTAACCAATCGTTACGCATTAAGTATGTGTATCCAAGCCCAAGGATTTACTCGGATCGATCGGTAAAAGACTTCGTCACTGGATCTTTGAATTAAATTTTCCACGCGTTTCCATACGCAAACGTTCCTTCGATTTCCTCCCTGTCGCCCAAACTTCCGTCCTAACACGCACTTATCGAGGGTACATCGAGGAAATCGATCGAGAATCGCGCAAACGATCTGTCGCTCTCTTTCGTTGCTGCTTCGCACACGTTTCTGATCTCGATGATCTCAAGTCTCGTCCCGTCGTGTTACGTTTCTGTCGGTTTAAATTCTATTTCTCGTTCGTGGAAAAAGTGCATGGCGCAACGTGTTTCGCGAGACGACAATTCGCATTTGGCAGAAGGCTCGTTCGGACTAGGCGCGCGGAATTAGAACTTCCGGGAGCATTTCTGGCAAAATTCTCCACGGATTGTACGGATCCTCGGTAATTTTAACTCTTTGCTGGCTGAATGCTTCCGCGATGCAAATTTCGTAGGAGAAAGACAATATTATGAGTTGAACGAGCTTTCGAAAGTTTGTTTCAACCTAAAAGAATTAATATATTTTAGAATTATTCATTTCAGAAGGTACAGTAATTAACTGTTACAGTTAACATGTTCAACAGCAATGCCAAATTTTTATTAAAATGACGGTCGCAATTTTTTTGGCCATACACTTTTTCCTTCTTTATGCACCAATTCTTGACAAGAAGAAGAAACATCGAACGACGATTGAGGGATTTATAGAGAATACACTATAATCTATTTATACCCTGCCCAAATATTTAAAAATCTTATAAAAGAACAGCTATTGTCTAAAAGCTAGCGGGATGAAGTGGTTTTTCCGTTGGGGACAAATTAATTTTCAAATAGAAAGACGACTCGACGTTTAGTCAAATACAGTTGCGTTGAGAAACTCTCCTTACTAACGGAAAAAAATTGAATAGAGTCCCAAATGCGGGTAATTATCGCGAGTCTACTATAACAGCAAAACCGTTTAGCGAAACAGCCGTAGTACGTATTCAAACAGGTCGACTTAATTGTTTCAAACTGTCAACCTATTCTGCTACTACGAACCCCTCAATCGTAAGGATCCTGGATCCCACGAACGCGATATAAAACACGACTCCTCGAAAACTGAGTGAACCCCTATCAGTGGATGGACAGTCGAACGTTTGAGGTCTTGCTTTTCCTATCTCGATCCTATTTTATCCTGTCCGTGTGTGTATGTTTTTCGTGTATACATATTTCTATATCTCTCTGTGTATGTGTGTGTGTGTGTGTGTTTGAAGAGGGGAGCTAATTGGTCGGTGGGTAGGGAGGGCAACGTAGCGCGTTCGATGGTGTAATAAAATCGTTAAAAAGTTAGGTGTGTAGGCATATAGGTACCCATTTAGGTGCGGTAGTTCTCTCCTTAGTCGTGCGAAGCTTTCTGTCGAGAAAGCTCCGGAATAGAGTCTGTGTGTGTCACGTGACACGTGACAATAGTTCACGCGCCGCGATCAGGCTTAGAGGCAGCTGCAACCACCGCACTGCATCACCGCGACGGTCAGCGCCACGACGCAGTACGACGACTAACAAGCCTTCATTCATTTCAGACATTTTGCACTGTCCCCGCCGAACGTGTTTCGGTTATTTTATTTATTTATTTATTTATTTATTTTATTTATATTCTTTTCGGTCTAACACGCACGTCAAACGATCTACGGGGATACGCCAATCGGGGGTTTCATTTGAATTGTTCGCTTTTTGAATACAGTTTTTTTTTTTCTTTTTGATTTCGTACGAACGTCCAATGAGAAGGATATCGTTTTCTTTTCTTTTCGTATTGTTTCAAGAATGTTTCGTCGGTGTACAAACTTCACGTCACGGTTCGTCTGGGTGGTTCTGTCACGAAAATTTTTCTCGCGATTGTTATGGATTTGTCTTTTTTTTTTCCCCAACGTTTCGAAAACTTTTATCATCCGTTCGCTCGTCGAAACAGTGCCTATGCGATATACGCGTCGGTCGAGTGAAATGCGTCTCGGACCGTTTTTTCTTTTTTATTTCTTTTAAACCCGCGATCGTTCGTCAGAGATCGTGCCCCGTTCTCTTTCTGAACGGTACCGTATTTGTTTTTTTTTTATTTTCGTTTGTTATTTGTTTTTTTGATTCGTCACTTTCACGTTATTCGCAGAGCACTTTTCATAGAGCCCGAATCTATGCCCGCAGTTTATACGCATCTCTGGAATCATATAAATGCACATATTATATAGTAAAGACAATTGTCATCTTTAAATCCTTCATAGGAATAGAGTCTGCTCGCACACCGCATGGCCTCAGAGTTACGAAGCATCTTCAACCAATGACGAAGAAACCGCGAGGGACTCCCTCTTCCTGCACCTTTTCATTATCCCCTTAATATATCATCCTTATTTATTGGATTACCTATATATACAACCTTTCTTAATTGGATACCTTTTCCATCTATCCTTTTATCTCTATATGTATTTAACGTATTATCGCATGTATTATTATTTTTCTCTACCCTACTAGAGTCTACCCTACTAAACTGTCTAATATATTATACTCCATCCTGTTTATTAAAAAAAAATTTTTTAAACTCCGTTTCAACCACCAGTAACATTTATTGTTAATATCAAAACTTCCTTAATATTTCATTCGTTTCAAGAACGTATTCCAATTTCCTCGGGAACGGAATTTAACCTTGCCGACAAATAACGTCCAGCACGAAATTATCGAACAATTACCACCCGACGTAAGCAGCCGTGTTATCCAACAGGTGTCTCGGTCGCGGCTCGATATTCGTCGCGGAAGATTGAGCTTCGCGTAACCAATTAAATTCGCGAGAGCCTTAACATTTCGTTCAACGACGTCTAACAAAGCACCAAGAATTCGAAAATTACCTGAATTGTCCTCGGTATTGCGCGATATCTCGTTATCGGTGCGATTAGGCGCGTTCAATTTCTTGATTGATCGTTCGAATGCAGAAAACTGGAACGTTGCGTAACGGAGCGCTACGTCGGTAAAGAAGATAACCGTACAGATAATTACCGACAGAACGCGACGGTCAATTTAAGCGGCGAAAATTGCTCAAGATCCGCTATCGATAGGTGCAGCAAGGGGGACTCCCGTCTT
This sequence comes from Dufourea novaeangliae, assembly GCF_001272555.1. Lineage (NCBI taxonomy): Eukaryota > Metazoa > Arthropoda > Insecta > Hymenoptera > Halictidae > Dufourea > Dufourea novaeangliae. The sequence continues at coordinate 1,438,264 of NW_015373988.1, read as the reverse complement.
CATGCGCACAGGATCCAAAGATTTCGTGTTCTGTTGCCGCTAAACCGACTATCGAGAGAATCGCTCATTTGTGCGGGGATATCAGCTTTTTTTTTCAGTGCATGTTTCACGTATATTGTATCCTCTCATTTGTCACTTTGCCTCTCCACTTGCTCTACTACTCTATACGTTCGATCGTGCGGAGACACTCGCCGAATAGTGTACCGTATTTGTCTCTGTCTTACTAGCTTTTAAATAATAATTGGGTCTGGTTACGAGACCGCTTACGAGACGATATGTTTGTTCTACTGCTAGAGCTCGATCGTAATTGTTCTGTTGATATAGTGTGTGCAATATAGTAAGGATCGTTTTGAGTTTTAATCTTTATTAGTATTAATAAAATTCAGTCTTTATTGAGTTTTGTAACATTTCCTTTCTTTCCTGGCCAAACTTGAATTTCCCGCCAAAATAAGCAAGACCAAAATACCAGTTTGAAGGCCGTGGCCATTACATTCGCGAGAGGGACTGATGTATTATTTGATATAATACTGCGGAAATGCTTTTTTAAAGTAAATTGTGGTTGTTGACACGTTGACAGTCGCATATTTTGTACGAAATTTGTTGGCCACCTATGGAGATCTTTACAAGAGTGCCAATTTGTTGGAGATACTGAACTTGTTCTTACTACGTTAAAGCACGCAAACTTATAGTCTATTTATACATTTTGGCAACATTATTAGCATTAGGTCGGCGTAAAAGGTTTGTTTGCTTGCAAAGTTGTACAGTTTAATTTTCAGAAAAGTAATTAACGGCAGATACTCTACGACTATTAATGTAAAATTCGAACTAATTAAACAAACGTCCTAAAGTTGAATCAAAGCTGAACTGAAATTTGAATGTCGCTGCTGTGTTCGACCTATCGGAATCAGAATTTAAAAATTAAATAAATTAGTGAAACGAAAGCTTTAACACTACATTGTGAGTACTAAAACGAGAATATTAAGTCAAAATTGAAATAACAAACGAAAATTAAAACGACATACAGCAACCAAGCAACTTTGTTTAAAGTAAAGCTTCGTATAAAATCGTCAAACCTTCTACGCCAACCTAATAATAATTATGGAATTAATGGGAATGGTATTTTTTTGAATGTCTTTTTTTACGAAATCAATGACAATTCAATGCGATGTCGCAAAAAATACATAATTTTCTGGGTAGAAAAGTGTTAGCTGCCGTGTGAATTAGCAACTGAACGAGTATGATCACACGTAGACGACAGCGGCTATCAAAATGTCAATATGAAATATTTTTATTAATTTTCAAAGTATATTTATTTTGGCGTATTCAAATGATTGGACAATGAAACAACGGGCTCTGTCAACAAAACTGCTACTTATCTGCATTAGACTTTGCGCATTCCAATTTATCTACAATCGAAAACATGTTAAATGTCCACGAGGTGATCGCAATAAGTGAAACACCCTATACATATGACCGGTTTTGTTTCTCTTTCTTCAATTATTGCAGCGAAACAATTACGTAAACAATATTCCGCACGAGTATTACGTGTTTGTTCTGTTTCTACACGATGTTGGACACGTGTTATTACATTGATACTTAAAACTGAACCGACCATAAAATAATTGCAGTTCACTAATTTCAATCGAAATAAAATAATTCAACATTCTAGAAGCGTAGAGTCCTCGTTAAAAATTTTAGCAAATATCAAACTGATTATTTCAAGCTCACAAACGATCTATGTTAAAATAAACTGAGAGTTCGTGTTCTAGTGTCCACTACTGTATAAACCACATAATAAGATTGAAGTGTTTAAAAAAAAGTGGTACAGAAAATTCCAATTCATTGGAAGCATAATATTATTCTCAAAACAGAACAAAAAAATTTTTAAACAAATTTAAAAAGTTTTTGGGATCATAATGTTAACAACAATTGTTACTACTGTTTCTCCAAATTCCATTGAAAAGTAAGTAAGATAATAAGTAAGAATTTTTTGCAAGGATCAAAATAAATGGCACACACTGTACAAATATTTGCTAGAAATACAATAGAACCTAACACACGAACAACTGTCATCGCTTTCGCTAAACCACACAGCTTCTAAAATTTTGAACTTCTTTTCTTCCAATGAGAAGAACCTTGCTTATAAATGAATCTGCCGACTGATACATGACAATATGATCGTATTATCACAAAGACTGATGTTTGGAGTACTAAAACTGTCATTTGTGGTACTACAAACATCAAGATAACAGTTCTATAGCCTATCTACAGATCGCAAATGCATGTGACACACAAAACGAACAATTCTTGATTATGGCGATAGAACGGATTACATGGGAACAACGGGGAGCACAAGTTCTCAGGAAATAAAAAACAAGAAAAAAAACGGGTTTAAGTGCGCATTACACACGGTAAATAAAATGGAAGCACATCTCTGCACAAACTAGCAATAGAATCGTCAGGATTCAGCGGTCAATCGTCAAGCATCCCTAGTGCCAGCTACGCTACGAGTTCTACGTCAGCGGTCAGGCGGTATGCGTGATGTGATTAGTTGTGACAGTAACGATTGTAATTTAATATGAGAAAAAAAAAACAAAATTTGTTCACATATATATATATATATATGTGTGTGTGTGTGTGTGTGTGTGTGTGTGTGTGTATGTATATATATATATATGTGTGTGTGTGTGTGTGTGTGTGTGTGTGTGTGTATGTATATGTATATATATGTGTAATAGATAGTAACAGAGCATAGAGAATGAGAGAATACACATGTATACGATAGAATGCACAATATATATGATCCTCGGGGTTGTCACTCACGTTTGCTTGAGCACGGAGCATTTGAGTTTGGCAAGAAAGCAATGGTGATGATTGGTCGTGGTAGCAGATTGTGAATTGCTCGACTATCGTTGAACCGTTCTGTTCGCGTCGGTTTCGTTAAACCATGTTTGGCACTTACTTGACAAGAACCATGTCTGAGAGTTCTGTTTTCACACCGTGCTTCTTTGGGTCGTATTCCGCGATCATTGGGCGCATCGGTGTTCTCTGTAACAGAAATAAAAAACGATCATCTTGTGTTAACCTGCTACGAAGGTACAGTGGACTCTAACTATATTGCCATGGTCGGGGCTGAAGCGGAGTAAAATGGCATGTCTTGGCAATGAGTTCAGAGCCCCTTCCATGTTAAGTTCTATCGTCATAGCTTCGGCCTCAGCGCCTGCGCAAAAGCTAGATCGTGCTGGTGCGCCTGCATACGCAACGTGGTGGGAGAGCGAATTTGTGTGCTCGAAAGTACGTGTGAAAGGGAAGTACCTTGCGTGGCAATATGTTTAGTAGCAATATAGTTAGAGTCCACTATATTCTCATTTCATTATCATACAAGAATTTCAGGTAAAGTCTTTCGTCGT